>NC_051157.2:160426979-160775556 GCF_013339745.2 Dermacentor silvarum | reverse complement strand
CACAGCCTTCATGCTGTCAGAAGGTGCCCACGAGTACATATCAAGGACAAGGAGACAGTTCTTGGGTTGACGTTGCCATGTGATCCTAATCCACTAGTCAAACGTGGCACTCGTCATTCGCCTGTTCGCATTTGCCTGTGTGGCAGCATTTCTGGGAAAGGCTTCTTAAGCCGGCAGTGGCTTCTTATAAATTATGTATGCAGGCAGCTTATGTCAATCAGCTGTGCCATGCAGCATCACGATCGCATGTTGCTTTCCGCAAGTGGCCGAGCACATGACGCCCCTTTGGTGCTGTTGTCATTGGCTTGCTACACCACAGACATACCAAAATAAATGAAAAAGGGGTCAGTTTACAGCACTCTACTGCAAGCCACTTTTGATTGGCTGGAGTGGCCAAGTAGAAAATCTGACCCTGGTAATATGCTTGCTCTGGTATTTTTGTCTCACATAAATGTTTTAGTTTGTTTATTGTTGCTTAACACTATTGCCACAATTTCCTGTGTAGAACAGTGTCCCATGAAAGCACAACTATGCTTGCTCTCAATGCATACAAATGTACGAGAAGTGTTTGCAGATCATCTGCATTTGCTGGTGGTAGTAAAATTAAGAGTGTGCAGAAATGACAGCAGTGGGATAGTGGGCATGAAGAAACAGTTCTGTGCGAGACTAGCTTGATGCTCCTCTAACTAAGCCGTCATAAAGCGATCTCGGTGCTTGCGGAGATGGCCATTTTTCGCTGCGTCTTCCAAGCCCATAAAAAAATTGCTTGCCACACAGAAGAAATAACTATATAAAATGAAATTGTACTTCTACTATAAGTTAGATGGTGCACTGCGCTCGTAGTGACGAAGGTCTCCAAAACAGCGCGAGGAGAAAACATAATTGGTGGGACTAATCCTTTATTATGGTAATGTCATTGTGTGATGAAATCTAGGGTTTGACGAAAACTTGTCTGGCGAGGAAAGAACATGGCTGAATAAACGTACACTCGCCAACTGAAGAACACAAAAACAACAGATTGACGTTTTGGCACCCACTACGGGTGCCTTGTTCACAATGAACGAATGCATGGTGATCTTTATTATATATGCGTTGGAAGACGTAAGGCCCTTGCGTACAACTCAGGCAGGGGGCCCCGTGTCCGGTTTATTGTGTTAGTCGTAGATTGTAGTATGCAAAATGATTCAAGAAGCTATCGGGATTTCTTCTCTCTTTTGATGATGAAAGCCGAATGCCAGTTAATACTGTGACCAGTCTTCTCATGATGCTCTGCTAGGGCGCTGGAAACCGTGTGTCCTTTGGCTACATCATTGCGGTGCTGCTGTAGCCTTCTTTTAAAGTTTCCCGTCTCGCCTACGTAGCACGCCTGGTAGTCCTGGCATGGAATTTTGTAGATGATGCCGGGATATTTTTCTTTTTCGAGGCAGTCTTTGACTCGGACGAGTTGTTGTTTTAGCTTGCTTGAAGGGACATGGCAGATTTGTACATCATAATCTTTGAAAATTCTTGACATTGACTCGTTCACGCTTCGTGCATAGGGGAGAGCCGCCCGTTTCCTTGTTCTCATCGGCCTGATGGGGGTTCAGCGGCACGCTTTTCTTCAGTCTTTATAAAATGGCTAGGGTAGCCATTGCTGACCAAATCCTGCGTTACTCTCTTCAACTCAGCTCTGCGTGCGTCAGTAGTCGAGCACGATCGGAATGCACGGGTGAACAGTGTAGAGGCAACAGATCGTTTGTGTCCAACGGGATGGGCCGAATAAAAGTGCAGATATTTCCCTGTGTGCGTAGGCTTCTGATAAATGCTTGTTGAAAGGCTGGATGCAGTACGCATGACTTCAACGTCAAGTAAAGCCAGGCGACCATTAACTTCTTTTTCAACGGTGAATTCTATTGTGCTTTGGAAAGCCCTCACGACATTCCAGCCCGCTCCAAAATTGTTCCTGCGGTATGTCGACGATTGTTTTTCCATTATCTGCCGCAAAGACGTCGTACCTTTTCTGCAGCACTTGAACTCTTTCCAAAGCACAATAGAATTCACCGTTGAAGAAGAAGTTAATGGTCGCCTGGCTTTCCTTGACGTTGAAGTCATGCGTACTGCATCCGGCCTTTCAACAAGCGTTTATCGGAAGCCTACGCACACAGGGAAATATCTGCACTTTGATTCGGCCCATCCCGTTAGACACAAACGATCTGTTGCCTCTACACTGTTCACCCGTGCATTCCGATTGTGCTCGACTACTGATGCACGCAGAGCTGAGTTGAAGAGAGTGGCTCAGGATTTGGTCAGTAATGGCTACCATGGCCAGTTTATAAAGACTGAAGAAAAGCGTGTCATCAGGCCGATGAGAACAAGGAAACGGGCGGCTCTCCCTATGCATGAGGCATGAGCGAGTCAATGTCAAGAATTTTCAAAGATTATGATGGACAAATCTGCCACATCCCTTCAAGCAAGCTAAAACAACTCGTCCTAGTCAAAGACTGCCTCGAAAAAGAAAAATATCCCGGCATCGTCTATAAAATTTCTTGCAAGGACTGCCAGGCAGGCGTGCTACGTGTGTTTTTCAGTTGGCGAGTGTACGTTTATGCAGCCATGTCATGTGTGTGAGGGTTTTTTTTTTTCTGTATGTGTACATTAATGTTGATGGCATAATTATGTAATCATGCAGTCCTTGGAACGCAATGCTTGTGCACATTTCTATATTGCATCTAGTGACCGCACAGATCAACCTGAAAATAAAGAGTGGTCCTACAGACAACACATGTATTTGAAATTCGGCTACCCAATGTCACGGTAGATGTTAGTGAGTTCATCGAGCTATAGATAGCAGTGAATATTCTTGCAGATCATTGTCAATTTAACAAATTCAGCGATTGCTATTTATGCTTGGGAGATTTTTATGTGGGATTGTCTAAAAGATTTTTTAAAATTTTACTGTATAATTTCGTTCTGCTCATGCAGGTGAGACCACTACAACTAATAAATGGCCAGAATGCCAGAAAACAGTAGAGTTGAGAAAATGCATAGTGTATATCGTCCAGTATAAAACCTGTTAGCTACAAGCTATGTATGTGTTATTATATATTGCAGGTGTATGCTGGATCCGGGCAATGAATAGAAAAGGCTGCTTGGGGGACATTGTTGCGGTCTACGTCTGACTATGTTCTGCCGTATGGCGTCCACAACGTATTGGATGCCAGATGAGCTTAAGAACAGAAGCGTGACCGGGACTTTGTCCAACAAGTCGCGATCCAAGGGAAGGACTGAGGCCAGACCAGCCGTGACACCACAAAAGTTGTCATCCTTGAAAAGTATATGAACATACTGTTCTAATGAACTGATCTACTCATGTATAGATGGCACATGCAAATAGCCAAAGTAAAAGCGAAGCTAGTGCTAAAGCACTGTGTGGCGATCATCTGCTACTGAAATATTTCATGTTAAAACTGTAGAAAGAATTTGAGGCATGTGAGTTAACATGAAAAAAGTAATCTGCAGTTTGGTTATTGAAAATGCAGCTTTGCAAAAATATTTCATTGAACCGTGGGCATATTGTTGGGAACTTGCACTGTGCATGCTGGAAATTATTGTTTAGATGCTTTCATTAATTTTGTACTCGTGATTGCTTTTCTTGCGCAGGCCTCCTCCGGATCTTCATGGGCAACCGTGTCATGCCGGAAGACGAGAAAAAAAAAAGATTGAAAGAAGTGCGCAGGCAATTGGTGCAGAAACTCGCTGACGCGCCAAGAAGGTAGTGCTACTGGTACTGATTGCTACGGGGCTTGTCCCAAAAGTTTGTGCACTGAGCCAGCAAAAACGCGGCAGAGAATGTAGTGACATGAACTGCTCAAACTTCTGGGACAGACTTTGTATATTTACCTTACCAGCTTAGCACTTCTACCTTTCTTTGTGGAGTTAGTGCTTACCGTATTTACTAAAAAATAGGTCCAACATGAGTATAGGTCGACCACTATATATTGAATTAGTTGAGAAATTTAGAAAATTTTAGTTTGAATTAAGTCAGCCAATATCTTTAGCAGTAGTAGTGTAAACTTAAATTATTTCTCTTAAGGGTCTTGGGTGGTGGGCGGGTGCCTCAGTTTAGAGCTCCATTGGTCTCTGCAGCTTGCTGGGCTTGATCGAGAAGAGCTCTCTGGCTCTCTAGATTTTCGCTAGCAAGCCAAACGTCCCGCTGCCTGTTGCTTGGAATTTGCGCCGTTAAGGGGTGAATTTAGAGTTTGGAAGTCGTTGCTTACATATCCACATTACAGGACGAGACTTGGCCCACCAAGGGAAGTGGCAGGGTGTATGCATCTTGTGAAGTATTTGGATGTATGGATATGCGTGGAGGACCACACAAATAGCGAAGGAACGAAAAAGATTAGGTCTATCTTAAAGAGACGGGAAGAGTGTGGATCAGAGAGCAAATGGCGATAGCCGATATTCTTGTTAACATTAAGAGGGGAAATGGAACTGGGCAGGCCATGTAATGCGTAGGATGGATAACCGGTGGATCATTGGTTACAAAATGGATACCAAGAAAGGGAAGCGCAGTCGAGGATGGCAGAAAACTAGGTGGGGGGATGAAGTTAGGAAATTTGCAGGCGCAAGTTGGAATCTGCTAGCGCAGGACAGGGGTAATGGAGATCGCAGGGAGAGGCCTTCGTCCTGCAGTGGACATAAGTATAGGTTGATGATGATGTGTGTTTGTAAGAAGAGCCAGTACCTGGCCTGTTTCCCTGTACGGTCTGGGTGTAGGTGGCTGTATTTTTGTCTCTTTGGTCTCCGAGGATGTCGTGCTGGTGGATCAGGGGTATTCCAGTAAAACACGTTGTGGGGCTAGTTGGTGCATAGCTTTCAAAAGATGAAGCGCCAACAGTGACAGCACATTAGGAAGGAACAAAGACAGGACAGGCGCTACTTGCAACTGTTTATTGTGGTCAAAGGTGGTTGAATATATAGCCATGGGGAGAGGGGGCGACGAAAAAGGCGGAACACTGATTGTATGAATGCGCACGCGTGAGAACACTGAAGATGTGCATGAAGGAAATGGCGAATCTAAAACTTATCTAAAAACACACTTTCATTTGTGTATATATTCAGAGACGGGGAGCTGACACATGTTTCCCCTCTCTTCCTAATCTGGTTGGCCTCCAACAATTCACGTGCCACAGAGTCTTTACTTTTAAACAAGATTGTAGTATCTTGAAGCCTTGCTTCACATGCTTGTTTATTTTCATTGCCGCAGGCCTTGCAATGAAGAGGCAGGTTTGAGCCATAACCATATTTCAATGAAAGCTTATGCTCCCGCAGGCGATCATTAATACATCGGCCAGTTTGGCCGACGTACTCTTTCCCACACTTCAGTGGTATACAGTATACAACTCCTTCCTCACACTTCACAAAAGGATTCGTATGTTTAATGGAACACCCTGCTTTCTTAGAGTTATCAGAACCAATCAGGCGGCACTAAGTAGCAAGTTTTCGGGGTGCGGAAAAAACCACAGGAATTTTGTATTTCACGGCGACGTGTTTAAGATTGTGTGCCACTTTGTGAGAATACGGAATCACCACTGGTTTGGCTTTCTTTTCGAATGTTTGACCTTCTTCAGTGCTCATTTTTCTTTCTTTTTTCACCTTTTTCAATAACGCCTCCGAAACTGCGCTTAAAACCGAACAAGGGAAGCCAGCCTTCCTCAATTTCAAAATCTGTTCATCAAAGCTTCCTTGTGCCTTATGACAGCACGATTTTTTAAGGGCGGATTCGAGGCACATAGTGGCAATCGCACGTTTAACAGTCTTGGAGTGTGTAGACTCATACGGCACCAATTCCTCATACGGCACCAATTCCAATACGGCACCAATTCCAGCAGGAACCTTCGTCAGTAAGGGTTATGTCAAGATCTAAAAACTGCAAGCTGTTATCCTTGGCTAGTTCAAAAGTAAAATCTAAACAGCACGGCAAAGGCTTAGATTTTACTTTTGAACTAGCCAAGGATAACAGCTTGCAGTTTTTATATCTTGACATAACCCTTACTGACGAAGGTTCCTGCTGGATGTATCGACCCCGTGCCCACAAGGAATTGTTACCGTATGAGTCTACACACTCCAAGACTGTTAAACGTGCGATTGCCACTATATGCCTCGAATCCGCCCTTAAAAATTCGTGCTGTCATAAGGCACAAGGAAGCTTTGACGAACAGATTTTGAAATTGAGGAAGGCTGGCTTCCCTTGTTCGGTTTTAAGCGCAGTTTCGGAGGCGTTATTGAAAAAGGTGAAAAAAGAAAGAAAAATAAGCACTGAAGAAGGTCAAACATTCGAAAAGAAAGCCAAACCAGTGGTGATTCCGTATTCTCACAAAGTGGCGCACAATCTTAAACACGTCGCCGTGAAATACAAAATTCCTGTGGTTTTTTCCGCACCCCGAAAACTTGCTACTTAGTGCCGCCTGATTGGTTCTGATAACTCTAAGAAAGCAGGGTGTTCCATTAAACATACGAATCCTTTTGTGAAGTGTGAGGAAGGAGTTGTATACTGTATACCACTGAAGTGTGGGAAAGAGTACGTCGGCCAAACTGGCCGATGTATTAATGATCGCCTGCGGGAGCATAAGCTTTCATTGAAATATGGTTATGGCTCAAACCTGCCTCTTCATTGCAAGGCCTGCGGCAATGAAAATAAACAAGCATGTGAAGCAAGGCTTCAAGATACTACAATCTTGTTTAAAAGTAAAGACTCTGTGGCACGTGAATTGTTGGAGGCCAACCAGATTAGGAAGAGAGGGGAAACATGTGTCAGCTCCCCGTCTCTGAATATATACACAAATGAAAGTGTGTTTTTAGATAAGTTTTAGATTCGCCATTTCCTTCATGCATATCTTCAGTGTTCTCACGCGTGCGCATTCATACAATCAGTGTTCCGCCTTTTTCGTCCCCCCTCTCCCCATGGCTATATATTCAACCACCTTTGACCACAATAAACAGTTGCAAGTAGCGCCTGTCCTGTCTTTGTTCCTTCCTAATGTGCTGTCACTGTTGGCGCTTCATCTTTTGAAAGTGGATCAGGGGTTCCTCGTAGGGATCCTCGAGCAGTTTGGTCGGCCTTCTCATTTCCCTTGTGCCCAGTGTGCCGGGCACTACATTATTGCGTGGTGCCATTCTAGGGTGGTGCCTAGCATGCTGTGGATTTTGTGTGGAATGGTGCCCGTTATATATGAATGGACCACTGCCTGGGAGTACGTCAGGACCAATGGAGATTGTTCTTCTGCCTCTGCATCTTGAAAGGCCAGTGCTATGGCTGCTGCCTCCTCCGTGCAAGCCAAAGGGGTCCGAATGGAGCCAGTTATCACTGTGGACTATTGTGAATTTGTTGCCACTCTATGCACGTTTGTGTAGTATATGTCTGGATTTCTTCCATGTTTGTTTTGTAAGGTCTTTGATCGTGCTTTTCTTCTGCGTTGGTTGTGTTCCGTGCTCATGTTCTTTGGGATTGCTGAAACAAATTTTCCCTCTTCGGTATGTTAAGCAGCAAAACTGTTTCTTCCCTGCTGTATTGCCCACTCAGGGGCATCCCACCTTTTACAGCAGGACCCTTCCTAGTTCTGTTGAATTCATATGCTGTCGGTGTGCCACGACCACCACCGTGGTATATTCTTCATATGTGACGTAAATACCAAGAGCGTCCACTTCTTGATGCTCGTGTGTTTTGGTAGCTCCGGAGAAGCCTCGTATGCTGCCCTGATGATGGCGCTCACTTTGGTCATCTTGGCCTTTTTAGCCTTTGAAAAGGGAGGCGAGTCAATGCTGCAAGCTGGATCCTCTTCGTACCTGCCAGAGAAGTCATCCTTGATGGATGCTGCACAGGCGTCCTCGGCACCCCAAATGACGATGTCTTTAACGCTGTCGAGTGTGCTGTATATGCAGCATCATTTAAAACCAGTCTGAATCTCAGCTGGCAGGCCCCCTCGCACATTCTTAACCCATGTTGAGACTTTGCTTGTCTCCAATGATGGTCCCCAAACATACTTTATTAGATTTCTTAATACTAGTTTTGCTTTCTACTTTGTTGTGTATATTTACTACAGGTTACAAATAATGTACTAGTAAAGCAGGCGCCCATGTGCAGCTTGAACCCAGGCATGGCAGAGGAATGCCATTGCCTCGGTACTTTTGCTAGCTTTTTTCATGAATATAGGTAGAAATTTGTTGGTAACATAGATTGAGTAGCTTCATTTATTTCGAGAAATAGTACCTATGTACAGTAAATACAGTATTTTTGTTTGTATGTAATGATGGCTGCGTGTGAATTACTGTGCAATAAAACTTTGAAACCATCAATCAAAGGTGTATTTTCTATTTAGGAACTGTCTGACAGCATAATCAAGCATGCTTGATGACGCCACTAGGGATCGTATTCTCGGAAAATCACATTCGGAGGTAGTTTCACTTTTGCGAGAATCGGCACTGCATGCCTGCGCACAAGCGTCGGGAAAATGCAAGAGCTTTCGTGGGCCGAGCCATGAACTCTCGCGAAAGTGAAACTATCGCTGAAAGTTATTGCCAGAGAATACTGCCGCAATTGCGGCCTGTCGGAATAGAATGTTCCGACAGGATTACAAACCGACAGGCTGAAACCGACAGGCCGACACCGACAGGCCGACACCGACAGGCGGACGCCGACAGGCTGACAAGCCCACAGGCTTACAGGCCGACAGGCCAAAATAACATATAGCCGACAAGCCGACAGCCTGTCGGATTTTTTGTCTGGGACGCGCGCGGCGTTCATGCCGTATTTATGAAGAACGTGCCAACCTTTGCCGTATACCCTACGGCGGTGTACCGTTGCGACCATAAAGCCATTGTCCCTGTAGTCACTAAATAAATGAAAACCACCAGATCACATATATTTTTCATTCTTTAAAAGTTGAAATAACCAATTAAACCATCACATCTTAATAGTCCTAATTGGAAATACATAATTCCCACCATAGTTGATCGAGCTCCGCTGGTCTTCCATCTCCACCCCAGTGAAATGGCTTACAGTTTTTCTTTTTTTTTTTCGTGTGACTGATGAATAGCCGCACGCAGAGAACTTTCAGCTGTCAAGTTAAAGCTCTAGGCTTCGCCGAAGCGAGCGGCAACATGACATTCCTCTCAGTGCCGTTTTGGCGTTTCTGAAAATATCGCAGTTTAGCCCTAAAGGCGAAGCATCGATTGAGATAGAAAATTAGTGGGCAGTTATACGAAGTAAAGACAGTAGATTTATCGCCCGTATCAACTTGTAAATATAGTCATCCTAAGTAAATTATCAACCATGGTGTCACGCGCGCACAAGCAAACATGAACACATCTCACTCGATCACCGCGGAAACTCGCTGTCAAAGCGCTGGGGTGAAGCAGCACAGAATCAGCAGAGAGCGAATGGTCCTTCGTGCTGCCACTCGCATGAACGCGAACTAAGCCCCGTAAGCACAGCGCAGGGCGGACTCTGTCCCCAACAAATATGGCTTTGAAGATATAGCGCGCGACCCCCGGGGCCGCCCTGTGGAAATGCACCTGGAGTCTCCATATAATTGCTGAGGCAATAATAAAATGTGATTTGTTGGCGGCCACAAGAAGCAAAACTGTCGGCATGCAACTCACGTAAAATGTCATTTTGTCACTGCGATCAGATTAGATCACTCGAGATGTCGTTCATTTACCCTTTAGATGAAAGAACTTCTATATGAGTTTAAAACATAAGATATCGTTGAAATGTACAATAATTCCACATTTTAGATCAAGAATAGAAGATGTCATTAACGGCATACGATGGTATAAGGCATACTATACCGTGGAGAGTGTGCAGCGGGGAAATGAAGAATGCTTAAGCATGAGAAGAAACTCTCGAGGTTGTAGGAAAGGAGGCCCACTGGACCGTAAGTATCAATTCAGGAAGACGAGGTTGAGATCCCTGCACGGCCCCTACCCGCACATGAAGATGAAGGTGAAGGCTCGAGACCAGCATGGATTCGGCAATGATGCACTTAAACTTTATTGTGTTGGCACTGAGGACATACGCGTGTCTATTCGGCTGAATGAAGAACACCGGAGGAAAAGTAGAGCATAAAGCAGATAATGTTAGAAAAACCTTTCAGGGGTTCTCTAACATATGTCAGGGCTGGTGCAGTTTCCATGATGCTCAGGTGTCAACAACCGTAGGAAGGTAGCGTGGTATTAGCCCTGTACAGCTGATTTGATGGATAGAGATATTCTACGGTGCAGACGGATGCACCGCAGACCTGTCATGTGCCCCAAGCTACGTCTCACGGACTGGCTTCCTCAGCAAGTGGGTGATTTTGTCAGCGGGCTGATGACATTAGTGGCGCTGCTGCATGCAATTCAGACTACAAATCTTAAATCGAAGTAGCAATATTGCCTTACAGACAAACGACAAAGCAACTAGCAGCATACGTAATAAAATTTGATGTTATACGTGCTCACACCGGAATATTATTATGAGACACGCCGCACTGGAGGACTCTGGAATAATTTCGACCACGTGGGGTTCATTAACATCCACCCAATGCACGGCGCACGGGTGCTTTTACTTTGATAGCAATTATGTGGACATTCCAGGCGCATTCCTGCTGTGACCGTGGTCGTCGTCGCCGTCGCCATGAGGTTCCGTGGAAAGTGCAAGGGCGATAACATTGTGAGATAGAGAACAGTAGAGAAGCGCGGTTATAGAAACGTGCTTTTTTACGCGGCACGTGGCTGGCTAGAAGTTGTTTTCCGAACTTCTTACTGTTTGCAGAAATCTGACTTTAAAAAATTACCACTCCGTAAGAATAATTGTTAGCAGTGAGCACACGAATGCTTTATTGAGTGAACCCAAAAGCAAGTGGGCATCAACGGTTTCAGGTCCATCTTCAGCGTCCTGTCCATGGTGGGGGAGGCTTAGGTTTTGCATATTGTTCCCGCAGTGTCGCCGCGAGGCACAGTTTCTTCGAGATGAAATTGGCAGCGCAGACGCATAATAAAGCATGACCGTTTTCGTCGGTTGTGGAGTGTTGCGGCTTTTGT
The DNA here is from genome assembly GCF_013339745.2 of Dermacentor silvarum. Classification (NCBI taxonomy): domain Eukaryota; kingdom Metazoa; phylum Arthropoda; class Arachnida; order Ixodida; family Ixodidae; genus Dermacentor; species Dermacentor silvarum. The sequence goes on along the minus strand of NC_051157.2, from coordinate 160,764,492 downwards.
CTCCACATTATTATTTTTTTCATATCTTGGAGCTTTTTTATTCAGCCGTTTTGATACCGGTTCAGGCAAAATATGTGAACAATGGTTGCTTGACTTGCATATATTGTGGGCATGTAAGGTGGCTTACTGACACAGGAGGTAGTCGAGACACTACGAGGCATTCAGCCTGGAACTCGGAACACGTGCACTGCGGCCTATTTTACCCAAAGTGGAAGTTCCGGTGAGAAACTCTGCCCAAAGCATAAATTGCTATTTGCGCTCAGAAAGGGACAACTGCTGGCCCCATGCGCAAACGATGACGATGCTGCCAACACCGCTGCGGAGACATAACCTACGGAACGCGTCTCTGACTTTTGCAAAGCTTCGACTGGAATAGATGCATTTTCAAGCATTTGCTCGTTCCCTAGTTTGCTTTCGCGTAGCTCCACAGTCTCTTATCAACGACATTTTTCTTATCAATGTGCAATTATAAATGTGTGTAGGCCAACCAACTCAACGAACAAGGTAGACAATACGAACACTACAACCACAGACTACGAGGAGAAAGAGATGGTCTCTTTCGGGACTCAGTCAGGAAACATCACGCCGAGTAAGTAAATTTTAGCTGCGCCGCTTCCCGACGTGCCATCCCCTGGCTCTAACGTAAAATATCCGCGTAGGATAAGTTGCAGTTGAACGAAAATTTATATTTCTCTCATCATTACACTAATTTGATTCTACATAAATAACACCTTTCTAGCAGATAAAGATGTCCGTATTTCACTAACGTGCGATTCTTCGAGGGCACTGGTTGTGCAATGGTCTGTCGAGTTTTCTAAACGTCAAGCATACTTAATATCTTCCTGCAAAAAAGTCTCAGAATTACATTTTAATCTGATAAATTGACTTAATTTCTGCTAGCTTAATATACCTTTTTTGTTGAACGTACCTTTTGAAAAAGTGTTCATAATTATAATCGCAAACGATTATTTTGCAAATCGTGAGGTTAAAAACATGACAGGTTGGAAAGAAAATGCAGGAAAAGCCTGCTTCTATGGCAGCCGTGTTGGTCTAAAATTTTACTACGCTTGTATGCATCCTCACGATTGTCTTTATGCATTCAATGCTTAAATGGTTATTTTGCGCTGTGATAACTAGTCTGAACATCACAATTTCATGGCATTTTTGTCATACACCTGTATATATTTCAGACAATGCATGACGCATTGGACCTATGTCGGCGATTTTCTTTACAAGGTTGCATTTAGAAGCACCGTTACCCAAATTTCGCCAATGTACTCTTCGCGCTAGCCAAGTCAGGACAAACGAAGAACTTTGTGCCAGGAATTCCTTTATAACCTGGTATTCTTTTCTTCTGACACTCACGATTCGTGGACTAAGTGCGGGGGCTGAGCTGATTGTTGAGTGACTTACCACTCGGTTAGGCAGTGGCATGGTAGAAGTAAACATGTTTAGTGTTCCACTACAGGTACGCCCTCAATAATATTACTACTATGTCAATTTCCCTGCTCTTCCTTGCATTTTGCTCGCCCTTCTTCTATAGTCTCGCGGCATTCCAGCCAGGCACATGCATGTAAGGGCCTTCGACAGTGGAGTGTACAAGGGTGCGCATCGCTGTGAGTTGCGTCAGTTTTTCCCAAAGGAACGTTTTCAAAATTCATCCCCACAATATTGTTACGGAGCGGTCCATACATGAATCAACGCGATGCTTGGCAGAGCGACAAAGACGACGATGAAGATGCTAGCACTTGGGCCGGATCGCACATCTCTTGCCCTAGCCTCCTCTGTATATATTTTGTAAATATATCCTTCGCCTCCATCTCGCTTCCATCACACTTGGGTGGAGGTGCGGGGTACGTCTCGCCTCGCAACGGAACTTTACAGCGGCCGTCGTTTCAGACATCTGTCTGCAATGGCGAAAGACACAGCGTCTACATCAGTGCCGACTACTTCAACTGTCGTGCTTGTGCAACCCCGGGATCCTGGCTCATTGTCCCTTTCCGGTGACGCGGACTTTGAAGACTGGCTGGCGGAGTACGAATGCGTGAGTAAGAACAACCGATGGGACCCTACCATGATGTTGGCAAATATAATCTTCTGCCTGACAGGCATTGCGAAGGTATGGTCAGATAATCACGAAGCTGAGATTGGGAGCTGGGACACCTGCAAAGAAAAACTCCGAGAATTGTTTGGAAAGCCCATTGGCCGGAAGATAGCCGCGACAAAGACGCTCACGTCACGTGCGCAGACGGCTACTGAATCTAACGTCGCGTACATAGAAGACGTATTAGCGCTATGCCGAAAGGCCGACGCCGAGATGCCGGAGGACAACCAGGTTGGGCATATCTTGAAAAGGATCGCCGACGACGCCTTCAACCTTTTAATGTGTAGAAATTGTTTTATAGTCGACGCTATTATAAAGGAGTACCGGCGCTTTGAGCAGGCTAAAAGCCGCCGCATTGGCCACTCATTTGCCCTGGCTTCCCAACACGGCGGCAACGTCCTTTTGCGAAGACCGCACGGCTGCAGAACCATCAGTTCCACAGATCAGCTGACACGTATTGTACTCCTCAAACTTCAGGCCATGACCCCTGCTGCTGTTCACGCCGATGACTCGAGATCGATTACGGCTTCATTCGTTCAAGCCAATCCGGCAGGAGATCGCCAACATGGGCATTCACTCTGTGTGCACCGTTGCCAGCCCAACACAAACTTCGTGTTGTCCGCCCTCTTCCTATCAAGAGCAGAGATTCGCTACTCGATATCGCGACCCTGCTGCGTGGCGAACCCCTGACGATCGACCGATATGTTTTGCTTGTCACCGTATCGGCCATGTCGCCTGTTATTGCGCCACCCGCTGGTCCTCGGCGCCTCGAACACTGTCTACCACTTACCGCCGTCCCGAGAGCACCCGCTTTCCGCCTTCAACCCAGTCCTATTTCCCCAACGCCGATGTTTCCCCCAGGATAAGAAGCCGCTCCCCGTCGCCGCGTGGTCACCGGTCACGCTCGCCTCCAGGCCGTCGCCCGTCGTCTCGCGCACCACAGACTCGCCGCCCGTCGTCCCCTTTCAACCCTGCTAGTGCCTATCAGGAAAACTAAACAATGCAGCGCCCGGAGGTGACGCTGCATTGACGACTGCCACCACAAATCCTCTTCTGACGCTGCCGACAAGACGAAGCTTGTTAGACGTTGATGTTGATGGCGGAAATATTTCTGCACTCATCGATACTGGAGCGCACATCTCTGTAATGAGTGCAGATTTTCGTCGACGCCTTCATAAAATGCTCACGCCTGCCGCCTCCCGCATCCTCCGCGTCGGTGATGGAGGGACTCCTGACGTTCTTGGGATGTGCACCGCCCGCGTCTGCATTGCTGGTCATCCCACTTTCGTCGAATTTGCCGTCATCGAGAAGTGCCCCCATGACCTTATCATCTGCTTAGATTTTTTGTCCAATCATTCTGCCCTCATTGATTGTGCGACCGGTGCTCTTCAGCTTGAGCTGCCCCATTCTCCCGACAGTCCAGCTGACATAACGCCACGCTTATGCTCTCGCCACCACGTTCGTTTGCCGCCTCAAGCTGCTACATACGTTACTTTGACGTCATCACGCGACATTCCCGATGGCGACTACGTCTTGTCTCTGATTACCGCCGTGCTGTTAGCCCGCGATGTCACCCTGGCTCACATCATTGTTTCCGTTGCTGACAATACGGTGGTCGTGCCGCTTCTCAACGTCAGCCTGTTGACTCAGGATATACCGCAAGGCATGTCGCTGGCCACCTATTCCGCACTTGACCCCTGCAAGATTACCGCTTTGGACGCCGATGTTTCGCCGCCTTCTTGCTCCGCTAACTTCGCGCCTTCGTCTCCCGACGACATTAACAAGATGATTGCTCCCGATCTGACCCAGGCGCAAGCCGGAAGTGTGACGGAAGCGAGATGTAGGCGAAGAATATATTTACAAAATATATACAGAGGAGGCTAGTGCAAGAGATGTCCGATCCGGTCCAAGTGCTAGCGTCTCAATCGTCGTTTCGTCGCTCTGCCAAGCATCGCGTTGATCCATGTATGGATCGCTCCGTAACAATATAGTCTACTCAATACTCATTTATTACTTACACTCAAAATGGTAAGGTAAACATTGCTTAGGCACACATTCTATGTTTCCACATTTTCGTCGAGAGTAAATTTGTCGTGCACCATGCCCGACCATTTAGGAATACTTATCCTACAAAAGGTGTACTACTCGCAACCTATTGTTTCGATGAGAACACGCGGCTACGTTTCGCAGAGCCTACAGTTAGTCATTGCGCCCCTTTGGTGCGTTAACACTAGGGGCCTGCTTGCGCTGCTCACTTCCCACCATGGAATTCACCCCTATTCCTCATCGTATCCACCTTTCTTGTCAGTGACCTTTTAATATCTCTGTGGTGACACAGTCGAATACCCGTTCAGGACGTTGAGAAAAAGCGGCGCTGGCCCACACATCTCAAGGATAGCTCCAAATCTGAAGAAAGTGTCTTTGGCGTGTGTAGAGCACTGCTCGTGATGTGCTTTTCTGCACTGGCATCGTTCCTGTTTGATTGCATAGTAAAAACTTTTGAGTCCTTCCACTACTGTGAAGATGGAAGCCAGCGAAGCTGTGACTATGGAAGCTCTGCTATAGTGAAATTACATATAATCATTATTGACCGTATTGAGCGTCTTCGGCATGTTCGTCAAAGATAAAGGACATTGGCGTCGTGTTTTCGCGCAGTGCGATGGCCAGGTAGTGCATTTGCTGCGCCAAGTCGTCATAGACTAGCGTATGAGCCACAGCGTTCATAGCCGCGGAACACTGCGGGGCTTCGTCAGGATCATAGAAGGTGTGGTTAAACGAGCGTCTGTCCCATAGCGAGTCCAAATGGCAACTGCTGATAACAGCGCTAGCGCGATCTCTACGTCACGAGACAAAGAGGCACAGCGATTGGTGGGACGTGCGGCCGTCAAGTATCGCGACACTTGTGAAAGAATCATCGGCGTTGGCAAGAGGTATGACAATCGGTCATCCATCATCCGTTTTGACACCAGTGCTAAGGCATTTTATACATAAACTGATATATATCCGCCACCGAAAACTGTTGTTCTGTCTTTGCTGTAATAGGGCACCACCATGAAAATTCATTAAAACATTTTGGAGCAGTGGGAGAGGTATAACTGGAACTTCGCTGTAGAAATTTTAGGGGCTATTAGGAACACACACTTCTGTGTATTTTCCACCCTATAAGGACAGCTTCCTTTCAAAGAACCAGACTGATTCCCTGAAATTTTGAGTTTTAATAATTACCTTGTGAATTCCGGAAACATCATAAATCCCGCGAAAAAGAAATTGTAGCGCTACCCTTCGGTTGCTGACATGTTTTCATCATGGACAAAGGCAGGAACCTTTGTTCATTCTCATCGCAAAGGAAATTCTCAAGAAGATCGAACGAGCTCAACATAGATGTTTGCACTTTCAACCAAAAAAGATATCTCGCATGAGACGCTGGTACCAAAACAACAAACGTGGAAGGAAGTTGAACGCTTCCATATTAAGCCTCGTTCCCAGCCAGTAGTAAGCAATGCAAAGCAGCAGTAAACCAAGAATATAACATATATCACTGCAAAAAGAAAAAAAAAGAAGCTGCGGGATTTCCGAAATACATGGGGTGCCACTTGTGACTGCGAGAGGAAGGGCTTTGTGTGCTGTTATTTACATTCCTCCGCTAATTAGCTAATTACCGCGCTGACAGCGCGGAGTAACTGATGGGGTTTCAGCTTTGAGCGGGACACCAGAATCGATGCGAAGCGTTGCTTCTTTGAGAGATGATGGGTGGTCGCAACTCCCGAGGATTTGAATATACAGGCCCAACTAGCAATACAACACACTCAATACTTCAACGAATATTACCTTCGGAGCACTCGTGGTATCCGCAATGAAGCTATTTTCCTTCACTGGCAGCGTGTTGATATTGTCTAGTCAACTGTTTTGTTGGGACACGCTATGCTTGCACTCATGATTGGTACCTGTGATAAAGTTTATTTGGAGGGGGTCCAAGAACATAGTGAAAATTTTAATCAGCATACTTAAATATATGAAAAAGGCAGTTTAATACTTGTATTGCCCGAGAGGGAACGCAGTCTAGTGCCTGTACAACGACATGACCTGTATAGCGAAGGAATAATTCTCTCCCGGTTCTATTGTGAGCTGTGCGAAGCGCGACCTTTAAAACAAATAGACCTGTATAACCAATGATTTTGGATGCCCGAAGCACTTCGTTATAAAAGCGTTGGACTGTACAAGCATAAAAATATCGAATCCTCTCAACAAATCCAGCATTATGAATTTGTAAAGAACTAGAGAGAAGAAGCCTAGGCTGAAACAGTCACAAACTTTTGTGTACCAGGGAACCTACTCAAGCGGGCATATTTATATTTTCTTGCTTTTCTCTAATGAGCAACAGCTTCTGTCACATACGCGCTGCTTGTCCTAATGTTTCCCCTTCCGAGGATTTGTATTCAGCGTATCTTCTTTCCTATGTTTAGGAGACGCATTTCTAAAACGTCTTGTGTAATAAAATTGCGTATTGTGTCTGGAGATATGATTACCAGTTACTGTGGAGACGACGGCGACAGCAATGACACTGTTGTGAAAACAATAGTGAGAACATTAAAATTCACCGATTAAGGCGTCGGATGCGCACCCAAGCAAGACGAAGTACTGAACATCAAACATAAAGAAACATCCACTTTAGGCAGCGCCGCAGAGTTGCATTACAAAAAATGCCATATTCTCTTGTTATCAATCGTGACAATAAATACTAAAAGTGAAAACAAAACCTTAGTTTATTGCAGCAGCACCCAATGAAAAAAGTCTCAGTTTCGGCCGAAAGGCGAAGCATCGATTGCGATAACAACTTAGTAGACAGCTATACGAAGTAATGATAGTAGTTTTATCGGTCGTATAAAGTTGTAAATATTCGCTTACAAACTAAATAAACAAGCACGGTGTCACGTGCGCACAGGTACACATGACCACATCTCGCTCGATGACCGCGGGAGCTCGTCAAAACGCTGGAGCGAGAAATCGCACCAGCTGCAGCGAGCAAATGGACCTTCGCGCTGGCTCTCGCGTCAACGCGAACTAAACGTCACAAGCGCAGCGCATACGAACCTAACGGCACTCGGCGAATGCACTTTGGCCCATCGCAGATTGCTTTGAAGATGAGGCTCCCTCGAGCGCACACTTCGGCCGCGTGACAGATCGCTTTCAAGATAGCTCCGTGAGCAGCAACCGCGTAAGTAGAATGCACCCTCCCCCCCCTCCCCCTCCCGTCTCCGTCGCCTCCTCCTCGTGCCTCCCGCGTTAACGAAGACCGTGCGCTTCACGAGATGCATATGGCGCATAGCTCGGTCCGAGGGTTCTGTTCGATTCTTGGACGTTCAAAAAGAAGGAAATTGCTAAGATAAAATTTTAGAACGCAGCTCACAGGCTACCGTTCCTCCGGCGAGCGCCGACGTCGGCGTCCTTCGGCGTAACCGAGCGAACGGGTCCAGCGAATGATGAAAGAGCGAACGCGGAGGGCAGCGGTGGATGAAAGGCGGCGATAGCGAAGAGAGCGTGAACAGGAAAGCGGAGGAGGGGGGTATGGTGAAAGCGTGAGAAGAAAAGCGTAGTGCCACGCAAGACGGGTTTTGCGGCGACAATGGCTACCAGATTGCACCAGAGTAGCGCTGGTCGTCTGTTCACTGATGACGCCAACGATAACGCCTGCGGCGAGTGTGGCCACCGATACCATATATGGAAACAAAGCACTGCATGAGAGGTGGTCTGTTTGCAACGGCTGCAGTGAATCGCGCCCACGCGTCATCCACGCGCTGCCTTTCGCGATTTTCTTATTAGCGAGGCAGTCGCGCCACACTTCGCTCCGTTTACAGCGTGCGGTATGAAACAGGTTTCCCGCGCCAGCCAATATATCGCGAATGAAAACGCGCAGAAAGCTGCGCTCAAATTTCGCATCAGGGATATCGTAATCTTCATTGAATTGTTTGATTGTGTGAACGCTTTCGATGTTGCCTCCCTGTGGAAGCTACTGCCAGAGGCTGAGGATATTAGCGACAAAGGCGAGGTCAGCCACATGGCTTTACGCGACTGAAAAAAAAAATCCTCCCTTCATGTACTGAAACGCTCGATGAAGCCAACGAAGCATTTCTTCAAGGAGGGATTGATGACTTGAAAGGGTACACTCACCTTTTTTTGATATTTTACCAGTGAAGTTATCATCTTCCATTCACAAACGCAGCAGACGATCTTGCGGAAAGCGGGCTGGCATTGAACACGTCGTGCTGACGAAGATACGCTCAACCATTATCGTTTTATACAGAAGCATCAGTGCACCTCCGCCGTCTGTGACAGAATGTGGGGTATGCGCTGGCTGGTTACATAGCTTGAAGCAAGCGAACGAGGCGTAGAGATCCCACCGAGAGTGCCTCCGTCTTTTAACCATCATGTCACTAGAATTTGCAAGCAAACGCGTTCGAGAGGCATTCCCAGTTGTCACAGCGTAGGTGCTCAGAGAGGCTCAAAGTTGGCGCGAGGAGCATGCCCTATTGTCCGATTTTGACGCATACATAAGGTCAAGGTTAAGCCCGTCGGATGTACAAACTGCGCTCCGCTACTTCTCCAAGGAAGATCTTGGGTGCGCTCGGCAGGGCCCCACCAAGATGGACGTTGTTTCAGTCATCGCGGACGGCCAAAGAGGGTAGGTTTCAAAGCGGTGGATTACACGTTTTATCCGCCAGATATTCCAGCTGTTAAAGACAGCTCACCCCATAATTGCCAGCGCCCTGTCAGTGTTACAGCTTGCGTCCACAATGGGTGCTTCCAGCACCAAAGCACGAGGGTGGTTGGCGTTTACTGCGCTAATGCCAACATTTGCATCTCCGTGCTAGAGAACGTAAGCGGGATGGAAAGCTCGTTGGAAGGCATGAAACCACTGCGCCTTTGGGGGTGCCCAACCACTGATTTCATGTTGAGTGAATGCGAGCGCTGCCCATGGAGTTAAAGCCAGACTTTAGCTACAATGAGAATGGTTGTAGAGGACAAGGTCACATTTGCTGTTCCTGAGAGCGGTGACCTAATCAAGAAGTCGTCGTCTACCACACGTTTTGTGAAAAATCTCGGCAAATGGGTGACCAAATGAATTGTTCTGCATTTTGATTGTACAGGATACTGGACTGTCCTTTTCTGAAATGAAACACAATTGTACCGATGGCACAAGAAAGAAATCTCCAAGTTCACCTTTGTCGCCCCGACAAGGAAAGCAAAATAGAGCCCTGCGGCGCTATAACGTAAAATGATTCAAGCTGTTTTGATTAAAATATCTGCAATCAGCCTCCACGATTGATCTAAACATTTTTGGGCCACTCCCAACTTCGCCTTTCACGCGACGTCTTGAAAACCGCGATAACTCCCCATCTGATAGAACGTGTACACATTTATTATGCATGATTAAACCGCACAAAAGAAAAATAATCATTCCTGATTCGACGCGTTTTCACCATTAGCCCTCTGCTATTGGTCCAATGTTTTCTGGCTACGTCCACTCCGCCTGTCTGTTACGCGACCTCACAAAACCGCGAAAACTCACCACGTCAAAGTGACGTCTACGCGAAAAAAATGCATTATTATGCCGAACAATGGTGAAAAATTTTCTGAATAGCTACAGACTGCCCCTTTCCGAAAATAATAAAATATGGCTGCCCGCCGATCGCTCAGGCCCTCGTTACTCGCACCTGCCGGTGAGCATGATAAACATTTTTTCGTGGCAGTAAAATGTTATCGAGCCCTTTCGGCATGCATACGACATCACTCTGCCAACTCTTCCTTGCTGAGGATCCGTTTTATGGGCATTCTTATCCTTCCATTGCACGCCGCCGCGATTTTCGACCAGCCACCACAACTTAAATAAGGCGAAGCGGACCAGATTGGAGAAGCCGGCACCACTCTCTTCATGTGGTTATCTATTGTCACTGTGCTGGCAAGGCCCCATCGAAGCCCTCCCCATCAGAGCTTGCTCCTCGCCGGTTTTCAGCCAATTAGATAAGAAAAACCGCTCAGTGTAGACAATATTATTGGTTTTGAAAGCGAGCAATGGTGACCTCCTATAAACAAGGAGATTGTTTGATTAGATTGTTCAGATTAGGCTGGGGGTCACTGCCCGATGCTTGCGTCCGTGGTTACGTAAATCTGACGTCAGGAGCTTGGAATCAAAACAGTTTGGAATAATTTTACGTTATAGCGCCCCTACTGGTCAAAATCACCGAGATCCATCACGACGCCGCACAGGCATGCTACGCCCTAGGTAGAGTGTAATAAATGTTAGCTGAAAAAGCACCCATTTGCTGTCACGTCACCTTCGCCCGTGATGGTGCAGCGACCATTTTAAAAATAAGTACCAAATGTATGAGTTATGCCGCGCCAACAACACGTCAGCGAGGTGGCTATTTTCCGCTACCAGGCATGGAAAAAAATGCCTGCAATTTTGTTGGTGAACTCGTTAAGCACCAAGCTCCCTTCATAGCCTGAGGTCTGGAGGCGCCGCCTTCATTCATTTGGCGCATGAGATGGTCTCTAAACTTAGTGGCGACCTCAAGAATGTGTCCCTCTTCATGTGCCTATTGAAGCCATCGAAGAGCATCGTCAGCAGAAGTCAGTAGAGTTGGAGTCAGTGCCGAATGTGCCTGGAATGCAGTGTAGGCGTGTGTGGGTCTGTGCCCACAATCAGTCAAGCGGAAATGTGGTGTCCGTTGGAAGAACTACCGCTAGCCAGCTGCCAGTGAACAAACCTTTTTAATTAATAACTGCAAGTGATCGAGCACAAAAACCAGTGTCGAGTTTGTTCTCTGTTTCATTGCGTCCCAGGAAACAATGCAGAAAACACGTTCCCTTTTTTTCCCTTTTCTCACTCCAATACAAAACCCAGGTAAGCCCCCATTATGTGTGGAAACCGTTGCTTTTTTTTGGAAACAATAAATGTTAACAAACCGGAATGAGTCATTGGAGCATATGTGTAAATAGAGCTAAACAGTACAAATAACATTGCACCGTTGTTTTGCTGGACTTAAATGGAATTTTTTGTATTGCTACCGAAGTTTTTTTTTTCATTTTATTTTCTAAAAATGAACTTTTTTGTAAACCTTTGTTTTGACGATTTTTTTTTTATTTTATAGTTTCTTTAAGAACACAATCGGACATGCATATTCGTTCTGTCGTGGAAGAAACCATCTGCACCTAGTAATACTCCTACACAAAAGGCAGCTTTCAACTATCGTTTCGGAAGTGGTAACATTTTCAGCGATAGCGGCCATGCCGTGTTTCTGATACCGTTTACATTCATGCATAACACACAGCAGAACACTGCAAATTATAGAAAGCTCTGTCAAATTTACGTATACACGAAATCACAATATAGTAAGAACAGAACAGGCTGCTTCATTTGCTGTTCTGACTGTCTTGCGATCGGCACAAGCAACTTACTTCGATGCCAATTTTGAATAATTTTTATGTATTATAGCGTGTAACCCTGACCTTCATAAGTTCAATGATTAGTCGAGAAATTGTTAATAATTTAATTCCTGAGTTTTACGGGCTGACACCACGTCGTTATTATGAGGCACGCCATAGTAACGGGCTCCGAAAAAATTTTCACCAACTGGAGTTGTTTAACGTGCACCTAAATCTAAGTACCCGAGCGTTCTTGCATTTTGCCCCAATGTAAGTACGGCCGCATCGGACCAAAAGTGAATCCCCGACCTCGAGCTCACGAGCGCAACGCCATAGCCGCTAATCGACCATGGCAGGTCGATAAAGTGCTACATTGCTGAAACCAGGAAATGATCCTCAATATCTAAGGCTGGTGAACGTTTTCCCATTATGCACGCAGTTAACAGTCAAGCACAAGGGTTTTGTTTTTATGTGGCAATAATGTATGATGTTAAGCACGTGGGAAAGCAGTGAGTAAAAGCATCACAATACCAAGATGCCAATATTTTGTTAAGAAAAGATTGTACATCGATGCTCACAACTCAGCCTTCAGCAGAGCAAGTACGACGTCGATGGCGCAGATCGAGGTTTGCTTTTCATTTTAGGCCACCCAACCCACATTGCTTATTCAGCGCGGTACAAGTAACCTGTTCCTTTCATGAGGCTACATGAATTGGTTGTGATAGCTAAGTGCCTATCTCGTGTAACACGCACGTTAGGCACGGCAGTGGTTAAGACAATCTAGCTCGATGCGTCTTTCCGGTAGATGTCGTATTGTACGCTCGCTGTACCTCAATAATCATTTTAAACGAATGGTTGTTGAAGTACAGGCGGGTATATGATATGAAACCAAGCATTCCTGTATTTGAAGCGATCTTTTTCTTGGAACAAATCTTAATGTAGTAGAATGCCAATTGCGTTTAGATTGATACTTTAAGGTATATCGTTTCGACTGCCAATTCCGAATAGAAAAGATGGAGCGTGCTTGCGTTCAAAAGAAAGCCAGGAAGTTTCCTTCTGAAGTTATTAAACGAAATCGGAGAACGCATTTCTTAATAATGCTTTGGTTGATTTTTTTGCAAGAAATATTTAGGCAGGCTAATGTGGCGCGTGACGTAATATCGCTTTTCGGTTACAGAACATCTTCACTGTCCCTAACGGTTAACCTGACCGACGCATATAATGGGCATGAAAACTAGCTCTAAGCTTTCAGGATGTAATATTAGAGTAGCTAGAATATGCGTGGCAGATTTTTGGCGGCTACATATTCATTGCAACATACGGCTCAATGAGAACGCTGACAAGCGAAGTCAGTTCTAATTTAAGCATGCAAAATTGAGCCTCAAGCGCGAACCATAATGCAACATACTACAACATAAGGCCGCAAAACACTACATCGCACAGGATGCTAAATGCATTCTGGGATAACAACCAAGTTCGTTTTACATAGTTTTTTATAGCGAAGCTTTATCAGTCTACTATCCAGTAGTTAGGCCTGGGTTAGTCGGTTGGTGGCTAGATTGCTGGTCTGGTTCTCGCCGAGCAGATTCTTCCTCAATCTTAAAAAAAATTAATCGCCTCATGCGCTTGGGTTTGAACCTCGGCCCCCTACGTGGCAGCCTGATGCACTCGTCATTAGGCCACACTCTTTTTATTTTTTTTCTCCTGTTTCATAGTATTTGTTTCAGGCACGCATGACTCCTGCGGGAAACAAACAGCATGTGCTCGGATTAAACAATTTCCTGCTTAACTTAGAAGGTGCAGTGCTCTCCCTAAAAGCGGACAGGTTCAGAGGATATTTAGCGGTGTTTATGGTTACGGTTGATACGGAGTTTGTTGATACGAATAACAAACGTTTATTGTTACGATTGTGTTCGTAGAGGTCGTGGAATGACATACTCTTCTCTCTCGTATTCTCTGAACTACCCGTAGCCTTGACATTTAGAAAACTTATGAGTTTGGGCTGACGCCAAAGTACCCGTCTGGCTACGTCAGAAATTTGGCGCTTAGCCGGAAAGTTTGAACGAATGCCGAATACCTGACAAATACAATCAACTCATTTCGCTAGCTAGACAGACCGAGCACACAAATTTCAGAAACTGTGGATGCCACCAGCCTGCACAGTCAGACGCCTCGTTGTTTCTATCGCCCCCCCCCCCCCCCCCTTATTTTGTCGTTTAAGTTCTCGCTTAGTCACCAGCAATGCGTGGAGAAAAGAGAGAGATATCTTCCGGAAACACAAGAAGTGACCAGCGCTGCACGTTCATTACTCCGGTTACATTGGCATTCACAGACACACACACAAATAACACCCATAACTTATAGCACGAAGACGCTTCCGGTATTTACAAAGTTTCAGTATGAGAAAACCGTTATGAAATTTTTTTAATGAATTACGGCCGACGAAGCATTTGCTGAGTCAAGCATTTTAAGCGGGGAAGATGTTTTTGAACAAAAATTCCACTTAACGTTTTGCCAGCTTGGCTTACGGAGGATAAACGTGAGTATACCAGCTCGAAAGCGGGGTACAAGCATTAAATGCTTGGTAGATAGCTTTGAGACGGAGAGGGGTAGGATAGTTGATTACTTGGAACTGTGAATAGTGTGGAAACAAGATACATTACAAGAACAAGTGAACACATTGAGGGTTCATTCAGTCGCCGTTCAATCAGAGCTGGCGTGTCTATCACGTAAAACAGCAACGTTTTGCGCGTTTCGTTCAAAAATGTGGACTGGAGAGCAATATAATATGCTACCGTAGCAATATAATATGTTCACCGCAGTCAGCCTGTTTTATTAGCATACAAGCCGTTGAAATCGCCTGCATCGAAGCGCCGTGGTGCACATTTAAATGGGTGTTGCCGACCGCCTATCCACATTACCGGGGGCGACGGCGTTGCCACCTACCGATCGATCTCACCGCAAATACCTGCACAACGCTGTAATACTGACAGTCACCCATTTAACCGTATAATATCGTGAATCACAAGACGGTTTCAAAGGAGTCCGGTTTATTAAAGAGATGCAGTTATTAGAATGCGTAAGCATTTCTATGCCTGCCCAACGAGGAAACCCGTCCGTCCATCTGTCTCGTCAGGCAAATAGCTATAAAGAAATTCACGTATAAGTTCGAAAGGAAAAAGAGTGGCGGTGGTGAGTTCCAAACCTACGACCTCATGCTCACAAGCCGAGTGTCTCACGAACTAAGCTAAACACCAACGCTTGAATACCGTGAATACACGAGTATTTGAAGCACCTGAATGGTGTTGTGCCAGCGCTACAATCCAAATAAAGGTCATATCTAGGACCACATGTACAGCAGACTCGGAGAATTGTAGACATTTGGAAAATTCGGATTTTGTGAATCATTATACCACAGCACGCCACATCCCCGATGCGTTTCGGTGGAAGCGGGATGCGCCTTCCGGTGGAGCGTTTCTTTAATGAAGGAAATGCCACGGCTATCGGAGGGCTCATGCGCTTCACGTCGCGAAACCCAGGCAGATAAGCAGTCAATGAGTTGATAAAGCTGATGAGAAGTGATCAGTGGTCATATGGGTCACATCACTGTTGATAAAGGTTCGACGGGTATACGGATAAGGTGGTAAATAGCGATACGGACTTTAATGGTCGGAGCAATTCTGATAAGGTTTATGTCCCGATAAGGGTTGATAAGGGTCGGATGAAGCCCAATAATGTGGATAAGGACCGATAACAGTTGATAAGCGTTGGTTCATATTCGATGATATTGATAAGAATAGATATGGGTTGGTAATGATCGAATGAATAGGGATAAGTTGATACCGACCGATAACAGTTTATAAGGCTCAGATAGGGTTGATAAGGGTTGGATATGGTTCGATAAAGTTGATAACAACCGATAAGGGTTGATAAGGGTTCATACTGTTTGGATCAAGCTTCATAACATTGATAATGAGACGGGGCCTCATGGAGATGAGCTACCGGTACAATTCTTACGCACACTTAGACAAACATTGATAATGAGACAGGGCTTCGTGAAGATGAGCGATTGGCACAAATCTTACGTACACTTAGACAACACTCAGAGGAGTTTCTGCGTGAGTTTTTATTTCGAAACCCCATTAATAGGTCCCACACAATTTTCGAAGAAACAATATTTTAGCACTCTTCAGGGAAGCACACTAAACAAACTGGTTTATTGTGGGCGAACTTGTGCCCGGAAACTTAAGACTAAAACACACACACACAATTGGCAAGCACAGTTAACAGGAACGCGTTCCACAGTCAACCACGTCCGCAGATTGAGCCCACGCGCAGCCGCGTTCGCGTGCACGAGAGACACGCGCTGTCACGCCATGCGCGAGATGTTGCTGGCGCTCTTATAACGGCGGTGCGATGAGACGCCTGGAAGGATACTTCGCATCCTCCCGATGCGCGTGAAGGAAATTTCATATACAGAAGTGTTTTCATTGTCTGTCGAAGTACGGCTTCATGCGGACTACGTGTACGACCTCTGAAAGGTTGTGGCGCTTTGATAGCGCTTGTCCATGAGGAATGACTTCGTAATTCAGGTCACCTACTCGGCGAATAACTTCGTAAGGACCAAAGTATCGGCGAAGGAGTTTTTCGGATAGGCCGCGACGACGCACTGGTGTTCATACCCACACTTTATCGCCTGGCTGGTACTGAACTTCTCTGCGGCGCAGGTTGTAGTAGCTGGCGTCCCTACGTTGCTGCTGACGTATACGGAACCGTGCCAACTGACGGGCTTCTTCAGCTCGTTGTAAGAAGTCGTCCACATCGTATGGGTTGTTGTCGTCAGCATCTACTGGTAACATAGCATCCAGTGTGGTTGTGACTATGCGGCCATAGACCAGTTGAAATGGAGTGACCTGAGTTGTCTCTTGAACAGCCGTATTATAGGCGAAAGTAGCGTAGGGCAAAATTGCGTCCCGTGTCTTATGCTGGAGATCGACATACATGGACAGCATGTCGGCCAGGGTTCGGTTTAGACGTTCCGTC
Organism: Dermacentor silvarum; assembly: GCF_013339745.2. Classification (NCBI taxonomy): domain Eukaryota; kingdom Metazoa; phylum Arthropoda; class Arachnida; order Ixodida; family Ixodidae; genus Dermacentor; species Dermacentor silvarum. Next base: position 160,747,922 of record NC_051157.2, on the reverse strand, counting down.
AGGCCGTTGGTGCACCATGTCGCAGGACTATGTTATAAACGAAGAACTTCGCAACTTCACCTGCCGTTCCTCGCTCAAGGCAGCCAGTTTCAGCATATCGTGTTAAATAGTCTGTCGCTACTACGATCCATCTCTTCCCTGTAGATGACGTTGGGAACGGTCCAAGCAGATCCATTCCAACTTGCTCAAATGGAGTCTTCGGTGGGTCTATGGGTTGGAGAAGGCCGGCCGGTTTGACGGGTGGTGTTTTGCGCCTTTGACATTCCCGACATGTCTTCACGTAATGCTGCACCGACGCTAATAACTTAGGCCAGAAGTATCTGAGTCGAATTCTGGCGAACTTCGAGCTGACACCTAAGTGACCCGACGATGGTTCGTCATGGCAAGCTTCCAAAATTTCCGGTCGCATGGCTGATGGCACGACGAGTAAGAATTTTTCCTGATTGTGTTCAAAGTTCGTCTTATAGAGCGCATTATCTCTGAGGAAAAACGACGATAAACCTCGCATAAACATACGCGTAACTTGAACATCGTGTCCTTCGAGGTGCTTGATGAGTGGCAGGAGTTCTGTGTCGGCCCGTTGATGCTCAGCGATTTCCGAAGCTGTTATCACAGTAAGGAACGGGAAATCTTCTTCGTCAGAAGGAGTAGACTCCACTGGTGAGCGGGACAAGCAGTCAGCATCATGATGTTTTCTCCCGGACCTGTATACAACCGTAATGTCGTATTCTTGGAGCCTGAGACTCCATCTCGCAAGTCGTCCGGATGGGTCCTGTAGGCTTGCCAGCCAGCAAAGGGAATAGTGATCGCTGACTGCACGGAACGGCCTGCCGTAGAGGTATGGTCGGAACTTGCTGATAACCCATATGACCGCCAAACATTCCTTTTCCGTCGCAGAGTAGTTTGTTTCAGCTTTCGAGAGGGTGCGGCTAGCATACGCTATGACTTTCTTTTCCCCGTTTTGCCATTGAACTAGAACGGCGCCGAGACCAAGATTGCTTGCGTCGGTATGGACTTCTGTGTCCGCCGTCTCGTCGAAGTGGGCGAGGATCGGTGGGGCTTGTAATCGTTCCTTTAATTCATTGAAGGCAACCTCTTGCTCTGCATGCCACATGAAGGGTGCGTCTTCTTTAGTAAGTCTTGTTAGAGGTTCGGCAATTTTGGAGAAGTTTTCTACAAATCGCCTGTAATAAGCGCATAGTCCCAAAAATCGCCGGATTGCCTTCATGTCTGTCGGCTTCGGAAATCGCGCAACGGCAAAAGTCTTGTCGGGATCCGGGCCAACACCTTGTGCGCTGATTACGTGACCCAGAAAACCAAGTTCTTGGAATCCAAACTGACATTTTTCAGGTTTAATGGTCAGGCCTGCGGAGCGGATAGCTTGCAGCACTAAACGCAGCCTTTGCATATGCTGGTCGAACGTTGCAGAAAATACCACCACGTCGTCTAGGTAAACTAAGCACGATTGCCATTTGAGACCCGAGAGGACACTGTCCATTATGCGCTGGAATGTCGCCGGCGCACAACAGAGGCCAAATGGAAGTGCTTTGAACTCGTACAGGCCGTCTGGGGTAACGAAAGCAGTGTTTTCGTGGTCTCTTTCGTCCACCTAAATTTGCCAATAACCACTCTTGAGGTCTAATGAAGGGAAAAAATTCGCATGTCGTAGCCGATCCAAGGTGTCATTAATGCGTGGCAGGGGGTACACATCACGCTTGGTCACGCTGTTCAATTTCCGGTAATCAACACAGAACCTCAGTGTATTGTCCTTTTTTCTCACAAGAACTACGGGTGACGCCCACGGGCTGTTTGATGGCTGAATGACATCGTCCTCAAGCATCTCTTGCACCTGACTTTTTATGATCTCTCGTTCAACTGGGGATACTCGGTACGGGTGTTGGTACACTGGTCTGGTTGCTTCCTCTGTTATTATGCGGTGTTTGCCTACTTTGACGAAGTGGAGAAAGATTCTGCGAAGTCATTGATGAGCTCTTCCATCAATTCTTTCTGGGTTGGCGACAGACTTGGGCTGATTGCAACTGACGTTACGGCGTCATGCGTAGTTTGTGCAGCAGGCGGCATAGACGCTAAACTACATACATCTGTGACTGCAGTAACGCTGTGTAGAAAGGCGATGGCTGTGTTCTTTGCGACATGCTGAAATTCACTTCCGAAATTCTTCGGCAATACATCAGCACACCCATCGCGTAGCTGAACAATTCCCCGGGCTATACAAATAGATTTCTTCAACAGTAGCTCGATGTTGGCATCCGCTATACCTTCCAAGTCGTCGAATGCTTCACTTCTTACGCGAACCAGCATGCTGCATCGTGGTGGCACGGTTACGTCATCGTCAGTAATCCGCAAGGCAATGTGCTCTGGCTCCTCTGACTTTTGCATATCTATAGCCTGCTTCGTAGAAAAGGACACGCAGGAATTCTGCAGGTTGATTATGGCACCGTTTGCTAGAAGAAAGTTCATCCCGAGTATTCCATCCTTCGAACATTCCGGTAAGACAACAAAGTCAGTGACGTAAGCAAAACCTCGAATTACAATTCTCGCTGTGCATCTACACAGGGGTGTACTGAGGTGGCCACCAGCTGTACGTATCTGGGGTCCACTCCACGGCATCAAAACTTTTTTCAGTTCCTTTGCGAGTGCATATCTTATGACGGAATAATCAGCACCTGTGTCCACTAAGGCATTCAGTTCACGACCGTCTATGGTAATGCGCAAGTCTGAAGAAATTTTCTGTTTACTCATCTTATTAACCCGTTTCTGTTCGTCGCTGCTGCTCGGCAAACTCGACGGAGGATCTTGGCTTTTTCCAACGTCAGCGGCCTCGCCTCCACAGGTCGCTCGCTTTAGTTTTCCTGTCGTGGGCTCAGTGAACGACGTCCTGGTGAACTCGAGGACGGCCGTGGGCTAGGTGACCGGAAGCGTGCAGACGCTGGTGATCGCGGCTGGTGTTGGTATCGAGCCGCCGAGTCCTGTTGTCTGGACAAGTAGTCCTGAATTTCCACGGGTCTTTCACCATTACAGGGGCAAGGTGCATTCATCGTAAAGCCGCGAAGACCTGCCCTGCGATATGGGCACATTCTGTAAAGGTGCCCAGCTTCTCCGCAGTGGAAACAGAGTTGCGTCCGGTCGGGTGCACGCCACACGTCGCTTTTTCGTGGCCTCAGCTCTGCCAGAAGGGGTTCACTGCGCGGAGTCGGCTGGCGGCTGCTGGGAGCGGTGAATGGAGCATTATGCACGGATGGCTGGCATAACACATCAGCGTACGTCGGCACGTGACGTACCGGTGGCGCTTGTTCGAGATGCACAGGCGGTGCCTCAAATCCTGGCTGCAGAGTGGCATGCCGAACTTCATCGCGAATGACGGCGGCGAGAGTTGAAACTGTCGGCGTGGTTTGCGATACCTGCAGCTTTCGAAGCTCTTCCTTTACGATAGAACGCACCAGTTCTATTAGCGCTTCGGTGTTGCTGCCTGGGCTTGCTGACAGGAGGTCGGCTGGTGCACTGCTGACATCACGATTGTAGTGATGGGCACGCTGCTGCAGCGCCTTTTCTATAGTCGTCGCCTCGGTGCGAAACTCAGCAACACTGCATGGTGGGTTGCGAACGAGTCCTGCAAACAGCTCTTGCCTAACGCCACGCATCAGATGGCGCAGTTTCTTATCTTCGGTCATGTTTGGGTTCGCACCATTGAAGAGGCGGGACATGTCCTCGATGTACATGCCGACACTTTCGTTAGTGCGCTGGTTTCTGGCTTGTAGGGCGTTCTCTGCCTTCTCTCGCCGATCGGTGCTGGCATACGTGGCAAGCAACTGTCGCCGAAATTCTTGCCACGAAGACAACGCTGCTTCATGGTTCATGTACCATGTCCTCGCTGACTGTCATAACGCGAAGTACACGTTGCGAAGCTTCCGTGCCTCGTCCCATTCATTGAAATCTGCGACTCACTCGAAATGTTCTGACCAATCTTCCACATCTTCGAACGCATCGCCATGGAAAGACTTAGGCTCACGTGGTGGGTACACGACGAGCTGCGACGATGCCACCGAGCTGGTCATGGCTGTGCCGTTGCTGGTAATTGTTGCCTGCAATGTGGCAGCAACAGGAAGCGGTCCGAACTCAGGCGGGTCTCCTCGGAGGCGGCGGCTTGTGCGCTGGTGTACTGGAGTCAGCTCTTCGGTTTCCAATCGCCGAGGGTCAGGGCTCCACTCTCTTGCGCAGTGGGGAATTCCAATCATCCCCCGCACCTCCACCAGAAATGTAGCACTCTTCAGTGAAGCACACTAAACAAAGTGGTTTATTGTGGGCGAACTTGTGCCCGGAAACTTATGACTAAAACACACACACACACAATTGGCAAGCGCAGTTAACAGGGACGCGTTCCACAGTCAACCACGTCCGCAGATTGAGCCCACACGCAGCCGCGTTCGCGTGCACGAGAGACACGCGCTGCCACGCCATGCGCGAGGTGTTGCTGGCGCTCTTCTAACGGCGGTGCGATGAGACGCCTAGAAGGATACTTCGCGTGGAGAGATCTCTGCGGCAATATAACGATAGTACCATTAAACAAACAGCAGACGGGGAACGCTAGAATAAGACGAAAACTAAGAAAGATAAAGCAGATGCGCTCACTCATAGACATTACAGCTACATGAATAAAGTCTAATTTAGGAGTGCATGCGTAACTGGGAAGGTTACGTGCTAATACAAAAAATCTACACAATGCTCAGCCGGCGTTAGCCAATCGTGGCCGCTGATGGCGAGATCGCGCTCGGTGGGATCAGTATTCTCCACTCCTGTGGCATTAGCAGATCGGCTAAAAGTTGCAATCCTTGCCTGCCGATCAATTGGTCGTAAGATTCAATCCTCGCGGCGCCGTCCGTCCTGTGCACAACTAACCTGTGTTGGCTCAACAGAAAACTGCAGGCGTTAAACTACCCCCTCAATTATCATTTGCATCTATTCTTTATCATACAATCTCTAGTAATCGAACTATACTTGTCATTTGTCCTAGGCAAATATTCCATGTTATTCAAGTTTCTTTACTCTCTTAGGTTTGTCAGAAACGATATTGGAATTCCAGCGATGGAACAGGCAAACATAAAAGGAATCAGTGGAATATAATAATGGCGTCATACCTTGTTCATCGAGCTATTCTTCGTGAGTAGGGCGTATCAACTCGATCAGCACTTCGTATTTCAAGCAGTGAGCCCGTAACTGCTTCCACTTTGTAATATTCGCAGGAGAGTTATTTTTTCTTTGACACTGATCTAAAACCATCAATCAAAGGACAGCTTCGAGTCAGAACGAATTTTTGTTACACCTTACTCTATTGTACTTTATAAGCAGCGCGCAATGCTTTTCATAATGCTCATAAACTTGGCAATCAAGGACTGTTCATGCATTCTGCCTCGGCAACAGTATTCTCAAAGTTCATTCAAGACGGCCTATTTGATGTAAAGACAGAACCCTTTTCCTTGTTCTAAAAAAATTGAGGTAGAACCCATGTCACCATGACTATTTACCTTACTGTATTTAGGATTCCAGAAATGTAGCGACACGCCGCGTTGCCACTGCCTAACCAGGTCATGAATGAGCCCTGTACTGCAGCAGTGATCCGCGGTCGAGCTTCTCTCCGGACACGCGGCGCCTTTTAGTCCAGTGCACGCCAAGTCCCGCGTGAAGTCCACCTCCTTTTTATTGGCCTTCCAGATTCCAGCGGTGGCGCGCCAGTGAGTGCTGACGCTGAAAATTATCACCTCGCTGAGCTCGGGCATTCTCGGCTCAACGCGCTAAAGCGTGGGGCTGCTTTGCTTAAGGAACCCGCGTTAGGCTGTGTCTATTCCGCCTGGAACCGGAGAAGTTTCGTAACGTGCAAGACGTTTTCGCAAAGTTTAAGAAGGGGAAATGAGGCTTAAGAAACGTTATCATTACTTAACTTCGGTTGCTTGACTTCAAGAATACGGCACTTTATTAACTAAGTCAGCTTTCGTTTCGTTTAAGAGGCGTTCTGAACCAGACGTGCATAAATACTCCGAACATTAGCGCTCGGTGCTCCAGCATCGTCGTTTGCGAAGTGTAATGCGCAGTGAGTGACCGAAAAATTACCTAATGAAACTTGCAGTCTGTTGCTGTGCGTAGCTTGTCTTTTCTTCTACTTACCCATGAAGTTGCCGACGCGCATGTGGCCCGTTGTTAATGTGATAAATGGGCTGAAGCTAGAAACTTTGCATTTGCGCTTTAAAAGAGCCCCGGAGGAACACTTAGCTTGAATAAATCTGCATAGCGTAAGTTGAATTCTCTTGCGCATCTTTAGGGCACAGTTTTTCGCTTGGTTCACTAAAAGCGAGTGCTCGAACCTTTAACATTCTATTCAGTACTTCAAACGTACCTCTCAAAGCCAACCAAGTTAGTGAGTTTATCGAGGCTGTAGCAGCCTAAAATATCGGGACCGAAATCCCTGCCGAATCACAGACGTTCAAGTTTCATTCGCACAATAAGTTCATTTTCTGTTTTTATTTCGTTGTCTAGAGAGTCTGCAATAACCGCTGTTTGATGTCAATACGACCACTTTGCTCGCACACGTGCACGCGCCCACAGAAATGCAAACGCACAGATGCGCGCCCAAGTTTTTAAACACACATAGATTAGAAGTGCTAAACTATACAGCAGTATGACGGGCAGAAAACTCTCCCCTGTCACACATGCATCCATGCATTTTTCAGATGGACATGCCTGCTTCCCACTATAAATGTTTGCGGAGCGAGGAAATCGCACCGAACTTTTTTGTGTGTCTCGCTTTTCCAGTCAGCGAGATTTTGGGGGCGCCCAGTCGTTCTGGAAGGATAATGTATAAACTGAACTATTTGACTCTATGGAGGGAACGTTGACGGCACTATACTTGCGTTTTTACGTGGATATCGTTCTGGGAAAGCATTTCCGGGTCAACACAAGTTAATAATTTTTCATAAGCAAACAAATTCAAGAAAAGTGATTTCTGGGTGATCTTTTTTTCCGCAGTTATTTTTGGACGGCTGGGCACATTTGTAGCTCTCGGTCAAAGTGCCAAGTTCACCGTTTCACTCAGGATCATATGTTTATAAAGGGCGCTTGAAAATTAGGCTTCTTGGAACCTAGTCCTGAACGCTTCTCTGCAAAGGTGCATGTGCGTATGTGTGCCAAACATCAAGGAATAAAACGTACATACCCATTTTACCTGGTGCTGTTTCAAAGGAAAGCTTTCTTTACCTCGTCAAAGTTTGGTGATCCTGGATCTTGGTCCAATGGTCCAATGGGAGTGTGTGTTGCACGGTGCATGGAATCATTCTTGGACAATCCGACAAGCAAACAAGTAGGCACGAAGAAATTTAGAAGGTTTAATACAGCGAAGTTAGAAGCGCGAAAAAAGAGCAGCGATTTGTTGAGGAACATATAATGACCACAAAATGAATCCGGGGCGTGTATTGATCGAGGGGCTATATGTTTTACCTAAAAGTGATGAAGAAGATGTGAAGATATTACAGTAAGATGCAAAAATAAAAGTTTCGCTCATAAGCAATTCCCACATATTAGTGGTGTGTGCTGATACTTTTGTTGCTAGCTCTAGGCAGTTGCTAGCTCTAAGGCTTATTATTTTTTGTTATGTCGGTACTTTCGCTTAAGCTATCGTCAAATACGCGTCTTAAGTATGCTGCCGTCATAGTCGCGGCAATTCCTCGCCTTACACCCCCAGCTCGAGGAAAATGAAAACTTTCTCAGCATCACCTCTGGTGATCTAATCAATAGCGTTGCAGCAACGCGCCGTCACCAGGCTCGATGATGACAAAGGAATCGTGCAACTTTCACAATTTGTGGTGTGTGGTTGGTTGTGTACATTGCACGGACTCTGATATTCCTGGCGTCCGTGGAGCTATTTCCCATTCAAAACTAGGTAATAGGAACGCTGCGATCCAGCCTATAGTTCACAATTTTATCTTCAGCAAAGCGACCGTGATTGTTGGCTATACCACAAACCTGGCTACTCGATACATTTGATGCCGGTCAAGAAAATGTTGGCTGTAAGGTAGTCTTTGTTATTTTTTTGCCATCGTATATTGCAGTCGCTGGAGTCGTAGAGGATGAATGCTTGGAAAGAATTGCAGGAATGTTGTACAAGTTGGCGAACATAGGGGAGGTGACATGGGAGTAGCTTCTGCAACATTAAACGTGCTCCGAACAGGAAGAATTCATTTGCTACGCTGAGTAGTTATTGCGAAGAGATTTTTAAATAACACGCACACAGTTTGGGATAACGGCAAATAATACAATCGGTGTTCACTAATCGAACAATATTATAAGCGATGTATCCAATTAATTCTTCTGCGGAAGGTATCCTCATCTATATTAATACATCATAAAACTCATCGGCGTATAATTTAAGGCTACCTCTCGTAGGCATTATGACATTTATGCAATATTCTTAAGGCTCAATCAATAAGAATTGTATTTACGTGAAGAGGACACTTGCACACGAGGCATTCAATGCAACATCCACACGGTAGACAAAAAAAAACACTTCGCAATAATTATTCTTTCGCAGACAAAAAAAAAACGGGTTGGCATTTTGCATGCAAAAGCTGCTGAAATAAACAGTATATTAAACGAATGCTGTCGACGGTCAACAGTATTTTTCACTACCATATATTGTGTTGTTTCTATTCTATATTGTTAGCTTCAACTGCGAAATTTAGTTCACTCGACGACATAAGGAAGTCCTTCTTTATAATTATACCTAAGTTAGACGAATAAGATGTTTTCTTAGTGTGCGCAAACGCGTTTGTTTCACCATGGATTCAAGAGCTTCAGTAGCCCAAACACATAGAGACAAAATCTTAATTGGAAAAGAGCCCAACAGCATGAAAAATTTACGGTATGATATTTTTCTTTAATGGCGCTGAGTACTGTTAATGAGAGAAATGAAACAGCGCTAAACAGACACTAGCAATGTAGTGTCATTACCGTCGCAGGTTATGAACTGTGTAGAATTATATTCAAACTACGTTAGGTACAGACAGGTGACACTCTTTTCCAACAAAACTTTCCACTGCGATCATACAAAATGGAACAAGGCCGACCCCTGAAACTCAGTTTGGTAATGTCTAGTGTAAATGTTCAATAAGCACGCTTGAAACAGAGATCACAAAGACAAAATAAAACGAAGCGAAAATATTAATCTTTTTCAGGTCGGTATTTTTGGGGCGATATATGAGGAGCGTGTGCAGTCAAGGAGGTTGATGCACAACCTCCTTTATTGCGCATTCGCTGACATTCCTTCCACTCTACTCAATCATCATTTTCTATTATGTAGGAAAAACAGGTTCGAATGAGCGTGTTCATTGATATAGGAACTATGAGGACAATCGAGCGCCAAATAAAGCTTTCATTTTATTGCGATAGCAACCATACAGGCGCTCTAGGTGCGCTTGCAACATCACCATCGGCGTGGAGATTGTCGTGCTATACGGCTAGTGACAGCACATGGAGAATTAGAATGCCTCTACAGCCTCGCAGTACCTTTGGCTCTACAGACGACCAAGCCAACTGGACTCACCGTTGCGTTCCACTTAATCGATTCTGCCCTAGCCAGGACAGCTTTCTGGCTTCTATTTATGGCATGAGTGTTGTGCGCACACACATGACAGTTGCTGCTGATCAGCTGTGTGCACACTACACGATGGCGCATACACTGGTCTGAGCGGCGCATGCGGAATGGCATCGGGCGATTGCACGTGTTCTCGGGTGTACAGGTCAAACGGCACGCTTTCAATCGGATAAGAAAAAATATTTGCACGAAAAGAACAACTTTTGCGCAACCTATGATACAATCTTCAGTAATGGATGAACGGAGAAGCTTGGAATTTCAAATCTCTTGCAGGATTCTCAGTAGTCACGTTAGGAATGCAAATATTTCAAGGTGGTGGAAAACAATAGTAAAACAGCAGTGCTGGCGTTAATTGATGGTCTAACTAGACTAAGGAAGTATCAAACAGTTGCGGAATCACCAGCTGCAAGAAGTTTATTTTTCTCATAAGGTGCGCATCAACCCGAGCAATATCAATGCCACTCTACTACTAGTTGAACACAAATGAATAGCTTAGGGATTGTGTCGCTAAATATTGAGGCTTGTCGTTATCTTCCGCCCGATTGCATCAGATTGCTTTTCAAGGAATTATCACATGACGCTGCATTAAAATTTGTGAGCTAGAAAAATAAATTTTATTTTGTGCGCACTACGGTAGTGACTGAAGTGATTATGTAGTTCTTTGAAAGAAGTGCTTAAGGGGTCATGGGCAGAATTTATGCAGTGGGATGGATGCAATTAACGAGAAGGAAAATGGTACGCGTATCCGCGATGATCCCAGTGTAATGTAAATAAATATATTTCGTGATTTGACAAGTTGTATCCGATGCATAAACACAAAAAGAGTGCCGAGGTGGATTGCCACACTGACAAAGAGACATTGATATTTCGCATATTAATTAACTAGCAAACTTTGTACTCATTTTCCTCTTTCAATGCACATATTTAATTATTTATTGTCCAGGGTTCGGCTTCATTATTTTTATCACCTCACTCTGGATATTGTTGTCAGCCGAGACAAACCACTCAAATATACTCGTATATATAATTTCCACGTCTAAAACGCAGTGTATTTTTGTCAACTCTAAAAATAAATTTCCAATTGAACACGAAACAAAATTAGCCCGATTTATTTCTCTACGCTAGTGCAAGAACACGTGAGCTGGCATAGCTGTTTTACTTACGGACACTAGCATTCACAGACGTTCATATGTGAACTCGCACTTGCACGCATACTCGAATCCCCTCAGCGACAGTCACTCCCGTTCAAAATCGTCTGCCCCCAACTACACTTCGCTCATTCACACCTCATTCACCGGCTCAGTGCTGTTACTGCGCCCATACACTCACATCGTCAGTTACACCGGCACTAACCACAAGGAATTGAGCGTATGAATCGGTGTACTGCTGTGGAGTACGCCGACCTATGACTATGACATACGACATAGAGAGATGTGCAAGCAACACACGCAATGACCTGTAACTTAGAAGCTAAAACTTTATCTAAGTACCATGTTTTGCAGCAGTAGACGTACCCAACTTAATATATATTTTGTCAGCTTACACTTGTAAATGATAAATTATTGAACGTACATGCGCGCCATAAATCGGCAAAATAAACGGAACTCATTTACAATACCTCATAAGATATACTTTTTGCTTCGGGCTCATTTGGACAGTCTCACCAGAATTCTACTCAAGTGAGCTAACTCGGACTCATAATAATTGGCCGGTCTGAGTGAGTCGCATGATGGGTGAGTTTGCCGACCTACTATTTCAACAACGACTCGAGAGGCCGCAGAGTGAACCAAGGGTGGATGTGAGGTTTAACGAAGCTGCCCGTTAGTTACCCCTGTTTGTGGGTATTACGCGAAAGCAAGAAGATGCCGGCCCAGCTGAAGGAAACACCACGAAAGTCAGGCAATTTAGGAAACTTTCTCAGGCGACGTTGGGGGTCGAGGTCCTCAGCTAGATTGGTCAACTGAGACTACACAAATTAGCGCCGCACTTTGAACATGGAGCCCGAAATAGGCGGGCAGAAGCGCTGCACATTAAGTGAAACAAAACGATACGAGCCAGGAAGCTTAATGTGCTTTTTCCTTGACAGTGTGGACTGCGAGAAAACAATGAAGTCGGGGAGAAGAAAGGCCGCCTCCATTTGAGCGCGCCCCCTAGTTCTCCTTCGCCTCAATTTCGTTATAAGATCGAGAGAGGGCACGCTGTGTCAGCCGCCGACGCAACTGCCCCTGTTGTCCCCTGGCGGTGGATTGCCTTGACTCCAGCGCACCCACCGCCGAAACGGGGCAGAAGGCCGGGTTGCGGGCTCGGGTCTGTCTCTCCGCTTCTCATTGAGCGCTCTGGTCACGCGGCGCGCGGAGGCTGCTTTGAGCGTGCTACTTCAGCGCATGAGCTTTGGGAAGCTAATGTTCGCCGGCTCCTTAATGGAGCGAAAGAGCGTCGCTGCTGCTCGGTGTGCAGTGAATGGAACAGCGGCTGTTTGTTATGTGACCATTGCGGAATAATTCGTCGCGTGAAAAACAACGCTGAATTTTTTGTGCATTCTTGCTGCTGGTATTATTTTTTTTCTGCAGAACCACGTGCTTTACCATCCGGAACCTTGGATGAGCGCTGAAACTATTTCGACTATTCTGCACTAAGATATAGCTGAAGCGTTTGTGGATTTGTCGTGGACTGTGCTTTCCTTTCCCGTGCGTTTAAGACAAACCAGTTCTTGGAATTCCAGCTCTGCAAACGACAGTTTTGGAAACTACGGATTAGAACGCCAAATCTGTGGTGCGCAATTGTGAAACACAAGCTTATTTGTTGTGTTTGTGTCCGCTCGTGTGGTTCCTTGTGCACCAGAGGATGATGTCTTACGGATACACATCTAAAGAACAAGTACCCAAGACACAGCGCTTTCTCTTCACCGCAGGTCGCCCAAGGTATGGTTGTGTATTCACGTTCACCGTACAATTGGATACAATTGACACATTCTAGCACTTTTTAAGAAATTCTAGCACTTTCTTCTCTCTTCATTAAGGTAACAATGATCAACTTAAGGATACAGGCAAATCTGCGTATGCACAAAACTGAAACGTTTGGCTACTTTTTTTCTGCATGATATATTAGAGGTAGCAGTATTCAGGACTCATAAGGAAAAAAGAAGATTCATGTACATTCCATAAGTAGTGTCTCCTCGACAAGTATATTTTCAAACTCCAAATGTGCCACAAATAACCTTTCTTTTAGAACACCCACATAATTGCTGTGATCGTTGTGCAATCTTCACTGTTGGCGCGTATGCAACTAGTTGACTGTTGTCCTATATTTTACTGGTAACACTTTTAGCAAGTTATGGCCGTCATGTGCCTGATGGCTTCTGTTCAGAATTTAATTACCAAAATGCTCAAGTGAAGCAACTATATTGCCGACGGGAATTGGCTACAACAAAAAACGCAACGGCAGCAAGCATAAGGTCTTAGCAATGCTGTGCATTTTTTTCTTGAGTTGGCAGTTAAAAAAATATTGAAACGCTAAAATAGGACCTGGAACGAAGCTTCTTAAACAAACACTTTCTTTGGCTTACTATGTTATGAGAAGCTCTCCTGATGTGTAATAAATGCTCACATGGTTCAGCACACGATTCTATAGGATACAATTTGTTTGCAAATAAAGAAAAGGTGATGTTTCCAAAAGGCCAGCGCATCGGCGCTGTTTGCAGTGAGGTCTTTGTGCCATATTGGGAAGAAATATTTGCTGCGCCCTTGGAAAGAAGTCACAGTGATGGAAGGCTTTTAGATTTAGCGTATTTCATCAAAACGCGTTCCAAGGTATCTCCAGGGTCAGTTTCTCATTTCGCTGCTGCAGGCGAAAAATCCCAATTGCAGAAATTTTGATTGCCCAGAAAAGCCCACTGCTAAGCAGGCTTTTCCTGAAACGGAAACAGGAAAGGCGGGAAACATAAGGGAGCCGGAAAGAACAAAAAAGGCCGCTTAAATTCTAACTGTTGGTGTGAAGGTTAGCAGCAATGAAGGGGTGTTTAATAGGTGAGATGCACTACAGATTCCAAGAACTCAATTGAGTCGATTTATTGCAGGGTCGCGGAAGACTGAGTTGATGACGCAGACGATCGCTCAGAGGAAATTACACCAGAAACCGCAGCACGCCACCAGTTAGCCGTAAACTAGGCGTTTCGCTCACGAGTCCATTTATTCTCAGCGAAGATTGCTCTTTCGCACGAGAGGTTTAGCGGCACTCAGAGAAAGAAAGCCGGCGAGGAAAACGGATCAGCGCTCTTCTAATTAGTGGACCAGTATTGGGCGTTGCAAAGAGTGACCCGGATCGGTTGGTGGAATTTGTAGGAAAAAGGGCCCGCCTTGGTAATTTGTTACCCGGAACTATTGGAACAGTCCGCTTTTCTCTCTACGGCGGTTACATTTTTTGCTGTTCATCTATCATTACCCAAGATATTTCGCAAGGATGCTGTCTAACATTTCCTCCAGAAAACTCAAAAGTTTAGCTTCCTGTTTTGGCTCAAGTGGAGCTGGCCATTTCCTAGTTGTTGCATCACTTCCGAATGCCTCCTTTTGTTCCTAGAAGCTCTTGTCAGCTTTCTTTCATTCTAAGGACACCTGTAGTTTCACAGTATATATTGTCGCCGGGCAATCGTTGGAAATCACCTAAGGGCTCCTACATGTTTAGGTAAGAGTATAGGAAGCTGCGAAAGGCATGGTTTCTTGCGATTTTTGCTGACATTATCCACTCTGGTATAGGGGGAAGCGTGTGGCACTCACACAAAAACAAGATCTTCTGCTGAAGTTCCGTATCATTTATGAATGGTATTAGCCTCCTGTTCAACCTTATCACGCATAGATTATCAGTAAAGGCATCTAGAATCTACTTCCTAGGAGGAATATATGTGTACACTTTAGTACCGCACTCAGGAACTATTAGCATTTCTAAGAGCGCTCTAAAAGAAACCTTGCCTTTACATAAATCGTGTTTGTGGTCCAATAGCAACCACTGCAAAAATACCTAGAAAGCAGCTGTCGCGGTTTCTCACTATTCCTCTACGTTTTGCATTGCACGCCCTGGCACACCCGCCGACAGAGGTTCTGAATAAAAAAATGAAGCAGATCCAACGAGGTGGAATATACATACAACAAAGCTTTGTATCAGTTCATAAAGTGTCGAAACACGAGTTTGTGTTTATTGAATGACCGCACAAAGTGACATGGAAGTCTTTATTCAGTCATTGTAAAGAGGCTCATGAATGTCTTCTAAAGGAAAGACACATGGAATAGTTCGCGGGCCATCCTGGCGTGTTTCTGGTTCTTTTTTTGTTTCTTTGCCCCGCACGGCCGCCGCCACTGCTGTCGCGAATACGCGGAGGCGAGTGCCATCTGGTGGTGTTGCAAGGAACCCAGCGGCAGTGACGTCGCGCGCCTCCTTCGCTGTGATTGGTTGGCCTATTTGACAAGAGAATAGCCACGCGCCGCAGCAACCATGGTCGCGAAAACCCTGAGAGGTTTGCTTTGAAAATAAACATCTTATGCCTCGCTTTGTGAGTACGAAATCCTACGGTTCTTGAAGGCATATTCGAACTTTTTAATTCCAACTATACAATTTAGTCAATAAATAAAACTGTTTTAGTCACTGACAAAAGTACGCTACGTTCTTACATTCATGTTTATACATTTGGATAACAACTTATGGGAGCGGCGGGTTTATTGCGGGGCAAATGCAGCGCAAGCACTTCATAACACTTGAATTGTTGTTATGCGTGCCTCCATGAGTTCCGGTAGTACGAACCAAGTGACAATGTATCCTATCACATTGTTATTTCGCTCATCGCTGCATTCCTATCACAAAACATTTGTCGCCGTTGCTATCGCCTAAGACGTTAGGGGCTGTTTCTGGCATGAAGTACACATATAACAATTTAGATTACGATTTTTTAAAATTCTAATTCACAAAATAGTTCCCCTAGAGCCAAAGGGCCTTTTGAATGTTTGCAGCTCCAGGATTTCTTAGATAGACTGGTCACATTCATAAACTTGCTATGTTTTTGCTAGAATAGCGCAACGTGTCTTCTGATTCAATGATGTCATAACAGATAGCGCACCACTCTGCCTTTCGCATAGAAAATAGGCAGATAGCTCTGGAAATATAATAATTATTTGTGCATGCAACCGGCTGTTTACAGGGGCGCTATAACGTAAAATGATGCCAAACTGTTTTGATTCCAAAATCCTGACGTCAAATTTACGTAACCACCGACGCAAGCATTGGGCGGTGACCCGCAGCGTTGTCTGAACAACCCAATCAAACACCCTCATCGTTTATAGGAGGTCGCCTTTGTTCACTTTCAAAACCAATAACATTGTCTACAGTCAGCGGTTTTTCTTATCTAATTGGCTGACAAGAGGCGAGGAGCACGCTCTAGTGGAGAGGATTTAGATGGGGCCAAGCCAGCACAGTGAAAATAGATAACCGCTTGAAGAGGGTAGTGCCGGCTTCTCCGATGGGTCCGCTTCGCCTTACTTCGCTTGCGGTGGCTGGTCGAAAATCGCGGCGGCGTGGAACGGAAGGATAAGAATGCTGTTAAAACGGACCCTCAGCAAGGAAGAGTTGGCAGAGCGATGTCGTATGCATGCCGAAAGCGCTCGATAACGTTTTACTGCCACGCAAAAAAGGTTTATCATGCGCAAATAAATACATGCTCACCGGCAGGTGCGAGTATCGAGGGCCTGAGCGATCGGCGGGCAGCCATCTTCTATTCCTTTCGGAACGGGGCAGTCTGTGGCTATTCAGAAAAATTCTCAGTTTTGTTCGGCATATTAATGCATTTTTTTCGCGTACACGTCACTCTGACGTGCTGAGTTTTCGCGGTGTTGTGAGGTCGCGTGACAGACAGGCTAAGTGGGCGTAGCCAGAAAACATTGGACCAATAGCAGAGGGCTAATGGTGAAAAGGCGTCGAATCAGGAATGATTATTTTTCTTTTGTGCGGTTTAATCATGCATAATCAGTGTGTACACGTTATATCAGATGGGGAGCTATTGCGGTGTTCGTGACGTCGCGTGACAGACAAGCGAAGTTGGGAGTGGCCCGAAAATGTTTTGACCAATCGTGGAGCCTGATTGCAGAAATTTGAATCAAAACAGTTTGGAATCATTTTACGTTATAGCGCCCCAGGATAACAGTTCCAGTGCCGCCGCAGTATACGTTCGATTGCGCCGTCACACAACATCTAATAAGTCTGCGCGCGAAGATGTTAGCTTGGACGGCGACAAGGCTGTGCTGCACAGGTATAGGGGCTATGAAGTTTAATGTTTTACTACGAAGCCTCCTTGACCTCCGGCTACTATTAAGGTATTGTTTAAATGTCGGTTCAAGTATTGTGGTAGTATCGTCTGCTACACAGGGCGTCGCATGGAAACGAACGAGGAAAAGGTACTGAAGAGCTTGCGTACCATGCAGCTTGCACACCGAGATAGAACATGAATGACTTAACTTATTTATTTGAAAGGGCTGCCACTTGGACCTGGTTTAAACCTGAAGACGAGCTGACGCCCTCTTTCTGTGTTCTCAAGGCTTGTCCGTCCCCGACGATGAAGCCTGCTCATTCTTCTGAAATACTGCTAGCCTTTACAGCTACCACATGCGAACACGTGTGCCGTAGCAGGTGTCTCATTTTGACTGCGAACATCTGTATTTAGGCTTTCCATTTAATTGCAGTTTCTTGCGTCATTTGTCTGTTTAGCTGTCTGCAATACCGGGTTTGAGCAAAAAGGAAAAATTGAAGGAGAGGAGCAATTCATCAGTCCGCCCCGCGTTGACACTATAGTTGTGTAGTGCAGATCGTCTATAGTCGTATAGCGCAGACAGCGCCAACGCAGTGAATTCAAATGCAGGGACAAAACGCATAAACGCTGTCAGTTTTCATACGAGCAAAAATGGGACAGCCGCTCGCTGAAGCACTTGAGAGGTCGGCGCACCCTGGTTTCCAAGGCGCCATGCCATGCGAGTGCCTGAGGCTGCCAAGACGCTATCGTTTTCAGGAAGGTCGAAAGAAGTTAGAGGATCAAGTTGCCAGTAAAAACGCAACCGTGATGGCTGTCTGTTTAATTTTAAGTAATAAAGGAAATTGAGAAATCAAAAGAATGTGCAGGCACAAGACTGTTTTTAAGCTTCAGTGAACGTCTTCTTCCATGCGACCTCAATTCAAGTGCTGCTAGCGCTAAATGGGCGGTATATTTCCGAGTCCTGGGTAATACGGCTAGCCTCCACAAGTTTATTCACGTTCTTTCATTACACCAATGGATTTATATTTTCGGCGAGAAGCTCGCTACGAAACGATAACAGCTTAAGAGAGACGTGTATTGGCCCCCTTCTAGCGGTTAAAGCACACAAAGAGAAATGTATATTAGTTTATAAGAAAAATTACTCCCAAGGCCGCAAATAAAATGATTGGCGGTCGCAACCGAAAGTACGGCGATCGTTGTCGGACTAGGAGTTGTATCTTTGGAAGAAATAAATAAAGATAAACTACCGAGACCTAGTATAGTGGTCTTCAAAGACGTGATTGCTTTCCAGTACGTTCTTGGTATTGCATTGCGCAAAGGAACATATAATAAATGTAGATACAGTGGTGTTCTACCGAGGAAAGTACCAGCTGTTACATCGATATTTTAGGCCCTGTTGGCCAATATCTACCAAGTTCGAGGGTGAGCATATGAACAGCATTACCCAACCTCTTCTCATTTTCTGGCTATGCATGTTTTTGCGCACAGTGTTCCACACGTTGTAGGTCCTTGCTGGAAGGCATAACGAAAGCTCACATGGCAGTTTAATATTGAGAAAACGGGGAGCTACATACTATTTCCCCAACTCCTTTGCAACATCGACGTCCGAGTAAATGTACAACAAAATACCGGACGTGATGAGAAGCCAAACAGAACCAGAAAAAAAAAGATTATTCTGAAGCCGTGATCTGGCGCGGTTGTTTGCAGTTTCTAAGCGCTCTCTCGGACCGCTGGCATAGTTCAAATGGGCACAAGGCCCACATTTCACAATAGTTCTGGGCAACGCGAAGATTTTTAGGTTTCTACAACGCTTTGAAAAGGGTCACCGAGAGGAATACACACG
This sequence comes from Dermacentor silvarum, assembly GCF_013339745.2. Taxonomy (NCBI): domain Eukaryota; kingdom Metazoa; phylum Arthropoda; class Arachnida; order Ixodida; family Ixodidae; genus Dermacentor; species Dermacentor silvarum. The sequence continues at coordinate 160,729,136 of NC_051157.2, read as the reverse complement.
CAGGAAAGAAAAAAATAACAAATAACAGGAGAAGCAGTTTCAGGGGCGGGGGTGGAATGCCGATGCCATTCACTTTGACGTGCGGGCCGTATCCATCGGGGAAGGAAACATTTTTTTCCTCGGCGAGGCATTCGCAGTGCCGTTCTGTCGATAGACCGCTCGAGCCAGTTTTCTTCCGCAGCAGTGCGCTCGTAGCAGATGGAAGCAGCGAACAAATTGCGGCCTTTCTTCTCATGTTTGCTCCACCTCAAAAATAATAAAAAAAAGGTATACATGCGTCATCAGAAGCGGGATTTCAGTGGATGATAGCGAACGCAATGCGGGCCAGTCCTGCCGTTTTCTCTCTATATCGACCGACGCTGGACTGCGCAAGCGAGATGATCGGCCTCCGCGATATACCGGACCCTGCGCTTTGGGGAACCGGACACACGGTTATGTATTAGAAGTCGTTTCGCTAGTTCGGGTATGTCCCAGCATTGTACATTTCTAGCTGTTGTTTCTGCCGTAGCTTCGTTCCCGCCGTAAAATATGAACAGAAGCCTTCAGGAGAGGTCATAAGTACGTTGTCTCTTCGTAGTATACTCCTTAGTTCTGGCCACAGCATATACTCTATTGCGAAAGTGTATTGCAAGATGTGCTTACGCGCCGAATAGTTTGTAAATTTTGATTCACACAGCAAGTAGGGACGCAAGCTAACTGTTGGCCCGCTTTAAAGAAGGCGGGTTCACGTGAAGTATGACATGTGATTTTTTGATCGAGGAGAAGTGGCCTATTCAAAGCACGCGGACTGCTCGTCGCTCGTAGAGCCTTGGCGCCCGAATTTCAGGTAGCATCCGCGTGAACGTACCTGCTTCGTGCCGTGCGATAAGATGTGACGCAGTGTCGGTGAGCAGCTGCAACAGAGTGGATTGCACAGGCGACCGAAATCGGTGGTGATGGAAGGGACGCAGACGAGAGGGCGCTGCCGCCTGAAAGAAGTTCTGCACACGCCAACATTCTCGCCGCACCACAAGGCCCCGGACAAGCCTGGACACGCTCGGTGTTGGAAGATCGTCACCGTTATACTTGGTAAGTGAATTGTGTTGCATTTTCGCAGTAAAGAATCCCGGTAACATAAGCCAAGCAAACCCTATACATATACGGCTCTTCATTAAATATATATACATAAACGCACGCACACACGTATATCGTCGTCTTTCTAATTATGTGGCACCTGTTGCAAGGTGTGGCAATATATATATATATATATATATATATATATATATATATATATATATCCACTACCGAATATTGCTTCCGCTGCACTGATTCGACGACAAATGTAGAAGGCTGTCTCGAGAGCTGTTAAAAAACACGTAATAAGCAAACAGACACCAATATTCATATTGTGAAATATTTTAGCCTGAATACTTATTTGTGCGTATCTTGTCTTGAATATAAAAAGAACTATAATGTACCATCAACATAACGTGGTTCTTAAAACACTAACTGCTCTAGAGTTAATATCTGCTTCTCATCCATTTCATCATCACTCCTCGTTTGCGACAGGAGAATGTGTTGTGTCATTTATTTTCCTTTTATGATATGAGGGACAGTCCCTGTAACTTGTAAAACAATTCATCCTTTTTACATGTTCTCCTGTAGGCAATAATGAGATTTCTTTTTCGCGACCACGTTTCGATGCACAAAAATTCAAGGAGATAAGCGGATTGAATACCCCGCGGCGAACGATCCTCAATTTAGATAAGGATAAAGTTTCACTTTCCGTCGTAAGCCTTGTAGTGATTGCGCGCTGTATTGTCCCTGCGCTGGTGACGTTCTGGGCGCTAGCGAAAAAAATACGAAAAAGAAAATAAATGCAGGGCCCGTATCCACAAAAAGTTTCCTGCACAAGTTTTATTTGAAGTTTGGCAACGCTGCGGCGATGCTGTCGTTATCACTCCAACCGCTATATAACGAGGGCCGGGCGCCCTGACATCGGCCAATAAGAAAGCTGTCTGACGTAAGAGTTTTGCGAATACGTGCCTGTTGATTAACTTTTACTGCCAAAACCCTGCTCCTCCGAGAGCGAAGATATTCCCGAGACAACACTCGCCGGAACACGGACAAAATGAAAAAAAAAAAAAAAAACTTCATCCACCGTCCCGTCGAACCTTCCTCGAAGCTAAAACAAATGGCAAAGAAAAGCCTTCTAACACTCCTGCTCGGCCTCGTTCCTTGTGAGCGCAGTTATTCGGGCATCGCCCGGCGATTTTGCCAACCTATATTGTGGCATAACACCACGTCACCATTTTCTCTATCTATTTTTATTATTTTTTTTCATGCCTTAACGGCACGAAAATGGCGACGTTGTAGGTTCTGTTGCAGGTTCCGTGCACTGACGTTTGGAGATGCTTCTAGTGTAGACCAATGTAGCGACATCGAAATATTTTATATTTTATTCACGGAGCAAAATCACTACATCGCTGCCGACCGCATCAACGATCGCTGGCGCTCACCAGAGCCATCATCGACGTCACAACTCGCAGCTCCGTGATTGGATGGAAACTGAATTTCAGATACCCATCGCATTCCAGCAAAAACGTAACAAATTAGGAATTTATTTCATTTCTGTTTGCTGTAATCTCTATATTGCGCAAACAGATACGGCCGTAAAGAAAAATCATAACCACAAAACTATGTAAGGGTGCTGGATGTTCTTTCGCCTCTGGTATGGTGGCACACTTCTGGCCTCTGCGCACAAAACTTCTCTCGCTTTTCTGTGCTCGCGAACAGCTTTGTCTCCTCAGTGCCTGGTTTTGCATGTTGTTCTCGTGGTGCAGGTTTATCACCTCGCAGTGCATTACAATTATGGGGTTTTATGTGCCAAAACCACGATCTGATTATGAGGCACGCCGTATTGGGGGACTCCGGGATAATTTGGACCGCCTGGAGTTCTTTAACGTGCACCTAAATCTAAGTACACGGGTACCTGGGTGCATCGTTGTTGCCACACCCTTATTGCTGTTCGCGGTGCTGCGCTGAACTGAAACAGAACTGAAGAAAACTGACGTTGCGCAGTCCCAGGTTGCTCGACCAGCATCATCAGCACATCGGAGTAACCGGAAGCCGTGGACATAGAATATGTAGGCAACCATGGAGTCCGAACTTCCGCTGCGTAGGCGTTCCGGGCTCTTACCATTAGCATCGAGGGGTCACGTCGGTGGGTGGGAGAAATAGGGACAGAAGACCGCGCAAAATTTGAGTGCAGGACATGCATTTTTATTTTTGTTTTTAGACATTTCTTGGCTGAATAACTTCGGTCGGTGTACCCCTAACGCTGGCATTGTTGATTGATTTATTTCTCCATTCGTCAATCAACGCGAACCGCGACCGAAAAACTGAGGCTAGAACAATGTTCGTCAGCCCTTCTAAGTGTCTGGGGGTGCCTAAAGTGGAGTAAATTATATGAAATAAAAGTAAATGAAACTCGATATTCAAAGCTTGAATCCGTGCAAATATGGTAGCACAGGCGTATTTAACCTAGTGTAACATGATTTCTGCCATTACCAATACAAAATTCATATTTTTTATATCGTCAAGACATGTATTAGTCTCAATTGGCGATACTTAAGTGCTTTAACGTCGAGAAATAAAACATTCGTGTATATGCATAATAAGTAGGGGGGAAATCAGCAATGAAATAAAGCCGCCTTTCTGCTTTACAATACAAGTTCCGTCATTGGCTACAGTTATATTGTCCAGAAAGGAATGGGAGCAATGCAAGAGAACTCCAGTGAAATTCAGCTTGGATTGCATGGTTGAATTGGATTGTTCAAATGAGGAAACTTGTGTTTGTTTGGCTAGCCCCCATATTTGTGGCAACTGTGGTTCGCTGGGATCAAGCTTCGGCCTGTGGCGAACCTATGTATACTGATTATGTTCTTTTTGTGTATATTTGAGAGTTTAAGGTGAACGTCGCAGAATAAGGAAAGTTTTGCAGATCCAATGCACATGTTGCAATCTATGCGAAGCGAAGCTTTCGTGAAGCACCTACTGGGAAATGCTTTAAATGTGCTAATTTTTACCGGCCGTCGTTGGCGTAAAGGAAACTGGCACGCGCAAGTGGTTTCGTATACTCGCGCTATGCAATGTGACGAATGACTTGCATTTCTCCATTATTTTTTATTTATTTAAATTGTACCAGCCGCTTTGTGAGTATGCAGTTCGGTATGGGCAGTTCGGCATTGTGAGTATGCGCCATAGTGTGGAAATCATAATAATCATCAACACACGGCAATCCTTTCAAACAGATTTTTGCCGTTGGCACGATATCGATTTTTAACCTCCTTGGCTGATATGTGCATCCCGCTTCGTGGCCAAGGCCCCGTTGGGGGGATGTGACAATGTTTGTAAGGCATCATCATCAAATCAACATTCCGACACGCTTCTTCTATGATTTCCCATTGTGGGTATATGTGCCATAGCATGGCAGTCATAATCATCAACAAGCGACGATAATCTCAAAGAGCTAGTTGGCTTTGGCACAAGAGACGGCTACGTGCGGTTGTGATCTATTGGTTAGAGCGTTCGTCTGCCGCATGGGGGCCGTGGTTCGAATCCCGCCGCTGGAACTGCTTTATGTTACTTTTTTAAATGACTGCGATTCTACTCGGCAAGGACTCGACCAGCGGCCGACCGACAGAGGCGAAACCTTGGAATGGCTGCCGAAGAAAGCTTCACATTAAAAACCATTCCGCGAGAAGTGACAAGGCGCACTCGGTGTTTTGTGAAGCCGGCACTGGAAGGGACGAAAATGTAACAACAGGTGCTTTATTTATTTTTTCTAGCGAGACTAGGCCTAATTTTAGTGGAGTGTACAATCTATTTGATTAAATGGTGTGCGAGTGGTACTTGTACGGAGTATTGTTTCGGTGGATTGCGGCGTTGGGATAGGTCACAGGGACTGCTACACACACAGCGTGTGTGTACCAGTTTATCACGACTGTGTGGTGTGCTTTCTGGACTTCGTCATGTTCTGACAGACAAGATTCAATTATTGCCTTTTAACGCTCTCTTTGCACCACACATTAATTGCTCTACTCCTATCATCATCATCATCGTCAGCCTATATTTTATATCCACTGCAGGACGAAGGCCTCTCCCTGCGATCTCCAATTACCCCTGTCTTGCGCTAGTGTATTCCAACTTGCGCCTGCAAATTTCCTAACTTCATCATCCCATCTGGTTTTCTGCCGACCACGACTGCGCTTCCCTTCTCTTGGTATCCATTCTGTAACCCTAATGGTCCACCGGTTATCCATCCTACGCATTACATGGCCTGCCCAGCTCCATTTCTTCCGCTTAATGTTCTTCCGCTCAACTCCTATATGGGGAGCTAATTCATGCAGGAAAATTCAGAAGATGCGTAGTCTACAGAACAAGCTGCATCTTATCAGCTTTTTGTAATTGTCCGAGTATTTTTCTGTTCTTGTACAAAAGAAATGTTGAAAAAATTCACTTGACTTGACAGTGTCCTAATAGGGGACTTAGTTATCGAATTCATTGTAGCGCTAGTGGGATAGGCTATTCCCACACACACACACACACAAAAAGACAGTGCGAGTTTAGCTCGAGCTTGACAAAACGTTGCCTCAGCCTGTTTTGCGTTCGTCATGAGGAGGACTGTTTATGACCTATATTGTCAGACGGCGTATATTTTATCTTCAAACTTCGTGCATCAATACAATACAAACTGTGAAGTAACGTACGCAGTATTTCGCGCAGCTAATCAGTGCAAGAAAGGCAGTCAGCAAACAAGTATGTTGTACAGCAGCAGTCAGTCGCATGTCGGTGTAATCTTGCCGAGCTGGCAACTTAGGAAACTTTCATTTTTCAAGTGTCTGTTCCACGGATATTATAAGGCACAATCAGCCCTAACGTTGTAATATGTGTTCTGACGACGATAGTAACTGAAAAAAGAACTAAAGCTGGTTTTAGTATACGACTGATTGTCTTCTAAAACATAACAGGAAGACATATAACTCAATGTAATATACGCTGGGTTGCAAAACAATCGTTCTTGTCGGAGCCGCAGGGCGACGCTTCTCTTTTATCGTGTGTCGAATAAAAGACCCTGCGCCCGTACAATGGCAATAATATGCGTAAGGCGTATCCTTTCGGAGCGTCAAGATTGCGCCAAATCAGAATGCGCATGACGATTGCAATGTTGCGGACGTTATTGCCGTTGTGTAGAAAATGCTTTCGTAAACACTTCTTGCATGCGCGACACTTCGAAGGAGGATTCCAAGTGCATGTTTCAACTCAGCTAGGTCTCTCTGGTGAACCGTAATAAAAGTATAGAAAAGAGCGAACACTCAGAACGTAAGTGCCTGTATTCCGGGTAGCAGTAAACTTATAATTGCGAAAGGGAGAGACATTCGCCATGCTTAACGGCCTGGAGAGGAGACACTACTGAGTTTCTTTTACCATTTCTGCCTTAACTTCTGACTCAAAGATTACGCGGCTAACATTAGGAGAACGCGAGAGAAACCTCGCCGCTCCAAACGATTTGCGCTGAAAAAGTGGTGCGGCGCTTGATTCCATTAAGGCACCCGGCCTCGCTGCGCTACTAACTGCGCGTACGATTAATGTCACCGGGTGCGCTGCATTGCACATCGTGTTGCTTCTAGCAACGCCGTATGCTCTCCATATGAGCGTTCTTCATTTATTCGCGTTTTTACTTTTAGCAGCTCTGCTAATAAACGTTTACTGCAACGGTAGTTTTGCCTTTTTATTTTTATTTCGTAAACGGGATAACGGAACAGAGTATTCAATATAAAATGAACTTGCAGGAGAGCAACAACACCCAGCTTTCCCTCAGTTCAGTGATGCGATGCTTGACTTCGCAGGAGTGAGCGTCAAATCAGCTTTACCGTAATGTGGTATAATGGACAGCGCGCAGCTCGGTCGATTGCTTTGTAACGCGGAAGAACAACTTGCAAGCGTCCCCAGTGGCTTCAGTCACTTAATTGTATAATAACGTAAGATTAAATTACATTAGGATGACTCACATGTTAGCTACCTAGTGAAACTATCGGTAGCAATTATACAATTAATAGCGTCATGCTGGGGCACAAGCGTCACCAAGAGGTCATTTTAATATAAATTGTGACTGGCTGCACTTATCATCTCAATAAATATCTTGCAATAGCCTTTAAATCTGGCCGGTGTTGTACCAATCAATGACGAAAGAGTAGCTCCCATAAAGGGGACAGAGAAATGGCACTGTGTGGCACTCTGCCTGATGCGGTAGTTATGCCGGAGTTTAAATAAAATTTTTGTTCCGCGATGACCAGTCGCTGCTTGGAGGGTGTACTTATTCGTTAGGCTTACATGTAAATTTTAGGGTGAAAAAGCCTTAGGTGTCTATGTCGGCTGTGCTCTTGGCGTGCGCTTGGCGGTGACCTTGGCGAAACTGCACCGCGACGAAGAATGGCCGACGCCGCAAAGTGAAGTATCACGTCAGCAAATGCTCGGATTGTCGTCAAATTTATCAGGGAGGTTCCTACAAACAAAGTAAATTAGTGGCATTGATAAGAAAATGTTGTACATTTCGGTCTGGGTCAGAATCGAACCCAGGCCTCCGAGGTTCGAGACGAGCTCGCCTCCTTGAATCCGCGGCAGCTCCACGGTTCTGGCTTACTAAGGGCGGCCCTAGTGCGTGCCTGATTGCACACGTCACGTGGCCACGGCGCTTATAATAACTTGAGATGTTATTCATTTGGAAATCTCTCTGAGCACTAGTGATACCACTTTAACGCACTATATATGCTAGTACAACGCTAGTGCAGAATTCCACTGGTGAACTGTGCTGGTTCAAGGGGTGTGGCGCTGCGCTGCGCAACAGGAGGCCCAGCTGTTAATCCAGGCTGCGGCTGCCGCATTGAGACTGAAACGGAATTCAATAACCTCGGTGTATCGTGCACGGTAAACAAAACCTGGTGGTCAAAATAAACCAGAGCCATCTCAAGATGACGCGACTCATAATCAGATTGTAGACTTAGTACGTGAAACCGCATTATTTATTTATCTTTTATGAATACAGCTTGTGAACGGCTTAATTGTCGCTCAATTTCTTCCGGAAATATGATGAAATGAAGGAAGCGCGAAACAACGATGGCAACGAAGTAAAATGGACACCACAAGCGCTTCCATTATATTTGTCTGTCCATGTTGTTTTGCCCTACGTTCACTTTACCGTAGAACTGTATTAACCGCCGAAATGTCAATCTGGCTTCTGGAAGCATTATTCAGCTAGACATGAGGAGCGGTGTTGCTTTCTTTGAGGGTGTGCGAATAGCTTTCGGAGCAAGATTGTGCTTCGTATTTCTTTTTATACAAACTCACCTTAAGGCGCACCAAAGCTCTACTCGTTGAGGTGCGTTTCTCAGCGGTGTCGGTCTATTCAGCTAACACAAGTCAGAGTAAGGACGGAGAACAAGAACGACACTCGGACCACATTGGGAGAAGGAGATGAGCACGGAAAAAAGGTCGCACTTTACATTTGTGCCTAAGCGTGATATTTGCCCAGGGCAACGAAGAAACCCATATGCCGAACGCTTTTGATGCACTCGTTCTTTGTAAAAAAAAGTGCTTGTCCATTGCATCCTGCTCTGAAATCGTTGGCCCAATTCTCTATATTGTAATGCTATTCTTCTCCAGCTTCTTCGGTTGTTGAACACACTATTTTGTCCTGTTCCTTTTTATTCTTGCAATTCCGGCTGTACTTCCAACTTCGCTGCACGCCCTTCGAAGCGGGCAATGCTTTTAGCGCCCAGCAAACATTCGTGTGTAATTTGCGAATAATGTGTTCTTTTTAGCAAGAAGTAAAATGCTTTAGGGGAATCTTTCAGTCTACCTGCAAAAGTGATCCGTCATTTCCTGACTGACAGAAATCATCTCCAAAATGAAAGATCCCGGTTCCCACCAAATACACCGTTACAACGCTGACAAGGCTTCTACAGAGGAAGCAGCAGTATGTGTTAACTGCAGATAATACCAATGCTTGCCTACCTTGCTTCACCGTCTAAAGAACGGCCCAATATATGAACCTATGCAGAAATGGTGTTGAGCTTTACAGTTGTTGAACCTTGCTAGTGAACAAATCATGCATCAAGTTTTTTTTTTTTTTAGCGCAAATACTGAAACATGTTCCAAATGTCTATTTCTCCAGCGGAGTCGATTGGTGAAAAACAAAAGAATTTTCCGGATAGCCGGATTAGTTTCTGCAATGCTGTCAGCAAAACAGCGCAGCCTCTCGTGACCTAACTTCCTCGGACTACTAGTGCTCCTTTAAAGAAACATTTTATCCTTCCAAGAATCAGCCCGGCATCACCGCCGCCGTGACGAACCTATTTGAAGCCCGCAGGTTATAACAAGGTAGATAAAACAGATATAAGCAATAGCCATTGTCCTAAGTGAACCAAACAAAATGTGTGAGTGTTCTAGTATTACCTCTACATCTAATGCTTCCGGCCCACGGCTGCGTCCTCGCTCACTTCATGTCCATTGTTGTTTAGAGAAAATAACAGCGCAAGGTAGGCAAGGACAGAGGAAAAGAAGACCACGCCTGTGCCCTTGTCTATCTTTCGCTGTTATTTGCCTAAACATGAATTCCCACTAACTCGCCCAAGTTCCTCTTCTAGTACATGTCCGTTCTCTTCGACAAATCAACCGACATTTATCCGCTTTGCGCAAAGAGCCCACTTTGCGCAACTTGTTCGCTTTCATGAAAAATAAAATATCGTGTACCCGCACATGCACTCGTCTATACTAGTCTTTATGTCTGTTAGCGTTACGCCCACCACTCTCGCTCTCTGTCGGTCACTGAAGCTCATAACTTGACCTTATTTTAGCATTTCTAAGGTTTTATAGCGTTCATTTTAATGCGTGAACAACAGAAGGACTGTACATTTTTCAAGTCTGGGTGCGCTGCCATTAATTTTCTCGGAGTGGTGTGCTATAACATCTCCTTTTTACCGCCACCAGATTTTGTTTTTCTGATGTCCACTGATGTCCACTGCGTCTGCCGAGAGTAATAAGAGCAGTTTTTTAAAGAGTCTATAGATTGGCCAGGAACCAAGAAGCCTTGATCTTCCCAGGGTGTTAAAAATTTATCTGTCTGATAATATTTGTCTCTTTTGGACGTCGGCGTCTGGTGTTCCTAGAACTTACTCTGGACAGGACGAGGTCATCTGAGAAGCTCATGATTGTGAGTTTACTAATATCAATCCGTATTCGCAAGTAATCCCGCTTCTGCATTTTATAATACTTGAAAATTTAAAGGGCAACAATATGTAACCTTCCCTGACGCTCTTGGACATTGGAATTTGTGCTATTACTGGGAAGGATCCTGGTAGCTATATATATGGCCCTTCTTGATTGCGCAACTTCTCCATGACTACTGGTCTCACTGTTCATTTAAACGCAAGCCAAGGCTAGGCTATACAACATGAACAATTCAGCTACTAACTCACCGAAATTACTTGCCCACTGCCAGGACGTGCGATATCGCTTTTAAAATCACTATTTTGGCTACGACTTTTAATATAAATCTCCGCCGTGCTATGGCTGCATTAATAATGCCGCAACGGTATCCTAAAAACTATTGAGTGTATTCTTGAAGACCTCATAGAGACTAAATGCTTTAGTAAAAGCAAGATAGTCGTAAATGATGGTAACAATTTTTATAGTAGCTTACATATTATGAATCAAAAATGGTCATTACTTCTAAAAGCGTGCCAGTGAAATTCAATTTTGTAAGTTAGGACTTTGCGATAGCCCTGCCCTCTAGTTACGCCAGGTAGCTGGGCTGATGGTCTGGTTAGTTTATTTCCTTAATTCCCTCTTTATCGGAAATGTTACATAATAAACGCTTTAACATAATAGCCTTAGTACATGAGAAAAAAAAGGTAGGAACAATTTCAAGAATAAAGTGTAAGAATAAAAACTTAAGTGCTCATTTTACACGATGCTTTAAGACAAAAATGTTGGCAATACTGAAAAATACCAACATTGGCCGTAAGGTGCCAATTGCCTACAACCACAAAGTGTGGAAGGCTGTTGCAATTTATTGCTGCCCGAGAAAAAAATTAACAGAGAAGATGGCTGTATGTGAGCATGGTCTTAAAACAAAGTTTGATGACGAGTTCATTGCGTTATTCAGGCAGGCAGTGCGAAAAATGGCACATGGTTGAGTGAACTTAAGAAAACGACTAAGCGGGCTTTTAGTACGGCCGTGCACAGGCGACATTAAATTGCAGTATGCTTTTAGGGATGATGCACTTGCGGCACATTTTTCGCATTTATAAAAATATATATTGCTTACGATGAATGCATGCATGCTATTAGCAAGACTTTGAAGAGAGTCAAGTGGGTTAGCAAGATAATTTGGATACGGGTCTCCGATAGGTGACGCATATTTGACTTTAGACCTCGAGCTCAGCAGTGGAACGCCACAACCACTGGCCTACCGTGGATTCAACACATAAAATACTCTGTATAAGTAAAATACATATGTACTGCATATGTGCATAACAACTTGTTCGTTGGTACTGTAGGAATTCAGTTGGACGCATTCAACAGCACCGGTGTTCAAGATTTATTTCAAATATCGGGGCTCACGTCTGTTCGTGTTAACTTGCGAAGGGCAAACGACTTGTCGTTTGCCTGCGTGGAAATAAATCAGGAGGTAGCGGTTGGCGTTCACTTCCTGCTCAGTGACTATTAGTACTTTGGTATGTAGTAACAACACCACCTTGTGATTTCACATGTGTTGGTTCACCCAATTCACCAAACATTTTTCAGATTTTTCCAGTTTCACAAATGGAAGTCTCGCCATTTTTTATGACAAAACTTATAGTAGGTGCATACAAATGATCGTTCAACATTTGCTGAATGCTCAATTTGGACCACGCAACCTAGTTCTGTTCATAAAAATCCAAACTCGGAGTGATATTTGGGAAGTACTTTCAGAAAGTATTTTCACAAATTCCAGTGCTCTTCATTTATTCGTAACAGTGACAACACTTGTTCACTAGTGGAGCTGTCCTTTCAAATATCCTACTTTTCTGACACCTCAAAAACTGTCATTTTCGGCCGTTCCTAATTCGATGCTGTGTCTTCTCTAAATAGCCACGTCGCTGTCCATAGGATTGGAGTCATCTGAAGACAATATGCACCATAAAGAGTGCACACAATAGCCGCAGCACATAAAGACGAGCATCAAAACTAGTGAAATCCGCGTAAGAGTTAGAAAGGTTAATAATTTCTACAGCTATTTCCGCAGTACACCAATTCAACTTGAGCCACTTCTTGAAATCTTACTAATAGAAGAACAGACACTGCCGGCAACAAGTGGGGAAGTCGAGCATACACAAGAAAACCTGCGATAGACAAGTTCTCTTTAAACGAAAATCTGATAACGTTCTTTTTTATTTTTGCTTTTAAGAAGGCTAGCTACCTTGGTTCTATTAAACCGTAGCTCTGGCATGCTTGCCTTGTCGTTTTATTGGAAATGCTCATTTAACTAGTGTAGTGCGGATGCGGATATGGATAAGTGAGCAATATGTGTCGGGCAATCAAGTTCTCTAATGCGTAGCTTAAGGTTGCATGGTGTTAGTGAGTGTCTCGTTAACAGCTTAGAGCTTACAGCTATTCCGATACATTCCGAATTCACGATTTCTTACATTCAGCGTTATTTCACTGATAACAATGCCTGCTAGCTCTTTGCTTATAACTCATCATCGCACCTCCGAACATCCCAAAAAGATATACCGAACACAATTTGCTTTTTGTCTATATGTATACACTCTCTCCTATAATATAATTCGTTGTTATTGGAGACCCAAGCAGCCAGCCTTGACCTCCAATAGCAATACATTGCCCTTTGTGTTATCATACAGATTTACCGTTAGGATTTCCTTCCTGACGTATCTGTAAGTCGCCATTGCATATTTCTTTTGAACTCAAGGCAATACATAATGCCAAATAAACTAAATGGTGCCATCTGTGAGGGGCACTTGGTTTAAATTGACGTCCCATATTTTACATCTTTCGTGAAACTACAGATGTCACCGATATTTCTAATATTATACAATAGGTGCATGCCTCCAAACAAGAAAAAAAGCAGTACGAACACGCCTTATAATAGTAGTACTCTTTTACTGAATAAATTGAATGATACATATATGTCCCCTTACTTGAGAATCGGAAAGATGAAATTTAACCTGCTGTATAAATCGACTCCGTTACAGTGGTTCTCAGTAAGGTGGTTGGCATTTCCGTTGTTAGTATGGGGTATATGCACTAGTATTTTGTTATGCAGAGTAGTAATCAACCGCTTCCTAAGCATTTCACCAGACAAGTTACGTGTTGCACATTACAAGGAATAGGGGTACATTTTTACAAGCTGGCGTTCGTTCAAATGAGTGTCACAAGCCGTTTTTCGGAGACGGCAAGTCGGTCTCTATAATTGTATGATGTAAATATGTATAATGCAGAAGCATATTATTCTCCTAAATTTACCCTTATAAACAAATCACAGCAAAAGTCAACTTGGAGAAAGTGTACAACACCCTTTTTATCAGATATTCAAGCAGAGTTTACATTTAGGACAGCCTTTGAGCACACTTGTTTTCTTTTTTGAGAGACTTCATTTCAAGGAACTCTACGAGATACCTTGCTACTACATCTACATTCCATGTAATCACGATTACCTTTGCAGTCTGATAGTACGACCGAGCGCCCTAAAGAAATCCATCAATCATGAGTCTATCCCGATCTATTTCTTTCGATATTTAAGCATATAAACTGAATTTCTGTTAGCATCCCCGGAAGATAGCTTCTCCTTCGCTTGGCATATATGAGGGGCTCAGATTCACGAAGTTATGTTCACGCAAGGTCAGACCCCTAACCCACCACGCTTCGCTTAATATAAAACTAAACATCAAGCAGACAAGTGTGACTTTGTAGAATCATTGATCACAGATCGGCGAATCTGTCACAGTTTCCTGCCAAATGGGATCATGCCTCGAAAATGCACGTCGCCTTCGGTCGAAATTCAAACCTCGGGGATGTCTTCTTGTCCGGCGCATTCACCACGACATGCCTGCCCATTGTTAGAGAAGCGCCTAATTATATATTTCAGATTCTGGAGACCAATATTTGATACCACTTATTAGCTTGGGAGAGATTCAACTATATCCGGTGCAAGCGTTCTAGCTCGAAATGTTAATTTGTTTATAAATAATTCTCAAATTCATTTCCTACATTCTACACCATTCTAGTGGGTTCGTATGTATTGTATTCATTTATATTTTGTTTTGGTGATTTTAATGATTAGGTATGAATTATTTCCAATTTGCACTGCGCGATATTCTGCAAATTGACTAAAAAGATTCAAATCGATATATATTTTTTCTGTCCCAGTCTTCAGAGCGCTCTGACTCCGAGCATATATTTATTACATATTAGGCAATCTACCCAATGAATGTTTCTTGAGTTCGTACTTATGTGACGTTTATTTGTTGAAGTCAACGAGAAGTCAACGAGAACGTCATAGGTGCTTCTGATCCCCACAATCAGCCCGCTGAAATTTCGTAATCTCATCTCATTGATACACGCAGCGGCTATCGTATACCTATACTTTTCATCCTTAAGGGATATTTTGCTCTCGTCCGAAGAGGCGCGGAATGCATGCTGTGCGCACTTTTCCGAGTGCTTTACTCCGCACCGCTGATTGATTCTGCTTCTCTGAATACCGCTCGTAAAAGGGTGATAGGCTATCATGATAATATAATTCATAGAACGAATATTGTTTGCGTTTATTTTGAATAGGAATGTCCCATTGACCTACGTGAAGCGTCATAGAGTACAGCACGGAGCACAAATTAGTGACCGGCGCACTGTAACAAGTACATAACGTTCTGCTCTGAAGCTTTGAAGCCCGTGCAGGTGTGATAGGACTCTATGCACACTGACGACATCCAAGTGTGGGAACGACAATGCTCGCGGTATACGCCTACCAAGGCCACGAGTATTTTATGGAGCCGTTGCTTAGCAACCTGCCTCACCACCTCGGTGCGCGTCGCATACCTCTGTGGTCTCCGTAGACCCTTTGCACTCTTCCGGTAGATAATTTCGAAACCTCACTGTTGTGGCTGCGAGTACAGGTCTGCGCGCAACTTAGCGCAGCTAGCGCAACAGACCCACGTCTATTTCTGGCGCGCACACCCGTACGGGTGCGCCCACATCAGCGACAAATGTGGACGGCCTCGCGTTTACCCTTGGCTCTGACTAGGCAATGAAATGCTTCGCATTTAAAAGCTTTCGGATCTGTGAGGCTAAACGTTTTATAACGTGAAATTTTTCATACGGAGAAACGCACAGCAGGTGACATAAAATAAACCACGGTTCCTCGTGTTCCTTTCTTCAAAAACGTCAATCCTGTGCGGACCGTTTGTGGATTGTCTGCTGTACACGTGATGCACTGGCTGGTAATAGGCATTATGAAACTGGAATTGCATTATAAGAGCGCAAAGGATGCCTAACATTACACTGTCAGTTGCATTCAGAATGCTGAGTTGGATGTGAAAATGATAACATCAAACTAACGGGTATTCTTTAGACAACTAAGGCTCAACCGAGAACAAGAAATTTGCTTCCTCGAAAACAAAATAATCCTTAGTGCAGGAACACCTCTCAAATGTTTCTAGTGAACTCATGGCTTTTGATGAGACAAAGAAAAAAATTGGCATCTTCGTTAAAATAATAATAATAATATGCACCGCACCTTAGGTTTCCCGTTTCGCTGTAGGAGGAGAGACTCGATTAAATTCAATTTTAACCAATAGCGCTTCCTTCGTTGTGGCCGATAAGACGTTGGGTGCTGCAGTGTTCTTTAAACCAACGTGCAGCCCTAATTGAGTCACGCGGAACGGCGCTACAACTGCCAAAAGAACTGCAGGCAAGGCGAACGACGGCTCAGATCCTTTCTCCTTTTACGATTCACCGCTTCCCCGCACGTTTAATGCGAAGCGCCCCCCTCCCTCCTCGCTAAAAACAAAAAAAATCGGATTGAAAATCGATTTCAGGCGTTCACGTCTGTGCCGGTGGAGAATGAGTGCTTTTGTGTCCACGGCGGACTCGGGGTTGCGACTCGACAGAGATAACGCACACACACGACAAGAAAGCGAACATTAGAAAAAACAAAGTATTTTAACTCAGCACATTTCTATGGAGAGTGCGAATGCTGCAGTCAGCAGTTTTAGCACTCACTGTTATTTTGCATTTCTACCTGCGCCTAGGAAGCGCTCAGTTCCGTGGTGATAATTGTTTTACTCCCTGGCTTGGGGGGAATCACAGCCCTTTTCGAACGTGGAAATCTTGCTTCGCATGTCAGAAGTTCCGTCTCTGGACAATGTTGTAGCACTGTGGTATCAGCTCTCCAGTTGTAGCTGAAACAAGGATACAGACTACAAGCTACTCAGGATGATTATCATCTTTCGTTTCTTCGTATGTTGCGTCACTCGTCGATCTATTGTTACGCCAAATAACCCGGCCGTTAGTTTAGTGAACTTCTTGTTTTTGTCAGGATTATGAGGGGAAAAACATTGTTCGATTTCGGCATTTATTTATTTATTTATTTATTTATTTATTTATTATTTATTTATTTATTTATTTATTTATTTATTCATTCATTCATTCATTCATTCATTCATTCATTCATTCATTCATTCATTGAATTACCTCACAGGCTCTCCAAGGAGTATTGAGTGACGGGAGGATACAGGGAATTTGCAAAAAGAAAGGAGTACAATGAATTTATACAAGGTTAGCGGGTAAACGTGAAAGAGCAAGTATCTAACAATATAAGTAACGGAATAAAGGACGCAAAAACGACTGTGTGAAATAGTAAAAAGGAGAACCAAGAAGTTAAACAAATGGTAGCAGGTGAAGATCAAAGAACATGTCTTTAACAGTTTTAAATAACGCAATAAAAAAGTAAGGTTTGACGACAAGGTGTGTAAACCTTTCAGTGCATTCAAACACTGCAGGAATCAAAATACCAACGTTTTATTTTAACAGGAAAGAACAGATCAAAACTCACTTCCTGTGCCGCTTTATTTGTTGCTGCCATGGGGACATACTTTGAAGGGTACTGCACGTAATTATTATTGCTCCATACCTGTGAATTGTTTTATTTTCGAGATGAGATGATGCCAGGAACGGGAAGAATATAAGACCAAACGTGTGATACTACGCGATTATAAGTTGGTCACACAATCAAATGTGTGATTCCCAGCTGGGCTGCAAATTACCTGTTTACGTTCTCACATAAACATTTCAGTTGTTGCATTATTTTAAGATCACGCACTGTCCTCACAGGAGGCATTAGGTAAAATGGCAGTGCATTGAAGCATTTATCTCATAACACAATAAAAACATAATTTGCAATGTCAATGGAAAATAGCCCCCATAGTTAAATAATAGTTTTAAAAATAGTTTAATTCGGGTTACATTGTAGTGATAACTGCAATGGACAGAAGCGAAAGGGCCCACTCCGATTTTTAATTCCGAAAGTTTTATTCAAACGCTTTTGGTTAGGCGGTCAGACAGCGCAGGAGTTTGAAGTCGGAAGTTTATTTTATTTCCAACAGTAGTCTAGTTAGCTGGGTAACCACAGTTACAGTATAAATATACCGGGTGTTTCACTTACCTTGGGCCAAACATTAAAAATATGTGAATGCCACGTAACTGGACAGAACAAAGGTAATGTCGTTTGGCGTCGTTTGGAGAGAGAGAGTGAACTTTATTTAGGACCAGCAGTTTAGTCGACTGGGCCCAGGCCTCCCACGATGGGACGTCGAGGTCTTGCCTCTTCGCCGCTTCGTAGGCCTGCTGGGTAGGCCAGAGTTTGTCGTCGAGATGGGAGCTGCGCATGGCGGCGTGCCATCTCGACGAGAGGGTCACGGGATTAAGGTCTGTGCATTGATGTTTGGATTCCCATAGCATGTGGGGGAGTATTGCTGGTTGAGTTTTACGTATCTTGCACGTGTGGCTTCTGTAGATGTCGGGGTATATGATGTGATATCGTGCGAAGGAGGGGTATGTATTGGTCTGTAACAGGTGAAGTGTAGTTGCCTGTGCTCTGTGCTCGCCGGCGTGTGCTCGGATCCAGACACAATTATTTTTTGCATTCCGCCTTATTGCATAATTAGTATTAATTGTTTAATTAACTTGTCAATTATCACAATTAGATCCAAAATGTCTATATGAAAATTGTGCAGCAACATGAAAACTCGAGCAGTGCGCGATTGATCCAACACCATCATCAGTGGAGGACGCTTAAGCTTCGCCTTTAAGAGTGGAATGCGATAGCATTCATAGATCCCTGGCTGCTTATCAGGCTTTTTTCTAGTATATTCAAATTACAATCCGATGCCATAATGTCTGTAGGTTGTAGTTAGGTCGAACTTTATGATTTTTCTGACGGATTTGACTTTGAGAAATGCAATTTTGTTCAATAAACCCTTGCGCCACGCGGAGGGCATGTGTGGTCCGGGGGTTCGAGATGAACTTCTCAGCCACAGATGCCTCGGACGCCGACGGTTACGCCGAAGCCAACGCCGGATTTTCAGTGACACGGGGCCCTTGACGCTATCGCGTTAAAAACTCCCGATACAGCTTTCAGTTCCTCAATACGTGCTACATAAAAGTGCCTTTACGAGCGTGAAAGAAGCCCGCGAATACACGCAACATTGCCGCGCGACTGGCCGCTCGAGGCACTTTGCCTGTATGCGCGCGCGCCAAGAATATGATACATGCTAAACATTGTCAATGCATGCTATTTTTTTTTACAGGCCGTCTTCACTACAGCGGCACCCGTCGAAAAAGATACCATTTAGGCCGATTAGCCAAATATTGGAGCAGCTAGATCAAAGCAAGGCTTTACGCATCGAAGGTGGGCGACGTCGCGTTTAGGACGTTGCATGTCAGAAGGCTGCGTAGGCGGATCAGTAATGCAGTCGACGGGAGAGGCTCGCTAGAGGATGCGGCCTAATTTACCTTACGTGTCAAGCAGCCTGAATAATGTTCTGTAATGACCTGCGGAACGGACAACCGCAAGACTGTGCCTGGTAGAGGTTGGGAGTCTAACGGCGGGATTGGCGTTGCTTTTGGGCGGTTCAGCAGAGCCAAAAAGAAGCGCATAACCAGGAAAAGGGGGTAAGGGGCAGAATTAATTCCTGTCCACGCTAATGGAAGCGACGGCTCAGCTCAAAACATTGCTTAGAATGTCTGACGGCATCAAACACTGGCGGACACTCGGACAGCTAGGTCCTAGCGTTACAAAGGTAACGATCGATAAGTTTGCGCCTTACTGTCAATACCTTTGTGCCATACCAAACCCTCACATCTCATAAGTGCCTCGAGTGGCCAGTCACGCGGTAATTTTTCGTCTATTCGGCCAGTCACGCTCGAAGAACACTTTTATGTAGCACGTATTCAGTAATAGAAAATTGTATGGGGAGCTTTTCATGTTTCTCAACAATTTTTTATAGACACTTTTCATTTAATTACAATAGTAGTGAAGTTTATTAAATAATTAGGCCGAAGTATGTAATTAGGCGTAATGCAAAAAATAATCCGAGTATCTCCAAGCGACGGCCAACAACATTACCTTGGTTGTGACCGGCTACGTGGCATTTGCATATATTTAAATCTTGGTGCATAATAGTAGGGACAACCTGTAGATATATATTTGAACGAGTCAACAATGACACCAATGAAAGCACATGACAAAATTACATTTTTTTTTCATTTATTTGAATAGTGACGGTGACAAGAACTTTATTTGGTCCTGAGAAACTGTGGCCCGAGAGAGCCGCTCAGGTCAAGTAGGTACCAATTATAAATAAATAAAATGAAAGTGGACGAAAAATCAACTGGCTGCAGGTGGGATACGATACGTCTTCGTATTACGCGTGCGATGCTCTTAGCAAATGAGCTACCGCGGCACCGTTTCTCCACGCACTTTCTTGGGAATATAGATATGTGTAGTAGTGTTCACCGTGTATATTGAAAAATAAGCGTAAATTAGTTATGAGTTCAACGGGTCTTTGGTGGTTGCACAACTTATCTAAAGAAATAGAGAGAGCAAAATTAATTGAGTCGTTTGTTTACTCGATATTTTGGCCGGACGGCCGCTCTTTACCAAAAGTTCGTTGACAAAGGCCGGTCTTCCGGCAGAGACGGGAAGCAAAGGAGTGTCTCTGTGGACCATGCTCTCTATCATTATACGATATACACACCAGCCTTAATGACGCAGTTCATTTTCTTGACTCGAATAGTGCAATATGTTAGTAAAATAACTTTAATTTTAAAACAGTTGCGCAATGGATGTTCGGCAGCAGCATGTGCCTTCAAAGATACCCATCTGCGGTTTTCATTTCGAGTCCTGCCGCGTAGCGTATATTTGACTTGTCTCCACCTGGACTTATAACACTGACGCCTTGATGTTCTCCCTCTAACACTTCCACAACAGCCTGGTCATGTGCCAGCCGTTTCCCAAGCGCACTCGCTAGCTCTCGTTTGCTGCCTTTAGCATTTCCTGAACCTGCTTAAGTCTATGATGAACACTACAGCCCTGAACGCGTGTGGCGTCGTCAAGGTATCTATCTACCCGTGTATTCGCAGACGTCTCGAAACTCGAACGCCTTTCTCCATTGATGATTTATTGGCATCCCATTTGAAACGGGGCGGTGACAAATAGTCACCTAGCCTCCTTGATATTTAGGTTGAATTTATTTTCATCAGTGGTACAAAAAGATAACTGGTGATCAGGTATAATCAGGTAATCAGGTATACTATACATGTTCGTTATCTAGCATTTTCGTATATCTCTCATTATTATTTTTCTTTTTTTTTCAAAAATTTACCTTGTACCAGTCCACCGCTGTGCACCGCAGTCCACCGCTGTGATGGCGCTGTGCTCCACCTAGTTGAGCACAACGCCATCTATTGGCGGAAGACGTCACTACACTTCTCAAGGATTGGCATGGTACGTCACCAAAGCGCAGTAACCACTTCTGTCGAGGGGCGCCGCTGCCGTCCAATTCCTCTAGGCGAAGTGGCGTTTGACTGGAGGAACGTTCTATAATATGCGGGCTCTTGAGCATCGGCAGTCTTGAATTGAGAAGAGTGGCGTATCTGCTTTTGCTAAAGCTCTATCTGCGGCCCTCAACGCAGGCGCGTTTCTCTGACTCCTCTTCTCTCTTTGACGACGGCGCACTGATTCTGCTCAGTCGCCTTCAGAGCGCTACTGTTGTCGCGGCAAGTAGCTAATTAGGCCCAGCTTCCGTAATGGCAAAAGCCAACGCAGGAAGAAACCCGCTTTTCAGTTAATAGCTGATCTACATATTAAAAACACAAGTATTCTTCTTCTTTTCTCCGTGGTCTTACGTGCCAAAACCAGTTCTGATTATTAGGCACGCCGTAATGGAGGTCTCCGGATTAATTTTGACCATCTGGAGTTCTATAACATGCACTACAACGCAAGCATACGGGCATATCTTTGCAATTCGCCGCCAACGAATTGCGGCCGCCGAGGCTGGGATTCGATCCCGTGACCTCGTGCTCAGCAGCGCAAAGCCTTATCTAACTGAGCCAATGCGGAGGGTAGACACGTATCCATCGCAAGCAGATGGTTGGTGAAAGCGAAAACTCTGGAGGACGGCGCTGGTGTGTGTGAGTCGGCGGCCACCGTCTGTAGGCTTTGATTCTCGCGAGATGGTGTTTGCTCGGGAAAGTTGGTACATGCATTGTTCTGAAAAATAGAAAGTATGCAGATACGGGATACTGAGAGCAATAAGCAAAAAAAAAGAGGCCTGTGTCCATTTATCTCACTATTCTGTTTTTTTCTCACCTAAAGAGTTTCTATTTCCTACAAGCACTGGAACTGTCACGGATGCCTGTCTGCCGTTTTAGATTAGCTGTTTATGTATTCATCATAGAGGTTTCTGCAAACGATTTGTGTGTGATACCCCCTCTCCTGCACATAAAATTATCGAGGTAAATTGCATCTAAAAATTATAGGCAGCTAGTAAAATAAGCCACAAGAAGTTTCTGCCATCGTTCTGTTTTCAACAAAGCTAAGCTGTTCTGCAGCATTGTTGTGGTGAGTAGGACGCCTTAAGAACCTGCCTACAATAGAGAAATAAAGCTGGATGTACAACCACTCCGAATACGTGCACAGTCCAAACAGAACAAGTTTATATAAAAGCAGAACAAAAGCAAAATTATTAAGCCTGCTCGCGTGCTCTGAAATCCAACTTTTGTTGCCAGTTAAGATCTCGGACATTGCTTAGCGTATATACTGCGCTCAAATGGAGGATCGCGCTGCGAAAGCGCTGGTTAGGGATTTTTCTAAGCCAACAAAATCCATTTACAACCAAGGCCCTTCCTGCCTACGTCTTTTCCGTGTCCCATATTTTAATAGGTGCTATTATGATTCACAGTTCCAGTGACCAGCTCTTGCAGCTTTCAGCAGTAAGGGCCTCAAGGTTCGCCAACTCTTTTGTTTGCTTCTGCCCTAGTCGAAGAGTCATGGTCCAGGGAAGAAATGTTGCGGCCCCCATTTGGTACACGACATTGCAGAGACAGCGTTGGGGCTCCACTTGCCCGACACCGCGACTCGGATATGTGAATCTGTTCCGTTCGCTTTCATCTGCAGCCCTTAAACTTTGCTATTTCAGAGGCCTTTCACGAGCAAGTGTGAAGCGCATGGCGAACGTCGGAAGCGAGAGGAAAACGGCTCTCGAGAGTGCAGTTGCGCGCAAAAGTGCTGAGACGTCGGAGCTCTCGTGATTTATAGCGTTTCAGGACGCCGAAAAAAAAACAAAGAAAGAAATCTTAAAGTCGCAAGAGTGCCTCGGTCGTTTTGAGGCGCTGCCCTGTCTCAATGCTTGTCTCGGAGGTTTCTAAGTCATCCACACTTTCGCCACTGCCATTCCAAGTTTCTATACGACGAGTTCCATCTTGTGGGTGTGTCGCAATGCTATTTGCTTTGGTGGGGCAGGAATACGTTTGCACGGCCATTGTTCACCCTTTCGTCTCATTAAGCGCTCACTGCGGCACTCGAGCAAAAAGAAAGAGTTGTTCTCGTTGAAAACACGGTGGCTGGGTGCAGTTAGACTTTAATTCAGTCAACGAAGGCGGGAGCTTTGAAATAGTGGCTCCTTTTATTCATATCAGCGAGCGAAGTGCACTTCAGCTGGAGCACATGAACCAAGTGTGCAGCTCTACGACTTTAAGATGTGTCCTGCTCTCTCTCTTGCAGTGTTACTGCGACATTCATTAAAAGTAAAATAGCATTCAGCCTGACAGCAGCACAAGCTTAAACGACAACGAATTTTCGTCTCACCGGTAAAGAAAAAACGAATATAAAGGATTTTAAAAGGCGAAATAGGATACAAGATGTACAATGAGCAACATGCGTCACTTTTCAGAAGGCCTTCAGCAAAATTAGAAAAGAAGGGATTAAAATGAGGCAAATGATGAGAAAGCATGCCTTCTTCACATTATGTAACCACGGCCTCGTTAAGAAGTCGAGCACGCTTGTCTCCTCGCTTGTTACTGTTTTATGCAAAGGACGAGCACGTCCTCGTTGAAGCGTTGTGCAGTTTGCCTTCATCTTCGCCTTTGTTTATGCATGCAGCCGTGTGCAAGGCAAATGAGGCATCATTTTAATAAAGATTGCATAACAAAGACTTCGAGTTTTTAGGGCAGGACCCCAATAGGCAATCGCCACAAAAAACAGATAAAAGCTGCAGCCTAATAGGAAAGCTGCATAAAGTTCATCAAGGTAATTGGGCTCGTTCCACGAAACAAAGGGCAGGGAGGGTGCTCGGGAGCGACATATATTCCATCGCTACAAGATGACGCGATAAGCCTATGCAATCAAGCATGTAATACTAGGCAATGAAGGCGATTCCATTTATCCGCAAATCTCATCACGTCTGTTGGTACAATTATAGCGTCCATGACATGCGGTCTTGTAATCAGCACCTGGTTTCGAAAAGAGGTTCGTATAAAAGGAAGGCCCGTAGTAGGCAGATATGTTCCCGGCCGCATCGTTGAAGTAGCCTTGGCTCATTGGCCGGTGACTGCCGGTTTCTTGATCGCGCCTAATTTAACTGGGAACAGAAATAAACTTTCGCCTACGCTATATGTTCATATTAAACAATGCCATAGGTTACATGTGACAGCAATGCAAAAAGAAAATATAATGTCAGGAATAAAAATGTTGTACTTATTATTTTTTTCGCCAATTAAGGTTTTTCATTGTTTCTTTGTTATGTCAAGATGAGGCCTGCGAGTTGATATCTTATGGTGGTATAAAACTAGTATGAACAGAAGTGTCTCAGACAAGCTGTCCGACGTTTGGATAGGTGGCCCCATATTGGTAATCCAGATGTCCTCTACAACGTTTCTCTGCCACCTATATGACTACTTTCTTTTTTGATAAATGTATAGAACAGTGTTCACGGGGTACACGGCTCATAGTGTGGAATGGAGGGCCTAGGGAGCCTGTATACCCAGTCCTACGCCCAACGCTTGAGCATGTGTGTGCATGAAGGCTATGACGACCATTGTGAGGACAAAACATCGGCACAAATGACTGTATTCTTCTTCTTCAGGCGCATATCGAGCTAAAAATTTCACAGTGGGTTCTATAAACTGAATCTCCTGCTTCCTGGAAAACAAAATATTTCTATCAGGAGACAACCACTGAGATATCAAGAGACCGACGCCGAAATTCACATTATGAGTTGTCGCAATGCTTCTGCTACCGTGAAGTTCTATGTTGCCATGGTAAATATGCGGGAAAAGGGCGATATATATATATATATATATATATATATATATATATATATTTGATACTCCTACGAACACTAATTGAATCGAAGGAAAAAGCCTAATTAGCGCGAGAGATTCGTCTATTCCTGCGGTAATGTCGATATCGCACTTCAGCGTGTCGAACTTGTGAAATCTGTAAAAGAATAATTGAGCTATACATATACAGGGAGAGACACCCCACATACGCGCGTCAATGTTTTGATAGGGGCACATTTCTTTGTTCAGGCAATCTCATCATATTTTTTTCTTACAATTATTTGGTCACTGCGGTGATGTGAGAGAGGGCAGACGTTGTCGAACACTACGGCTGCTGAAAACTTGGGTATCCTGCTAAAGCGTAAAGAGAAAATCGAGTTGGCGTGATTACATTCCGAATGTGCAATCAGTTGCTATGTAGAATATGCAGATAATGTTGCCATTAGAGCTAGAAGAAAATAATATGAAAGATATAAAAATTATACCCGTGACGTATACTATATGTCATGACACAAACAAGAAACGCTGGCATAGACACGGCGTATAAAGCCACGGTCGGAGCGGAGGAGAGTATGGGAGAACACGGCTGGTGCGAGATAAAGGACCAAGTACCGTTGAGGTTCTTTGAAAGCTGTCGTCAGACTGTGCCACGATGTGATTCCATAAGTTGATTCATCCATCGCAGAATACTTAAAGCGTATGATGTTGCGCGCGTGAAATCAGCAAGGTATAAAAAATATCTGACGCAGCGCAGATGTGAAGACAGCGGAGGAGAACATCTCTCTCGCTTCGTATCGAGATTTCGCTGGGTCCTGCTTGGCTACCGTTTGTCATGTTTAGTGGATACGACCTTACACGAGCTAGCCTTACCACCGACAGCGTAGAATGCCTTGTCGGGCCGTGTGCAGCCGCCCGAGTGTGAGATAAGACCATCGCTAGCCGGGACAACCTAATTGATCGGTCGGGGCTTGCAGCGTGCCGGTGCACAGGTTAACTTGGAGCAGGGCGCGCCACGGACACGGCGCAGGCGCAGCGGGATTTGTCGGAGTCCGCGCTTTTAACGGCTGCGGCCAGTGTTTGTTGAGCATCATATGCGAGGAAGTATGCTGGTAAATGCACTAGTTTTTTTTTTTTTGTTTGTTTACAATGTCCCTCCCTCTAATATTTTTCCCGCTTTTTGCTCTCTTTCTCCTACTGCTGACTCCTAATCAAACGTTGGCCGTGCTCTTGCCAATTTTAATATGGCGTTCAGTCTGTCCACTTATCTGTAAACCAATCTCTCTCACGCACACTTGAATAAGACCGGAATATTTTCAAGGGAAGTTGTGTTTGCTACCATCCGGTGCTTGTCGTCTGTCGTTTGATGGTCTTCGGTTTCTCGTCTGATAACCACGCAAGCGAGCATCCCAAAATAACCAGTTTATAACGCACTGCATGTTTACCGACAAACTAGTGCCACAAAGTGCACCTTTTTTGCGCATTCAGACAGTAAATTGCGTATAAAACCTGAATATTAATTTCAGGCTAATAGGCATCATCAAAGAACACAGAAGTCCTAATGTAATTGCGCGTCATATTCAAGGGCTCCTTAGATTTTTAAAATTGCTCATTCTTGGCGAATTGCGCTAGTGGATCTAGAGAGGGGGCGGGGGGAGAGGTTAGGAGCTGCCTTAGATCCTCGCCTGGGTAATTTGATATGTGCGACTGGATAATAAGACACTGGCCCAGGGACACTGGCTATGTGTCTTTTCGTGACCATTTATCCTCCAAAATGAATATGTGCTGCTGTGACAGGGGGATGGAATCCCTAAATATATTTAGATAAGCCTCGTTCGCAAGCATTTCCTTCGTCGTAGTCCAGACGTAGTTGTATCCACGTAATTTGGTGTTTGTGTTTCGGCATAGGTTTAGAACGGTCTCGTACACAAACATAAACACTACATGAGGTGAAATGAAATACAATTGTAACCATCACCGTTTGATTTTAGGCATTTCACCAACCGTGTCCCTAAGCCTCCGTTTCAGATAGTCACAAAAATGTGCGTCCAATTCGCGTGTTCTTGTTTTTTTTTGTGTTTTATTGCGATAGCAATTATATGGACACTCCAAAGCAGATTTCTGCCGTCGGCGTCGCCGTCGCCGTTGCCGTCGCCGTCGCCGTGAGGTTCCGTATGACGTCAATGGAGATGAAATCATCGCCGCGCGCCGCCGAACGCTGTATGTGCGAGTGAAAGGGAGCGAGGGACGCGCGCTTTCACGGGGAATGAACGCACGGCGGAGAACAAACGCGCGTTCTGTGCCGTGCTCCCTTAAGGGCTGCAGAAGTAGGCGTTTCTTTCCTCCTTTACAATCACCATATATTTAGAGCAAACGCGCCTTCTTCTGACGCACGAAAGGCCGTGGGGGGGGGGGGGGAGGGGGAGGGAAGGGAGGGATGTTTAGCTGCGGCACCAAGTGCCTATTTATATCAGAGGCTCCGGCAACAGTCACCAACGCCGCACGCATTTTGTGCGAACGCGGGCAAAACGCCGATGGCGTCGACAACAGTTCTGCGTGTTGCCGGTGCTGCTGCATGTCCAAGTTTATACAGCTGATAAAGCTACTATCATTACTCCGTATAGCTCTCTACAAATTTCCTATCGCAATTGATGCTTCGCCTTTCAGGTGAAACTGCGACAACTTTTTTCTAGAAAATTTCTTCTATGTAGTTTCCCTCTACGATTGGCCATTGCTGCGGTGACTATCATTCTCACGGAGATTGCTGACCCCCGTGAAATTGTGGTCTCACCAGCCCCTGTTTCCCTGCTTCTGAGAATAAATAAGCGAGTAGGCAGCAAGTTGGCAGGGCAGTAGAAAGGAGCTCGACCATTGTACCTCCTTATTTCTCATGTTGTTAAGAGACTATCGTGGACGAGGACAGCAGGGAGGGGCGCGGTTAGCCACCTTGGGAAATACCAGTTGCGCAAGCTGCGTGTCATGAAGTCTGTGTTGCAGTAGAAACATACACGCTTCCAAGAAAGTACATGTAAGACAAGTCTGGAAGTGTGCTAGTGGAAATTATTTTTTTAAAGAGCTAAGGTATTAGAAGGCTGACTAGGGATTCAGCATTGTCTCTTGAGAGGAGTAAACGCACAGGTATGCTATATGCATTAGACAAAAAATTTAAATAATGGGGTTTTACGTGCCGAAACCACTATCTGATTATGAGGCACGCCAAAGTGGGGAACTCCTGAAATTTGGACCAGCTGGGGTTCGTTAACGTGCACCTAAATCTAAGTAGAGGGGTGTTTTCGCATTTCGCGCTCATCGAAATACGGCCGCCATGGCCGGGATTCGCATTAGATAGGAATAACAGAACGAGTGCTTAAGGAGGCGAAAGCGCCTGGGAGCAAGAGGCACAATTTTTCAAGGGTGATTGATAAAGTTATATTGAGGATATAAACTATATTTTCAAGAAAATCAAAGAAACTAGTCATTTTGAGACCGCATTAAATTATTACGAGTGATCTGTATAACAAGTTTTGTTTTCGTTGCATTTAATAATTGACCATCTCCAGCGGTTAAAGATTTGTTTTGTCACTCAAGGTCAGGTACATTTAAAGTGGACTCCTGAACATACACATAGGTACCAGATTTAAACAGTGCAACCCTGAGTGTCCCGGTAACTGTCCTTGGTGTTTCAGTAGAGGTAGCCTACGTAGATCGCTGAGTTGTAGACAAGCTCTTCTGTCAAAATATTCAAAGTTGTCTGCAGCTCTGTTAGTGCCGTGAAAGCACCTACGTTCGCTCGCATCTCAAATTTAGATACGCACAGCGGCATGTCCACATGCGAGGATGAAGGGAACGTGGGTTTAGCCTTGCATCAGTATAACAGCCGATTGTATTACGCTTAAAGACGCAAGCAAAGTTTTAGCAACTCAAGAAAGTGTATGTTCATTGTTTTTCCCTGCGTTGTAACAGCTAGCCGAATTTATCACAAGTGCATCTAAGCATTACTGGCACAACGCAACAAATTGTCATTAGAGCTTTCGGATTCCAATCATGGAATGACACGTCACCTGTCCCTGCTTTGCTCACTCGGTCTCCGTGAAGTGATTCACGATATGGCCGAAAGTACAATTTAGCGTGGGGATTTCTGGCAAAGTATTACCTGGGTTTACCTGGACACCTATGACAAACGCCTTGTTGTAACCCCCTTCAGTACACTGGACTTCGCTCATTGAAGTGAAATGCGTGCAACAGACGTGCAGCTCACGCCGTTAGCTCTGTGGCCAAGAGTGATCTCGCGCAGAATTACTACGCATTCGAACATTCCAGCAGGTGTTTTACTCATGCATGCTCAACAACAACGCGAAGCATCATTGCAACTATCTAAAATAACAATTCAGCATTAAAGTAACAGAAAACCCACCATCTAAGCATCTAGTCATCCAACAGAGCCACTTCCCTGTCAAGGAGGGCAACATCAACACTAATACTTGTTTTAATCTGTACTGACTTCTCGGCCCTGTTAGTATAAAGCAAAATCTTCAAAAGGAAATGACTCATGTGTGAAACACGCATAAGTGTAAATAAAGGTAAACGTGCCAGGGAAATGAACGAGTGTGCATACCCAGAATTAGAAATGGTTGGCACAGTCTTCCAATTTAGCGGGGCTAGATAAACACAGGTTCTGAAATGCCGATTCCGTGAGATAGCCTCGTTTAAACGCAAAGGTTTACATATAGAGATTGGTCGCATCGCATGCGGCGGAGGCAAAAAATTACAAAGGAAGCTAAAACAATTTAAACATGTGTAATTTAGAAAACTTCCCCCCTCTGCCCTTATCTTTTCTCTTGTTCTTTTTAACTATAGCTTACACACAGTACTGGCTTTACTGCTTACGCTTGTTTTGTGTTCCTGTGTTAGAGAGTGCCGCAGGCGCATGCAGATTTTGCTGTTTACGTGGCTGTCCTGGCCCGCCGAGTAAGAATGGTGTCGAGGTGGCAGTTTGTCGGATCCCATCAAAAGCATTTCGTCACTCGCTGCAACGAACAATTCCTTGAAGTGATGCGCAAACGCTTCTCGAGCAGCGCCCCCTAGGCGAAGGTCGACAGCAAGGCGGGTAAGAGACGAGGCAGACAGATTTTAAGTAGGCAGAAAAAAACGGGGAACGGGCGAAGTGCCATTCGTAAACACTACGTGGATAACAATCAACTGGATTGGAACAGAGCGAGACCTGTAGAAGAGAAGGAAAGCAGAAAATTGGGGAGGAATGTGTACAAAAATGAGCTCAATGCAATTTTAGGAGAACGCGCGAGTGTCTGAAGACAGTTCGACACGTTTACATTATTTGTCGGCACTGGCGCAGCGTGTCACGCTTTTACTATGATCGATTCGGGTGGCCTATTACTGAAAGAAAATTGAAAATGAAGGAAATGCATTTTTGCGACAAGCATTGCTGCCTATGACATTTTTTGCTTCCATTGCCCTCAGGTCATGGTGGTGTCAGCTTCGAATCTTTGCAATACGGTCCATACAGGAGCTTCATAGAATATTAGTGATTGCATATTTCTTATTGCGCTTCTGGTTGTGCACGCGCAATCTATGACTTTGCACACTGAATTGTTTCTTCCGTAAGAGTTACTTTTTTTGTTGCCCCCCCCCCCCCCCCCCATTCATGTAATGCCGAAATGTGGGGCTTTGGATGTCAATAGAACAAAAAAAAAAATACGCCTAATACTTGGGGTGGAACGTCCGGAGTAAAATTTTTCACTCTAGGACAGCGAATCAAGTTATCCGCAGTGACATTCTTTGTCTCGAATACGCAGCAGAGTCCTTATCTTACCGCAATGATCTTATGGATGAAATCACAAAGGCAAGAGAGAATAAAAAGAATGTGGTTCCAGATATTCTTCCTTCACCTAGTTTCTTGCGTAGCGTGATCATTTCTTCAACAATGGAATGAAATCTCTCTGGAGATTTACTCACATGTTCAGACAAAAAGCAGCAGTTTCACCCGAAAGCTGAAGCATGGATAGCGATGATAACGTATTCGACAACTACGTGAAATAAAGTGCGTAATTTTATCAGCCATATAAGTGGTAGTAAACATTCGCTTATAATTAAATAACGAGCACGGTGTCACGCGCGCTCAGGCCAACATGAGCTGATCTTACTCGATCGCCGTGAACAATCGTTGTCACAATGATGGTGTGAAGAAAAGCGCCGACTTCGAGGAGCGAACGCTTCGGGAAACCTCCCACGTGAAAGCGTATCCTTACATGAAATTACGTGAGCTCCAACACTAGGCGTGCGGGAAGACATCACATATGAAGCCACCAGCCATCTAGGCTCACTCAGGCTTTGCAGCCTCCACAGATTACTTTGAAGATACTGCTAGTTGGCCGCGTATGCACTCTGCCCCGTGGAAAGCCGCGCTCAGTCACGGCTCGGATATAGGAGAAGACGCGCGCTCATCTGCCTCCCTAGCACGCGCTCGATCGCGTTACCTGCAGCTAAGGGCGCGCTGGAGGGTACAATGCATCAAGCCATCATTATTCTCGGCACACCCTCGCACGTATTCCTTCACGTTCAGCAATTGGCACGTGGGACGGGTGTTTCTCATGCATGGGCTTTATACGAAATCTTACTTTGGCGCCGATGCAAACAGGAAGTATGACGGTGAACGTTCGCCTTAAGTGCCCCTCTATTTCCTATGCAACAAAAATTACACCCGCACACGCGGAATAACAGGGAAGGGCGACCTACGTTATCAAAGCAGCAAGCTAGGTGAGATTACAGGTTAACATCTTCGTACACGAACTGCGCGAAACGGATGACGGACAACACCAGCGCTCGAGTTGTGTGAATCTTGCCGAACTATGAAGCAGAGTTTCATTTTCGAAACGACAATTAGGCTTAAGATTACTCCAAAATAAACGACTACGGAGATCAACGCCCATCTAAATACGACATTTTCATATGTCACATTTTTTAAAGAGTTAGTTGATTCATGGCTAACAAACTTTACGCCCCCATATCGGGATAAACAAATTATTCCGTGATTATCCTTCTTTACTTAAGACTTACACCGATAAGTGATCGTCTCGTACGCAGACACACATGGCAGTGAAGGCCCACGGAGCTCCTATACTCGTACAAACCTAGGCGCAGAGCTATTACATTGGGCCGTCTAGACGCAGCGTAAATACACAGCTTCACGAGCATGCGTCCTACTTCAGGACGGGATAATGTCTTGCCAATGCTTACAACATGCATCAATTGATGAAGATGGCAAACACAACACAACTAAAATACCGGAACTGTAAAAAATAGCGATGGGAATTCTCAAAACCGTTTGCGTCTTGGAGCGAAATTCGTGTTAACGTTCCACCGATTCCTTTGTGACAGAGGGAATTGGCATGTCTCCTGCGCGGGTGAAATTTTTTATTGATTATGCAGCCTTTGCGTTTATCAAAGTGATTTGTCAGTCTTGATGTTTCTCGTAGTTAGATGTGTTGTTTCTCACTTGTAATGCTGTTTATTTTTATTAGATTTGTAAACTTGCCTCTGTCTTTTTTATAATAATACCTTTGCTGGCTCTGGACGCCCTGTGACGCCGCTGATAACGTAATACTCATGTTAATAGCATCACAGTTTGTTAGGCGGCCAGAATATAATATTTGCAAGAGCGCTACTTTCTCTACGCTCATAGCCTTTTTATAAGAACATCTGTATGGCAAAAACACCCTTTATTTGCGGATAAATATATACAGTAACTTGCAGTATCTTGGAGTACCTCAACGTACTGATGGTACTCAAAGTACGCACTGATGTAGGATGTGACGTCGCATCTTGGGCCTGTGATCGAGACGACTGCTCACGAGCGTCTACCGCGAGGTTATGAACATGCTAGGGCACTCGATCGGAGGGGATGCATCTAACAAGCACTCTCAGGTACCAGCGGCGCCATGGCTGGTTGGAGATAACCAATCGTGACCGCGGCGATTCCCTGTTCGAAGAACGCAACACTTCAAAGAACGCAATGAATACAAGAATATGTGACTAGCCGGAGACGTGAGTAGACGTCTCAGTTGGGCATTTGTGAAATTGCATTGATGAGCTGTCACTATAAGCACATTCATGCTGCAGGTATCACGGAAATGTTTTGATAGTTTGGAGTCGCAAAAAAGTGTGGGTTCTTGGCGACAGTGCACACGGAACACATCTGCGAGCCTGTACAAAGAACTTGTTTACTTGAAATTATTTGTGTGCGCAACCAGTTGAGCAATCTAGGAGAACCCTCTGTTAGCGTGTCCCAATTAAAAACATTCTCTGGTGCTGCGTGGCTTTCGTCCTCAGTAGCATAAAAAAAAATAAAACACCGATAGCGGAGATAATCTCTGCTGCACAACAGAACATATAGCGCACCAAGACGGTAAAGACTAAGAACAAAAATGGGGCTGTTCCCGGTCCGGAGTTGTTTCAAGCGTGACGCATGATTTCCGCTCGAAGGCTCCCACTATCTAAAACAACATCGCGGTGCGTTGCGTTGCGCCGCTGCCGCAGCGCTTTTCCACGCCTGTGGTTTCGCTTGGTGCCTCAGGCGAATATTTCATTGGTTGTGCGTATTGTTTGCTTTTTTTGTGTTTCCTTTTTTCTTTGATCGATAAATAATTGTCACGTGGTGATGTCTTAATTCCTGTATAGAGTTTCTCAAAAATGTTTACCAAAGCAGAATTTTTGCCTGTGCCAATATTGACAACTATTGATTAAAAAACGCTTGAAATAGGAAAACAGTAAGGTGAGAGGGAAAAAAGCCAGCAACCATGGCCTTTTGCTTCTAAACGTGATGTTCCTGCTTTATTACGGCCACATTTAAAGGGAGTTTAATAAATAAATAAATAAATAAATAAAAGGCCAATGAACGCGTATTTGTGTGCATGCCATTGGATACCACATGGTCATTCAGCATATGCTATGGTGCAATTCATGTTGTGGAAACTTCATTATTATAGAACATTCTCCTCCCCTCTTGATTACTGAGGAGGGGAGTATACCAAGTCTATTTACCCGGCCATCTACTGAAGGCGCCATGGATTCAATAGCTTTAGCAGGCATATTCAAATGTTCCAGCTAATTACAGTTGCGCTTGTCGCAGCATTCACGACAGCTAGAGCAGTCAGCAACTAGTCATGTGCTGGATAAGAGGCTGTTTTCGTTTCACTGCCGGGAAACGGGGAACGGCTGCAGCTCCGCATGGTACTACGATTATTTTTCCGGTGAGTATTTGGCACTCGTAGCTCTAAAGGCCCACTTTGGGGATTTTCCGCCGAAACCCGACCACATTGTAGCACGCGGAAGCAAGCTTCTTTCGCCCAAGATACCAGTGGCTGCGAAACGTGCAGCCACTGCGGAAGCAGAGGAATTAGCGCAAAAACGCCCGTGTGCTTGCGTTGTAGTGCACGTTAAAGATCCCCAGGTGGTCAAAATTAATCCGGAGCCCTCCACTATGGCATGCCTCATATTCAGAACTGGTTTTGGCACGTAAAACCCCAGGAAGAAGAAGAAGAAACTAGCGATAGCGTTAGCCATCATGACGAGACCGCACTGGGAATGCGTCTTAGTTCTGACGGACTCTCAGACGCATTGCAAAAATTTTTTCAAGGGCCAAAATTTTCAGGGCCGCACATCGCATTCTGAATGGAGCGAACCAGTTGCCACCATACATACAAATCGTGTGGACTACATGGCACGAGTCCTTACGCGGCAATCAGCAGGCACAGGCCTAGCTACGCCCGAGCGCATGCACACCGGGAGCCGCGAGAGGGCCTCGCTGAGCATTTCCATCCCGAGCCCATACAATTAACGTACATGCACATCCTACAACACTATCACCTTTCACGAAGAACTCTACCGCCGCCTCACTATGCTCTGACGCGAGGCCAAGCCGTAATATGGCGAAAACTGCAAACTAACGCATATCCACATTTGAGCCTTTACCACGCCCTACACCCTGTGCTGTATTCTTATAAATGCCTACACTGCAGTCAATGCTCAACTCTTTGAAACATGGTAGGGGCCTGTGCAAACACACCACAGCTCACATCCATAACACACCCCACCACACGGCAATGGGAGGCAGCGCTATCCAGCTCTGACTCAACAGACCAGCTCAACCTGGTCAACCGAGCGAGAAGGGCAGCTAAGGCCGTTGGACTGAGGGGACCACCCACTGCAGAGCGGAGGAGCTACCTGCCCTCGCATGCGCTTTTGTAAAGTTTACTCTCTCTCTCTCTCTCAAAGTGTGATATCGCCTGTAGACGCCACTTCCGGCGTCAATTTTTCAGGCGTACAAAGTGAAAGTCTTCCTGTCGACACTTTGAATAAACAGTTCTATCGGAAAATAACTATCAAAGCTTGAGCCCAAGGAGAACAAAAACATACTCTAGTGTCTATGTTACAACAGAGCCAAGCCTTCCACAACAAGGGTGCGCTGCACTCACAGCGTCAGCCCGCACTTATGTCTTAACTCAAGAGGAGATCAACTGAACGAAAAGCCGGGTCCTTCTGAGCGGGAATGTCAGTGTCGTGCCGAGCTAAGCGATGCAACGACATGCAGCGGTGAGAGCCAGGTGCGCTGAAGCGCGGTGTTTACTGTAGCTGGACAAAGTATTGCGTTATAGGTATATCTGTCTGTATGCTTAAAGTGGAGCTTGAAGTCGTGGAAAGAAAGAACACGAGACGTTCACGCCTACGGAACAAAGCATGCGTGCACAAAACTCCCGTAGATTGTCAGGTGGAGCTTGACAGTTTGGAATTTATGTAAATGATGGCAACAGTTCTTCGCGTTTACATTTTTCGCATGAGCTGATAGGAAGCTTGCAAAGCCGCGAAATCCACTTTTCGAGGAAAAACTTCCGTATTTTTAAACTCATACGTTTCCATGCGTAAACATTCGCATTAGAGTACCTTTCATGCCACGTCTACAAGTGAATCTCATACAAAAGTGGTCCAGTAGAAAAAATGACGGCGGCGACAGTTTTAGCACCTAAATAACAGAAATGACAACAAGAGTAGGAACACAGAAAAAAATTGAAATCGGCAGGCTGAGTGAATAAGTGGCGGGAATTCCATTGGGAAGGCGGGAGATAACTGTTGTTTTCGCTATCGAGCCATTTATATCCGAGTCAAACGCCATGACAGGGCTTGACAGGGAAACCCTTACTCTGAGAAAAATGACGGTAAAATATGGGCTTGTGTTGTTTTCCTCTTCGAAACATTTGTGATGAAAAATGCTTCGAGGTTCGCTTCATACAGCTAAGGGGGCGATTTGTGGACCGGTAATACTGGACGCTTGTTTACTGCTTTGTGGAGCAGTCGTTAAAGCAATGGCGGGCACTACTAAAAAGAAAGTTGGCCAATGATTCACGTTGTTTTGATGAGTCGATTATAAATTGTTTCGTGGGTAGTATTAAACTCCGGAAAGAAGTCCATCTTACAAGCAACGCTTAAGTAAATTACCATGGACTTGAGACTTCGTTTGTCCGCCCTCCTTCTGAATAGCGATAGAAAAAGCTTTCTTCACGAAAGGGAATATTCACATGCACATTAAGTTCGAGTATACTTTCTTGCTTTCTTTGTATCTGGAAAATAATCACAAGGGCAGTGCCTTAAAATTGTTGCTCTCCCGGCCTTATAGATTTCCAACTCGCATTTGACGACTGTCGGTACATTTTTTAAATACAGTTTAAGGTACAATGTACTCTAACTCACAAAAGTGATGCACTTAAATGCGTGGTGGCGAGACGGAAGGCACAGCGAGCAGCATTTCTCGAACAAGAGGTTACATAGTCAGTGGCCGCGAAGTCGAGACAGGTTCGTTACTACTCTGGGAATGCACAAACCGCATCTGCGTTAACACAACTTCTTCGGTGCAAGATTGATCACAATATACCAACGCTCTGGTATATAGTGCGAAGATGAGGTTGAATATTAGAGCTCATTTTAGTTCACTTTGCCTTGTTATAATGTGTAAGGTTATCAGATATATTCAGAACTGTTAGTCGTTTGAAAGACGGCGACAGAAACTCTTTGATAAAGTGCAGAGCTCACCTTCAAATGATAGCGATTACCTACTGCTTGATTGTTCTAGTCCTGCTTGGCCATGACATTGGCTGTGACCACGAATAAAGCAGAAATGATGTTGTCGACTCCCGATACACTTTATGCTTGCGCCATCGCCCCTCGAAAAGTGTCATTTGTCATATTTTTTTACTTTTTCCGCCCTGGATCAAGACAACAGTATTTCAAAGAAATGTTTGAAATGTCAAAAGCCACTCTGATGCCGAGGCTGATAAGTTATAGCAGATAATCATGCGCTTCCGGCACTTCGTGGCAGAAAACTACTATTAGTCATCGTTAACACGATATCATCCGGTGGTAGGAGAGTATGCTCGTTTATTTTGTGGTGTTGAAAAAGTAGTTTACGGTGGTGCACACCGCGATAAGCAAAAGAACATGAGTCCGAAAGCACTTCTGTAAAGACCACGTACTGGTTACCTATTTTGCCTTACAACACCACCGAAGAATACGGGATGCTGAAACGTTGGGGGTTTCGTGGCAGGGCAAACATAATGGTGCCAATGACGACACATCAGCAATGATTGAGGCCAAGTATAGCTCCTCCGTACAGAGTTTAGCTCGAACGATTTGAATATTTACATCTCCTGGTTCTTTTTATCGTGTTACTATCTAAATGTAACACCTTTAGCTTGGTTAGCCAAACACAGCCTGACTTCAACGTGTCATTTTTGTTTGCAAATGTTAGCAAGAACACTTCAAAGCCAAAGCACGATATGAAGAGTAACAACCGCAGTCTAAGCGACAAACAATGAAACAAAGCTAAAACACGAAATATTTTTTGTTTATATTGCACTATTCGATTATTTATACATTAGGCTTAAAATTTTGAGATAAATATTACGTTCTTAACAATACATGAAAACGGAATAAAAATGGAGCCTTCCGTGGATGGTGGCAGAAACCACGTCTTTATAAAATGGAGCCTTCCTTGGATGGCGGCAGAAACCACGTCTTTCGCACGAAGCGTGCGGTGCTCTCTCGATTCAGCTTGAGCCCAAACCCTGCGTCTAAACGTCCACTATTATGCGTATTTCAGAAGTACAGATGTATTCATAAAGGCATGTGACCTTGGGCGAGTTGGCTGAACTATAGTGCTTTGAAGACGCACACTAACGACTCTGATGACCACATTATCGGTTGTATCTTCATAGCATCTTTTTTTGTTGTATATATTTTGCTAACCTCTTAATAAACGCAGTTAGAAATATAGCGCTTTGATTGTTGTACTTGTGTCTTTGCCTATTTGCCGTTTGTAACGCTCTTTTTGCACATTTGCTACTCATAACATCGTCGTTAGAGTTTAGTGAGCCCTACTCGCGGACATGACGGCGGATGCTGACCGTCTAGTAAACCGCGAACGTCACGTATCACACAATGGAAGCAGGCAACTCAACAAGTCACGGGCTCAACACATCAGCACATCACGGGCTCAGCACATCACGGCTAGCATAATTGTGAAGGTTGCTTTGTGCTTATCGAGAAGAATTAGGTGAAAACAAGAGTCGTGAGACGTGTTTGAGGCCAATGATTAACAGAACGTGATTTACATTCTCTATAAAAATGAGTAACTTCTTGCGGTGATGGATTGTTATTGCACTAAATGAAGTAGTTCACACACAGTACTACGATAAATGGCATTACCATCTCAGAAAATCTTGTCTCAGCTGTGCTCACTAAACCACTTTGTACAGTATTGCACATATATTTTGAAAGTCTTTCGTTGGCTACGTTATACGAATCTCTAGCTAGAGTTAAACGACAAACTGGTGAAGCTCTAATCGGACGCACCGCACCCAATGCTGTCCAGAAGGAAGTGTTTGAACAGCGCGTCTGTCTTGTCGAGCCTAATCTTTATGTTAATTAAGAATTTTACGAGGAGCGTACCGCTTTCCGCTCACACCTTTCACCGTGTCTCGTCGTTACGCAAACGAGCGGTACCGTGTCACACACCTACGTGATGGAGACTGGCGCGGTGCCTCGGGAAATGAAACCGGCGGGAGCGGTCGTCACCGCCGCCCTGTAGTGAAAACCAACCGCAGCGCGCACGCGCGCAGTCGTCGTGGTTTCTGGCTCGCTCCTGTGAAGCCCATACAGCACCTAGCCGTCGGCGAAGGCTGAACGTGACAGCGCTGCCACCACCGCTCGGCGCTTAGGAAAGCTCGCTGCCGAACCGCCTGTCATTGATCGCTTTCTGGCCTGGCAGCGCCGCTACGCTTCTCTAGTCCTCCTTAAATTATTAATCTTTATCTCTCTTTTTCGAGAGTGAAAGTGATAAAAAAGCACCTATTTGTAAAAATGAGGAAAACAGAAAAGAACATATAAAGGTCATACAAACCCCGACGTTTCGTTCTTCACCTAAATGCCAAACCCAAACATTTTCTGCGAGTCAAGCGCAATACAGAATATTGGCGTCATCGGCGTAATTTGATACCCAATATAATTAAAATGGAAGGAGAACGCGTGCTGTAACGTTCCGATGTTCCCCGATATACGAGTCGTCGACATTAATTGCACGAACTCGAGCGCAGAGTTTCACGTATGCAAATTATCAAGTGACTGCTTATCGCATGCGATCTGATATTTCAGCATAATTTATTGCACGCCAAGCAAGCCAGTGGTCACACCTTATCGCTTGATATGAGCGCCAATTCGTGTTATTTGGGAATGACACGGAAAAGCGATAACGGTGTTAATAACGGGGCCGACACTTAATTCCAGCGATGGAATGTTGCATATTTTACTGATAATAGTGTGCCGTTACCAGTTACAGCGCACACCGGAGTACATACAGGTTAGATGAAGGCAAGCGCTTCAAGACAAGGCAGCATTTGGTTTCATCTTTTCCTGTCTTTGTGCCGGCTTGCGCTGTAATTCGTACTAATGAAACACCAGTGAGCCCAGTCTCAAACCTTGTTGGAGTTAAACGCTACTGCCGTGCCCTATTGATGGTTCCAAGCAAAGCGGCACTGTCTACTTGTTGACAAGCTTCACGGGATCGACAGTCATTTGTATGAGTAAAATTGTGTCCCATATTTTCGAATATGTGAACCATGAACGATGCTAGAGAAGCTTAATTTTAGGCTGCACTGTATGCACTAGTTGAGAGAGTGCTGCACTTTGGTTCTCGATTTAAAAGTGCCGCTCCAGTCGCCTGCACCGAGCTGTTCGATCTGACTTCGTCAAGAGTTCGCAGTTATCTCGCGCTCTCTATTTCGCAAGTGCAGACGACGTGCAAGCTCTCGGTGGCAAATGACATGAGACAGCGCTAGTTGTTTCTTGGTGTGCGGACGTGAATATAGCCCGCTTCGGTTACAACAGTATTCCAACTGGCTCAAGAAATTGAGGTACAAATTCGATGCCTCATTGGTTCTCAGGGCACGTTAGTAAAGACTACCTAATGCGTTAAATTGCTTTCGAGTGTATGTTTTTCTTTTGTAACGCGTTTCCTGACTGATAAACAGCCTCCACCGCCACCATTCCGTTCAGACCGACGTAGTGCTAACACAATAGTGACAATTGTGATAACGTAAAAAAATATACTTTTTGATGATGAACTTTCCTCCTCTATTTACAAGGCACTCAGGTGCCGCGCTGCATTTGCTCGACGTAACTCGTGTGCTTCCGTGCACTACAGTCTGCAGAGCTTTTGAGAAAGTGCAGTCAAATCGAAACCTCGTTTTTTGCTTGCTTATGCTTACTCTCACGGCGCCTTCTTACGGCAATATCCGTGGATAAGGCCAGCCTTTGTAGAACATAAAACTACTGCCTCTTCAGCCGAAATCCTGCTGGTGTTGTGTTAATGCGAATGGCAGTCTCGGCATTGGGTGACCAGCTCCTTTCCGCGGCTATCTAACCTAGCCAGATATCCCGAAGTTAACGCAGTATAACGGTGTGCCGCGTGCGCCGATGCCATGGGTACATTCCACTGGGTGTGTGCTGCTCTTCAACGAAATTCTTTGACGGCAACTTAGGTCACTGGGTATGTGCCCCTGGGTATGAGCACACATCGCGGCGGCACCGCTAGATGGCGCCGTTTGTTCAGCAGGAAGCGGGAGAGAGCAGCTTCGTTGCAGTACGCGCCTCAAACATGCGCGTTTCGGCGACTTGCATATTTTAGTAATTGTAAATGAGTTCTTCCCAATTTATTCTTAATTTAATGTCTCGGCGACAACCTAGCTTACTGGAGAACGCTGGTTGAGAGCACCAGCCAACGGTGCATACCTCGCGACGTTTATGAAATGTTCGTACGACATCTGGATCAGAAGAGACGAAAGAAGTAAAGGGAACACACGTGTGAAGGATCGGCTCTGTAGAATAGTGCAAAGAAAAAACCACCAGCCCTTCCCCTGCTGAGAAAATGGGGGTAAGCGAAGCTTGTCGTGTGTGCATCTGATCTTCGTCAGGGTAACGTTCAGAAGCCCTCGCCTCGGGATTCTCTGCTCGTCGCTGACGCAGAGCTTCAGCTTCAGAAGCCCTCACCTCGGCATCGCCGGCTCTTCGCTGACGGTGAGCTTCGGCTAGGGAAGCCCTCGTGCTAGAGTCAGCCCGTCGAAGACGAGCCCTTTCCCGAGCGAGTTCATGCCGGCGTTCATCAAACGCTGCTTGCTCTTTTGCTGAGCGCACCACGCGTGGCCTTCCCATCGGTTCGGCGAAACTTATCTGAGGCGAGGGAAGCCCGGAGGAGCGCGCGCCAACCCGCTTTCCTTCCATGTCCCTAGGGCCTCTCGACGCACCAAACGAGCCTGACTGGCCCAGCGCGTGTCACGTGTTCCGCGTATCACGTGATCACGCTTGTAGCATATGCAATGCGGGTGTGCGCCGCACGTGATTTCTTTCTTTTTTTCTCTGTTTCTTTCGGTCTTCCTTCCTTCCTTCCTTTCTTTCTCTTCCTTTCTTTTTTTCTTGTCCCTGGTATGTGCCATTGGGCTTGGACCCTTTCTGCATTATCGCGAGGATCGGCACACTTTTCAGCGTGACACCACCACCACCACCGCGGAGACTTGGGAGCCTATAAAGCTTCGCTTACAAAACAAGTAAACCACGGAGCCGCCGGAGACAACCCGACGGATTTTGCTCCGCCGAGGGGCCTTAAGTACCAAAACGATATGGTCTGAAATTTTGCGCAGACATTCGCACTCGGAGAAATAGTCCTAAAAAAACGTGCTACAAGCACTACATACTTTGTACACATTAGTGTCCCTGCGTCTGGGCTACATCGTTAGAGCAGTTTACTCTCGCAGGATCACATCTCTTCTGCGATTCAGAGCACGACCTGCGAACGCAGTGGGCCATTAGGACTACATTGACGCCTTAGTGCGGTGAGCACAGGTGGTCGGCAACGGCGCAAAGTTAAACACGTGCGGGGAATGCGCTTGTTGAAGCATGCGAGGGGGCATAATGCATTGCAGAAAGATTGGCGCTATCGCTCAAACACGCTGTCTATAGGCCCACTGGGGAAATATGACAAAGTTGTATGTGCGTTCTATCATCATTAGCGTTCTTTGTAAAGATCACACACTTTTAGGACACTATGTATTTGTCCATCTTTTTATCTGCCAATTTTCCAGCCAACTTGGGTAGCTGGGTATAGGCTTTCGTCTAATGGGCCAAGCATTGCGCTGCTATGCTAAGAGATCAGGGCTCAAAGCCGCCAGCCATCGGCACAACTCGGGTCACTGGATATGTACCGTTTGGTAGGTGCCACTCGTCAATGACAAAAATTATTTAGAATTTTCTATCAGTGGGTGGCAATATGTCTATGTTTTTCAGACAATATTGCCTCAAGATATGCTAGAAATTGAGAGGATCGTGTCTCATATACGTATATATTTCCACAGGTGCGACACGTGAACTTTTGGTGGTTGCCACTAGAGGACGCAACGTGTTCAGTGGGAAGGGCGAGCGTGGAACCTGGCTGCATACGCGCATCGTACGAAACGCGTTTCAATGGCGGCAATACGGTGCGTGGCAATATCATGCGTCAATGATAATCGAATTAACGTAGACAGTCACCTTGGAATGAATTCGGCCAGAAATTTGTCTTTTTTCCAACTCGGAAACGAAACAAAACCAAGAAATTGTGCAAAGGCAACCCATGTTTTGGAATGTATGTGAACCGACGCTATTTGGGAAGTGAAATTCAGTAAATTTGTCCATTTCATTGATCCGCCTTAGGCTTAAAGGAAACTCGCGCGCACGCATGTGGTCTCGCCCGCTCGTGCTACGAAATTAACTCTTATACGGCCTTTGTACTTATTCATTTCTTCTTATTTGATTGAAGTGTACCGCCCGCTTCCTGGACAATCCCCCACTGTGGGTATGAGCCATAGTAAGGAGGACATCATAATCATCAGCAGGCGACGACCATACCAAATAGGTAGCTGGCGCTGACATGACAGAGGTATATGCTATACGACATCGTCAATTAGGTGGTGTACTATGCAATAGTATACCACTTTGTTCTATAGAGTGGGCTACATAATTGATTGTGAACCGTAACCTTGCAGTTATAATACACCAACGTCATTCGACCATCAGGATTGACCACTCTAACTTTTACTTTAAGCTACATACATGTAACAGGTTTGAAAACATAAACATGGAACACGCATGAAGAAGCGTGATTCGCTACTCAATCATTAAAGATAACAAGCACACAGGTGAGGAATATCAAATTCTACATTACGCCGGTGACATTGCCTTCTTTTTTGTCAATAAGGCAAGTAATGATACGGCAATGCACACAATTTGCGTTTCTATAAAACTGTAGCAGCTAGTGCAAGTCTGCATAAAGGTAGACGATTTTGGCTAGGCATGTGGGCTCTAACTGCACTGCAATATCTGGACGTGCATCTCAATAACTTCCGTAATAGTGGTTCTCATTGGACGTCCACGACAACTGCAATACATTCATCTAAAAGGTCACAACCTGGCAGCGATGTGACCTCTACATTTTTGTGAGAGTTAAAATATCCAATGTTTTTTTTTTTTTTTGCTTCAAGCCTTCCGTATGTACATAACGTACTTAAGATTGCTCATGAGAAATTGTCGTTCCTCAGGAAGAAATTAGAGCGTGCCACTCCGGATATGAAGCCTGTACATGCAAAACATTCGTCAGACCAGTATTAGAATACGGCTCGGTAGTGTGGAGTCTTAACCAACAGTTTTTCCGGTGGACGTTCGAAAGAATTCAGAGATTATCTATGCTTTTCATGTGTTCCAGGCATTGTCGGAGAGATTCCGTAACACAAATGTTTGTCATTTTGCAGTTTATACGTATTTAAAGTACGCAGACAATAATATGGAATAA
Source organism: Dermacentor silvarum (assembly GCF_013339745.2). Classification (NCBI taxonomy): domain Eukaryota; kingdom Metazoa; phylum Arthropoda; class Arachnida; order Ixodida; family Ixodidae; genus Dermacentor; species Dermacentor silvarum. Next base: position 160,684,768 of record NC_051157.2, on the reverse strand, counting down.
AATTCTTGTTTCATATATCTAAAGGCAAAATTAGAAGTGACTAAGACGAATATCTACATGCCGAAAGGCGACGGAATGCGTGAATAAATCATGATAATGTTTTTCCTGCCGTACGTACCTATAATGACGTATTTGGATTCTCATTTTGTCGATATGCAATTTAATTATGGAACCACTTGCATAGGTCCGTTATTGCTTCAGATGATGTCTCTGCCTTTGAACACGCTCTGGACATGTGCTGATTTTTTTTTCAATGTATTTTCTGTCATCTATAGATCAGAGCTTCTATAGCAATGCTTTTTTCTCACTTTTATTCTGGCCTCCCTGTATCACACCCAGAAGTGCGTTGACAGTATTCAAGCAATAAATAGTAACAACCAGTTGTAATAGATGACAGCTGATTTTGTGTTTCTCTGCTGGTGTAAACAGTGCCACCCTCCTTGTGTATTTTGCAGCCTTCCTGGCCACATCGCCTTGCGCTTACGCGAAGCCGCCGTCCATGGGAGACACGGGCTCCACACCGTCCCTTCGCGGTCCTCGGTTCACTCTAGAACCACCGCATCGGCTAGAGTTTTCAAACGCCAGCGGTGGAGAGATCCGTTGCGAAGCCCACGGAGAGCCACCACCGCAGGTCGTGTGGGCCACCGCTGACGCCGTTCCCGTCGTCCTCGTTCCCGGCGTCCGCCTCATCGCCGAGGACGGCGCCCTCGTGTTCCCTCCTTTTGCCGCGGAAGCTTACAGACAGGACGTACACGCAGCCTCTTACCACTGCATCGCCTCCAACGAAATCGGCACCGTGGCCAGCACGGACGTCCACGTGAGCGCTGGTGAGTGGGCGGATTATTCAGACGCTTCTGCGTATGCGTACCATTTGTGGTGTGTGCAATTTGTGTGTTAATTTGTGTGCTGTGACAGTGATAGCAAAATTTAGCGCTGTACTTGCATTCGTTGGATGGGGTTTTAATTATACGCCGGTGCGACATCTTCGTGCAACGCATCACGCAAGGTGACTTGTGCAGACCTTAACAAAGGTATTTGAATGTGGTCGTCTTCGTTGAGACCGGCGTACTTGGTTGCCTTTTCATCTTGGCAGGCTGTGGTGTACTCTGCCGGGTGCTTCTGGTTTACGATAATACCTAATAGTTTTTTAGGGAAAACATTCATTGTGGTTTGATTTCCGGAAAGATTTTAGGTCGATTATTGTGCTATATTGCAACATTAACGTGCTATATTCTAAAATATTGGGTAAGTATAATACCAAAAGCTAAATTATCATACTTGCCAACTCTCCTATACATTTCACCGAGTTTAGGAATTACACATTGTTCTACGATTGCACGAATAATGCGTCACGTTCTGCAAAATAAAAAAATCGTCGGCCCATCTACTCCGGGACGATCGATTACAACAAATGGAGTGTATACTTACCCGTGGACAGTGCTGTAGCAGTCAATTTCTCCTTGATTAAAGATTAATTACGCGTACCGCAAACTCTAAATTAACCAAGCTCTCCACTAGTAGCGTAGTTTTCATTCAACACTTCCTAGGCATTGCATCGCTGTTCGTCGGAGTGGATCACACTGGCGCAGGGAAAGTTGCTGTCGAACCACAAAAGCTTGCGTTCGATGTCTAGAGTTTGCTCGGCGGCGTGGTTAGCAGCATCCGCTCGACATTGCCGCTTGAGATTCTTCAGAAAGAAATTCAAAATTAGATCTGTCCGTCACGTAAGACAATGAATGGCTCATACCCCCTTAAAAATGGATCATACCCCCGTAAACACGGCCTCCCTATTACGACGGTCGAGCCATTGCTGATAATGATAGTGAACGGACACGAACGTTCAGGTTAGACACAAACAAGCTTCACTTGTAATAAGTAGTTTCAAGATGAGATGGTACAAGATTGAAAAAAAAGCATAATTAAAAATTGTCATGGAACCTGTGGCACCGCGCAATGCCTTATGCCACAAGGGTACTTTCTTCCAACAAGTTGATCCAGGCATGTTCCTAAAGCAAGCGAAACTGGCAACCGCAATGTCGCTGAAAAAGTCACAGTATTATCCAAAAACAATGCTTTTCTTGTGAGTCTGCTTTACAAAGTTTGCTGCTTGCGACTTGTGTTTTGCGTCTAAAGGTAAATAATGTTAGTAAAGAGCATATGCTCCCGCAAAATGTATGTGATCAAGGCAAGCTTTTTAAAAACAACGTTCGGTACCCTCTCCCCCCTTCTCCTTTTTTCCCCATCCTTGTCGTGTCTGCGCTAATGTCACGAATGTGTAATTTCACAGGTGGGCAGGCATGGAGCATTATTCCATGCCTTCAATAACTCTCAACGCGGTTAACTGAAAATATATACATCCATTCGCAATGATAACAAGTTTATATCGATTTTAAATTAAAATACCACAGTTCGCACTTCAGCGTATACTTGAAGCGAATAACAAGACATATGTTCAAAGGCAAGAAAATATTAAATTGTCGCTCATTACCAGAGGCTGTTGTAATAGCGTACACTGAGAAAATGGGCTGGGTATACTCTCTTGCCCTCACTAAAGCACGTACGTCTCATAATTTCTTTTGTCATGTCAGCTCGTGCATACATTTCGCGAGTCGTGTTCCTTCAAACATATGTGACAGATTGTAATTTTGTGGCAACTGGAAGATTACATGTAGCACCTCATCTGACAAAGACAAGATGTTACGACTTACAAGCGGAAGTATAAAGCTTTAGTAGTCTTTCGAAGAGATGTGTAAGAAAAACACCGTTTTTTCCCACACTTGGATGTACAGTCGAGCTGCACGCAATTTTAGACCACATGAACGGGTGGCACGTTAATACCGTTCTCGTTTATTACGTTACTCTGTCTTGCATTACGGTTATGGGACCAAATAGGCATATCCTTCTTTTTTCTTGTCAGTACTATGAATCTTAGCTCGACGCTTTCCTGGCTTCCTATGGCTCATATGTCGAGGCCGACTGCACAAAGCAACCACCTGATGTGCTCTTGACAGTAGGAAAATAGGCGAGCTTTTCTCCCTTTGAAGTGGTGTTTTGTGCAAGTTGAGCTCAAGTGGGAGAACGTCGTGAGATTGAACAGGCAAGTCTTAAATAAGGACCATGCAACTATTCCCGGGAGCTGTTTGTGAATGAGACTGTCGCCTTTGTCTTCTTTTAGATAAAATTTGAAGTAACTAAGAGTCAACGAGATCAGTGTTGACAAGGACGGAAGCGTGTGCTAGTTAATTTGACATTTACGATTTCTAAAGAAGGAGGAAAGACAACGGCAAAAGGAAGACGTAAGACATGCCTTGTGTGTCGATGTACTCTTTTCGTCCATGCCTTTCAGGTTACTTTATCATCCCTAAGTATATCAATGGCCCGTTTGATAACGGTTCCTTCGTGTCACTTCAGTATGTGTGACTAGCAGCCACATAGGTGCCTTTACCTTACTAACTTTTTAAAAAGTTTGCAATTTGTGTCCTTTTTTCTGCTTTTATTTCCAGTTGTGGACTACCACTACGAGCCACGCGTGCAGGATGCCTTCGTGATCCGGGGAAATACAGCCGTGCTCAAGTGTTACGTGCCCTCCTACATTCGCCAGCATACGGTGGTTGACGCCTGGATCCGGGATGACGGCTTTACCATCAACGCCTCGGGAAACAAAGGTACATTTTCTTTCGCAGTTCATGTTCGCGTAAATGTAACGCGTGTCTCTTGAGATCATGCATTTAAGCCCGCTCCAGTTATCAACAGTTTTCCCGTGCATGACACCATCCGCATTTCACTTGCCCGGTGCACTTCCCTCCTTTCTCCGCTTTCATCTCCAACGACCATAGCGTATGTCACGCAGAATTCGAAATCACTCAAGATTTTAACGTATCTCGTGAAAATACGCATGCCTTCAACATATCTCTTTTACCTCGTGTCATTTCATTTAGAAATAATTTTCCGGATATCATTACATCCAGTATATATCGCCATCGTTTTTGTAAATGTGTATAAGCAGATTATATTTTATTGCGATAGAAATTATATGGACGCTCCCAGCGCATTGTTGCCGTTGCCGTCAGCGTCGCCATGATGTTCCGTATGAAGCCCAAGGGCGATAACACCGTCGCCCCGCTCCGCAGGCTGTATGTGTGAGTGAAAGCGTGCGAGGGGAGCCGACGATCGCGGCTCAATCTCACCGCGCAAAGGAGGAAAACGGGGAGGAAGTGTGCCGTCTTCCGTCGCGCGCAAGGCACCGGGGGTAAGGGAGGGAGGCGGCGGTATTGTTGCACTCGAGCAGCAGCTGCGTATTGCGTGGTCGCGTGGTCTCTATCTTGAAAGCAATCTGCGCTGGGGGAGAACCTAGGTGCGCCGACGTCCCATGAATTTGTGCGTGCTGTGCCACGCATGAATTTATAAGTAGTTTGTGTTGAAGCGATAGACAGCACGAAAGTCATTTCGCTCGCTGCTGCAACCGCGCTTACTCATGCCAGCGATTTCACAGCGAATGTCCTATGCCTTCGAATGAGATGTGTTCATGTTAGCCTCTGCGCGCTGACACCATGCCTGTTAATTTAGTTAGTAAGCGAATGTTTACAAGTGTTTACGACCGATAAATATACTATCCTTACTTCGTATAGCAGTCTACTAATTTGCTATCGCAATCGATGCCTCGACTTTCGGGCGAAACTGCGACATTTTATTGAAGACAGCCTCGTTGATCAGCCTTGTTCATCCTGATCGCTGAAGCTTGTTTCCTATCATGTATACGGCATGTGACGCATGTAGTTTCAATTTGTGTTCATGTTAAAATAAATATGCGACGTTAGGTCCTAAAATAACGACGTTAATTTGACGCTTGCCGTAGTTGCGAACCTTGGCTTAATTTCAACCACCTGAGGTTATGTAACGTGCATCTTTTGATCCTACATTTATAACCTCATATTCGCCTCATGCTCCTACATTTATAAATGTAGGAACATGAGTGTGTTTGCATTTTGCCCCCTCGAAATGCGTGCGCCACGGCCGGGATCAAACCCGCAACGTTGAGCTTCATACCGCTACACCACAACGACTTAGGTGACGGCAAGTATTTTCTTTTCAAGTTTATTTTCAAATTCCTTAACGGTTGTAGGGTAGTATTTTTATTGATTTGTGTAATACTACTTCACATATCCTTTTATTGCGATCAGTTATATGGACACTCCAAAGCGGGGCGTCCAGGTAACAGGCGAGTGCGGACGCATGCAACATCGGCTCCGTGAGACCGATGCTGCCCTTCTGGTAAATTGTCATCTCGTTTCAAGACACTTGCCGTGTAGCTACCCGAAGGTGAGTGGAGGCCACTCACCAAGTTTGGCGACCATATCGTCCAGCAAACGTGACTTATTGGACAGAGAAGACCGACACGCCGTACAGGCCGCGCCATGCCAGGCGCGAGTCCTAGCTCGGCGAATCACCGGCAGCCCACGATGATGGAAGTACAAGTCGAAGGAACTACCCTCTGAGAAGAGGACTACGACCCAGCAGACTGGACTAAGATCATCGGAACCTATCAAGGCAAGTCCCAGTCAAAAGCCCGAATGGAAGAAACAAACGGGGTACGCGGAAAACAGAAGGCATCCTAGAAACGCACCGAAACGCTACCCGCGTTGACGTGGCGTCCGACGTACCGCCCGAACCGGGCGCACTTGCGTGCAACGCAGCAAGTGAAGCGCAAAAGTCGCCAAATGGCTCCACTGCCACAACATGCGATTAAGGTAGTTTTCCGCTCACAGGGAGGCCAATTCTTACCCAACATACAACCGCAGCTGCTGCTCCGCTGCCTCTGCGAAACGGAGAAGATACCGATGGGAGAAGAAGTGCAACTACGCGTGCACCCAATGAACAACACGTGCACAGTAGCCACCACTAACCAGGAAGCAGCCCTTAACCTGGTTAAAATCAGAAGCATTACCCTAAACGCAAAAGCGTATGGGGTGGCAGCGTACATAGTCCCTGCAGCGGACACAGTAAGAGGCGTGATATCGAATGCTTTTTGGGATGAAACGGAAGAAGAGCTTCTGCAAGATCTACAAGCGAGAAATCCGGAAACAGGCATTCTACTAGCAAGACGCATGGGCAACTCTAAATCCATCCTTATAACCTTTGCCCACGGACCCAATCCCCGTAGAATCATCTACTATGGGGGAGTACACCTGTGCACGCCATATAGGTCGCGGCCAGAAGCCTGCACGAACTGTCGCGCCCCAGGACACAGATATGATGTGTGTCCAGAACCGAAAATACCGAGATGTCCAAGTTGCGGCGAAGATCATGGCGAAGACAGAACACGTCAGTGCGTGCCCCGATGCATTCTGTGCAGCGGAGAGCACCTTACAGGAACAGGATGGTGTAAAGCAGCGAAGCGACAACAAACAACGAAGCCACCGGTAAACAGGGAAACAACCGGAAAACGCCAGCTACACCCAGAAAATTTTCCAAGATGGAATCCATCAGCCCCCCCGAAGGCCCCCGAGGAGCTCACAAGGGCAGAACGAATCGTCCGCAAACCAGACCCCCGGGACGAGGAGATGATCCGTCTTCGAGAGGAGGTAAGAAGCTTGCGACAGGCCATCACCCAACCCCACCCATCACCCGTCACCCAAACCATCACCCAACCCTCACACCCACCCACTGGTCACCCTTTACCCCTAGACACCCAGAGTTCATCTCCCGCAGAAACCTCAACCTCCACCCCACCTACAAAAAAAAGAAAAGAAAAGACGTTCCTCCGCCATCAGCCAAAACAACAGAGCTGAAGCAATCAGACAAAACAGCTGAGATGGAGGCTCAGTTTGAAGCCAAACTTGAGGCGAAATTAACAGCGAAACTAGCACACATCCAACTGCAGATGCGCGATGAATTTCAGCAATTCCTAGACAAGCGCCTGCAAACACTCGAGGCTCGATTCCCAACTCTCGAAGTTCGGATCGACAGCCTCATTGACGAACGCTTCAAAATTTTAGAGAACAAGAAGAAGTAGTTTATTGATGGGAAAAAGTAGAGATCGGCCGGAATATGGCTAGATACCTTCTGTACCCAGCTCAGTACACAGATGGGCCTAATGGTGGTGGAGGCAACCAACCAAATGCAGGCGGTGCCCCTACCCCATACCACTCATCCCCCCTCCACTTCCCAAATTTCTGCGAAGCAAAATGGCAGGTGATTCATCTAATTCTAAGACTCCTCCCCTTTTAAAACTCTGGCACTGGAACTGTCGCAGCATACGCCGTAAGCGAGAAGCGCTAATTCAACTCATACTAAATGAGGAACACCCACCAGACGTAATTCTGCTACAGGACCCTAAAACAAGCATATCTCTCCCAGGATATACTGCTTATCACTGACCAAACGATACTACTCCGGTTGTGTCCACCTTTATCAAGCGGTTCATAAGGCATACGCAACTTTCATTCTCCCACACAGTACAAAACGTAGTCCTTGAAGTTATCCCACTCGACATTCAGCAGGATTCCTTACTCATCGCCAATATATATAATCCGCCCAGTATGGCAGCAACGCGCTGCGCTCACCTAGTAGCGCAAATTACCGCAGCGGCAAATAAAGCACCAATAATAGTGGCCGGAGACTTTAATTGCGCGCACATCGATTGGGGATACCAGAGAACTTCTGGCAGAGGGGATGTTCTCATGACACAAGCTCAACAGTGCCAGATCACGGTGTACAATGATTTCGACTGCCCCACCAGACAAGGTAGAACAGGAATGATGGACACAAGTCCGGATCTCACGATGGGCAGACGCATCCACAACCTTCAATGGAATAGAACAACACATACTTTAGGCAGTGACCATTATATTATCGAAGTTCAGGTCTCAGGTCCCCAAGCGTCTCGAAAAAGAATAGAGCATAAATTAATCATCTGGGATAAATTTAGAAAACGGCGGGAAACAAACCAACAAACAGGGCCGGTGGATGCGCTAACCTGGACAGCACAAGTCCTCGAGGACCAAGCGGCGTGCACCAAGGAATATAGCCCAGAACAGCAAGTCCCAGTTATGGACTCAAAATTGGCGCATATGATAGAAGCGCATGAAAGTCTCATGAAAAGATATGCTAAGCAAAAACGCAACAAGAAGCTCCAAAGCAGGATATCTGAGCTGGCACAGCAAATTCAGGATTACAGCCAACAACTTTGTAGACAGAATTGGCAGCAGATATGTGAGGGTCTCAGAGGCAATCTCAGTACCGCTCGAGCGTGGCATCTTTTAAAACATCTGATTGATCCCATGAAAAGTAAAGAACACACTAGAAATCGTGTCGCTCGACTAACACACAACCATAAATACGACACGCAGGCGCTACTACGGAAACTTAAGAGCCTACACACCTCGCCGGGCACTTCCACTCCACTGCCAGATTTCGCCGGCCCACCAAATAATGAACTAGACAGGGACATAACTATACAAGAAGTCCGAGCAGCACTTCATAGACTCAGAAACACCACGCCAGGCGAAGATCGCATAACAAACGCCGCTCTTAGAAACCTAGACAATTCCCTGCAAGAACTTACCTGTATCTTCAACAAGCATTGGCAGAGCGGCACACTGCCAGAGGAGTGGACACATGGAAGGGTCATACTAATACCGAAACCTAACAAACCAGTTACCCCAGAAAATATGCGCCCCATCTCCCTTACCTCCAGCCTAGGCAAACTCTTCGAGCAAGTCATCCTAGCAAGATTGCGCGGTCACATGGAAGACACTGGTCAATACCCACACTCAATGATTGGTTTCCGATCGGGCTTATCCACGCAAGATGCCATGCTGCAACTCACAACAGCTATTCTGGACCCCCTCATACCTGCGCACACTAAAGTGGTACTGGCGATTGACCTCAAGAAGGCTTTGGACAACGTCACGCACGAGGCCATCCTAAAGGCCATGATAGACCTAGGAGTTGGCCAACGAACATACAACTACATAAAGGCTTTGCTGCAAAACCAAACGGCCAGCATGTGCGTAGACAACCTTCGAACACGCCGCTACACACTAGCGAACGTAGGCACACCGCAAGGCTCAGTGCTGTCCCCATTCCTTTTTAACGCAGTACTTATTCCGCTCGCTCTGAAGCTACAGCAAATTCCCCATCTTGACCATACCCTCTACGCGGATGATATCACCCTGTGGACTACATGTGTATCGGACGCGCAAATCGAAGAAACACTGCAAACAGCCGCAATGGTAATACAGGAAGAGGTCACCAAGGTAGGCCTCACCTGCTCACCGGAAAAATCTGAACTTTTGTTGATCCTGCCAAAGGGTAGAACGTATCATACTCCTACTAGAATCTACCTACAGGATAGGGTGGTCCCACAGGTCCACACCATTCGAATCCTTGGCCTCTACCTGCAACAAGATGAGAGAAATACCGAAACCATCAAACGCGTAAAGAGCACGCTAGCAGCTACCACGCAGCTAATACGCAGAGTAACAAATAAAGCTCACGGCCTGCGGGAAGAAGATACTGTGCGAGTAGTACAAGCGTATACCATGAGTAGAGTACTGTACTCTACCCCCTACCTCAACCTCAATATAACCGAAACCCAAACTAAATTCTATAATCAGAGAAGCTACCAAGGCTGCGCTCCGCCTGCCCAAAAGCACAAGTAACGAACGACTGGCGGAGTTAGGCATGCATAACACCATACAAGAACTAACCGAAGCACACCTACAGGCACAATATCTCCGACTAGCCAGTACCTCTACCGGGGGGCTTTTAAAACTCGAAATTCGCATCCCTGCTAATAATGACTCCCTAAAAGCCCTTCCTACGGAAATTCGTCAAACGCTACGCATTCGACCGCTCCCTCGTAACATGCACCCCGACCAAAACCGCGAGCGGCGGCAAGCCAGAGCAGCAGTCCTTCATAAACGGTACGGCGATGAACAGAACGCAATATGGGTAGATGCTGCATGCGATCAGAATGGAGCCACAGCGGTTGCCTACACACTGAACACACCTCCATTAATAAAGGAACTACCCCAGGGAACGGACCCAGAGGAAGCGGGAGAGATCGCTATAGCGCTAGCGCTCGGCAGCTCCAGTGCTACCTACATCCTGAGTGACTCTAAAACTGCACTGCTAAATTATGCTAGGGGCAGAGTTCACCCTGCCACCTTCCACATACTGACCCAGAACCCCCCCTTCTCCCGCAGCGCTGAGCTCATCTGGGTGCCCGCGCACTCGGGAAGCCCCGGCAATGAGGCCGCCGATTCTTCAGCCCGAGGGTCGAGAAAGCGGGCACAGGCGGACCTCATGGGGGGTTTCTCGAGGGAGCGTGCGTGTACCTTCGCTGAGCTCATCGCGAGTGCTCGCGCCGAGAGGCCAATATACCCACCGCCCCACTATTCCCTTACTACCAGGGAGCAACACCTGTGGCGCCGTCTGCAAACGCGCACCCTACCGTGAAAGGGCGCGAGGGACGCGAGCTTTCACGGGGAACGAACGCACGGCGGAGAACAAACGCGCGTTCAGCGCCGTGCCCCATGAAGGGCTGCAGAATTAAGTGTCTCTTTCCTCATTTACAATCACCATATACAGAGAGAAAACGCGACTTCTTCCGTCGCGCCAATGGCCGTGGGGGGACGGGAGGGATGGAGGGGAGGCGACGTTTAGCTGCGGCACCAAATGCCTATTTATATAAAAACGTTGCGAAGCGAGAAGGTGAAAAAGACTTCCGACGCTGCTCAACGAGTGCCCGTTCTGATCTCGTCGAAAACCTCCGAGCCGCCCCCAGAGGCACCGGCAGCAGTCACCACCGCCGCGCGAGTTCTGTTCGAACGCGGGCAAAACGTCGACGGCGTCGACAACAGTAATGCGCGTTGCTGGTGCTGCTGCATGTCGAAGTTCATACAGCTGATAAAACTACTATCCTTACTCCGTATAGCTGTCTACTAATTTGCTATCGCAATTGATGCTTCGCCTTTCGAGTGAAACTGCGACAATTTTATGGTATTAATACGATAGAAATTATGTGGACACTGCAGGTGCATTTTCACCGTTGTCGTCGTCATCGCCGTGGTGTTCCGTATAAATCCAATTGTGATAACATAGCGCCCGCGTGCCGTATGCTCTGTGTGCGAGTGAAAGCGTTCGAAGGTGAGCCGTGGTTGTTGGCTTGATCTCGCGCGAGCAAACAAGGCCAGCAGGAAGGAAGAGCACCATCTTCCATCGCGCGCAAGGCACCGGGAGGGAGAGGCGGGGGTGCGTTCTACTCCGACGGCGGCTTCTTATGGCGCTTCTGAGCGCGGCCATGCGGGCCCTATCTTGAAAGCGATCTGCGATGAGTACAGCGTCCAGGTGCGCCGAGGGTTCGTGGCTACGTGTCCGCTGTGTTATCGCCGCTTAGTCCGCGTTGAAGCAGCACGGTCAATTCGCTCGCTGCTGCCGCCGGGCTTCATCACGCCAGCGTTTTGACAGTGAGTGTCCGAGGTCATCCAGTAAGATGTGTTCGTGTTTTCCTGTGTGCGCGTGACAACGTGCTTCTTAATTTTGTTAGTAAGCGAACGCTTGCAAGTGTTTACAGCCGATAAAACTACTATCCTTACTTCGTATAGCTGCCAAATAATTTGATATCGCCATCGATGCTTCGCCTTTCGGGCGGTACTGGAAGATTTCAAAATTGCTTGACCATTCGCTGTTAATTCATGTTATGCTGTCACCTTACGTAAGACCCCTTCGATGAGCTTTTCAAGCGTCATAAGTAAATAAATAAATAAATAAATAAATAAATAAATAAATAAATAAATAAATAAATAAATAAATAAATAAATAAATACACCTCTCCTACATGGCACTCAAGATCACTTTTTTGCTGATATTACCTAGCATTGTCAAATAAATTCTGTGACCCCGTTTTTTATGTTTTCTCGTGCAGCAAAACATTGCCTACTACATACACTTAGTATTCATTAGAGCAACCGCAATGTCGCAATCATAGCTAGAAACACGGAGGACACACTAACAGTTCTATAACTATCTGTGAACACAAGCTTTAAAAAAATGTTGCCACCGGTACGCTTGCCATTCCATCGATGCTGAAGTGTATAAAATACACTTTGAAATGTATCCAATCCTGCACTTTTTTTTTTTTACTAGTCATGTGTCGAACCATACTTGTTTTAGTTTGTAGCTTGATCTTCACGCACACCAGGCCGTTTCAATGTGGTTGCAACGTCTGTTAAAGTTTTGTATAGGCTCGATGCTGCTAAGCCTCTCTTTGATCAACGCCCACTGAGAGTATGCTACCGAAATTACATCTTCCATTGAATTCGTCTGCTGCACCTGCCACATCTCGTCGTCGTTTCGTATTCGCTGTGTACGCTTTGTAGCTCAACTGGAAAGCACACGGGAGAGGTTTTGAGGATTTAAGTGGGTCTAAGCGTGGATCAAAACGAGAACTGCAAACCAATTTAGCAATCGAGATCAGAGGCGCAGGTGTTTTTCCGTCGAAACTACTCGAGGCAGACGTTTCTCAATAGGAAAGCCACAATTTCTGCCGCTGGGTGGCAGAGGGTCAAAGTGGGTCCGAGTCGAATGTCGTTTCGTGCTGCCTCTAGTAAATGTTTCATGAGTGTGATAAAGATGATGATGATGATGTTTGTATATTCTTTGAAATGGGGCGCGGAAAAATGTTCACCTAACCTGCATTATTTAACCAGGTTTTACTGCATCTATCGCTATCTAACCCTTAGGCTATTTGGCCGCAATCTTTCGTATTTTAATCCTAAAAGTATTAGTCTAGGGTGCAAAACCACAATTTGATTTTGAAGGACACTATAGTGAGGGACTCCGGAATAATTTTGGTCACCTGGGGTTCTTTACCGTGCACCCAGTGCCCGGAACACCGGAGTTTTTTCCATTTCACACCTAACAAAAGGCGGTTGCCTCTGCCGGGATTCAATTCCGCGCCGCAATTGAATCCCGGCAGAGGCAACCGCATTTCGTTAGGTGTGAAATGGAAAAAAATGCCGGTGTTCCGGGCACTGGGTGCACGGCATGGCTTAGTAGAGCAACGCCTTCGCCACTACGGCACCACGGCGGGTGTATTCGAAACACCGTGTCACCATATTCTACCATTACATAGACTTCCCATGCCTTTCTTTCACCAATACTCTAATCTAATGGTCTCTGACTCATCTCGCCTGCTGACCAGTTAATCATTCCATATGTGAATCCCAACTCTTCTGAAAAGTTAGTGCTGCTTACGCGTCTCGCTCGGTGAATATCTTGCCATTCCATTACGATGTGTCGTGCCGTTTCTAGGTTTTTCTAAGCACACACATGCCTCATCCTGTGGCGCATATTTAATCAGGTGTGGTTTTGTACTCAGCTAACCAGCCCAAGCCTCAAATAGACAGGCACTCCCATTTGCATTATTATAGTGCTATTGTACATGTACATGTACAATAACATATTTGTACATGCAATACATGTTTATACATGTTATTGTACATGCAAGACAGAACCAGGGGAAAAGCTGCTGGAGAAGATGGAATTAGAGTCTAATAAATAAAGGATTAAGGAGATATCATGCTTGAAAAAACTTGCGGCCCTTTGTACGCAATGCCTCACGACTTCAAGTGTACAAGAGAGCTGGAAGCACGCCAACATTATGCTAATCTGTAAGAAGGGGGATGTTAAAGAATTGAAGAATTATAGGCCCATTACCTTGCTTTCAGTTTTGTATAAAATATTCACCAAGATAATTTCCAATAGAATCAGGGCAACACTTGACTTCAGCCAACCAAGAGAACAGGCTGGCTTGAGGAAGGGATCATATCCATGTCACCAATCAGGTAATCGAGAAATCTGCGCAGTACAATCAGCCTTTATATATGGCTTCCATAGATTCTGAAAATGCATTTGATTCAGTGGAGATGCCAGCAGTCACAGAGGGATTGCGTAATCAAGGAGTACATGATGCTTACGTGAATATATTGGCAAATATCTACAAGGATTGCACAGCAACCTTGGTTCTCCACAGGAAAAGTAGAAAGTTACCTATCAAGAAAGGGGTAAGGCAAGGAGACACAATCTCTCCAATGCTATTACCTGCATGCTTAGAAGAACTATTCAAGCTCTTAGACTGGGAAGGCTTAGGAGTGAGGATCTACGGCGAATATCTCAGCAACCTTCGGTTTGCAGGTAACATTGGCCTATTCACCAGCAATGGGGGCGAATGACAGTTAATCATTGACGACCTTAATCGAGAAAGTGTAAGAGTGGGGGTTACAAATTATTATGCAGAAGACAAAGGTAATGTTTAATAGCCTGGCAAGAAAACAAGAATTCAGGATCGCCAACCAGCCTCTAGAGTCCGTAAAGGAGTACGTTTATCCAGGTAAGTTACTCACAGATCATGAGATAGAGGTTTACAAAAAAAGAAGATTGGGTTGGAGTGCATACGGCAGGCATTACCAAATCTTGACTGGGAGCTTACCTCTGTCGTTGTAACGAAAAGTGTACAATCATTGCATTCTACCGGCGCTAACATATGAGGCAGAAACTTGGAGGTTAACAAAGAAGCCCGCGAACAAGTTAAGGAACGCACAAAGAGCGATGAAACGAGAAACGTTGGGCCTAACGTTAAGAGACACGACGAGTGTGGGGTGGATCAGAGAGCAAACGGGGATCGCCGATATTCTAGTTCACATTAAGAGGAAAAAATGGAGCTGGGCAGGCCATGTAATGCGTAGGATGCATAACCAGTGTACCATTATAGTTACACAATGGATACCAAGAGAAGGTAAGCGCTGTCGAGGAGGGCAGTAAACTAGGTGGGCTGATCAAGTTAGTAAATTTGCAGGCGCAAGTTGGAATCAGCTAGCGCAAGGTAGGGGTAATTGGAGATCGCAGGGAGAAGCCTTCGTCTTGCAGTAGACATAAATATGTAGGGTGATGATGGTGATGATAATGACTGTAATTTAAACTGTTGCGCAAACGGACGAAGCGACAGGGCTCATGCTTGAAGACGAAACACGGAACCTGTTATGTTTGCTCGCCTAAGCCGCTTTGCGCAACCGTATTTATTACGTCTAACCAACAAGCGCACTGCTGAACTTTCCTTAGCCATTATACCGATTTTACTTGCTGTTTCGTCTTTTTTGCTTTTTCGCGTTTTTTTATCTGTATGGCCGTTTTTTTCGTTCTTCTTTCATTCTTTGCATCCTTTTTACCGTGTCTTTATCTCACATTACTTTTCTTACGCCTGTTTGTCTATCTACGCTTTGAATTGCCTTATTAACCAGAAACAAAACAGTATGCAGATAATCACGACACGGAGCGCACGTTGCGGCTCTTTAGAGCTTTGAAGTAGTGAGAAAAGCCTAACTCGAGATCTACCTACTGAAGGGGGAACAGAGGTCACGCTTATCCGACATCGGTCGATTTTGAATGGAGCGCATCATAACGCGTGTTTGGACATGATGGCCGTCCCGAGTATAGTCACGCAGCTAGTAAAATGAACACTATAGCTTCAATATGACCTGCCACATAATCGGAGATCACATCGCATGCATAAAATGGTATTGTGCTAATCGCAGCACTCGGTGTTTCGGGCTTCCCGTCCGTAGACTAATAACGTCTCGTCAGAGGCTCACGGAAATAATCAATATAATATGATCTTAACATTGACAGAGATTTGAGAACCCATTCTATATAATTGATTCGCAGCCGTCAATGATGGTTGAATGCGAAGCTTTCTCCCATGCAAACTGAATGAAAGCCAAAGTCCAATGCTAACGAATACGCAACTAACCCAATAAATGCTGCGCAACCTGATGCGATGCATATGTGATTTGATTGCTAGTTTAGGATTGTATTTTTAGAAAGTTGAAGTTGAATGAAGACACGTTTTGTTCGGTTGCATAGCTTTTATTTTAGACCATGTTGCCGTTGATTACATGCACACATTCACGTTTTCACTGACGACTCTTCACTTGCACAATATTGCCTTGTGATCGCTGTGGTAGACGGTCCGAGGCTCTGCCGTTGCCGATACACAGAATCGGCCTTACGGGCACGATCGCGCTCGCGCTTGCGTTCGCCTACGGAGGCCTCTTATGCCGTGCGTGCATTGCGTGATGAATGTAATGGAGATATGCACAGTTCGTCTGGGTAGCGTGGTGTTGAAGTATCCATTGTTCTTATCGGTACAACTGCTAATGTAAACTGTAGTGTTCTGCTATGCGTATGTTGTGCGCCGTTGTTGTATTGTGTGCGCTGATGCGCAAATAGTTTCAATGTGTAAGTTGGCTTTCCTGCAGTTCGTTTTCGGCGAGCACGAATCAGTGTGACATAGAAAGCTTTGATTTAATAACTTCTTCCCAATGCTGACACCTTGCCTTCCTAGGCATGAGTACGGTCTGTTGTGACCCCAGAAATACATGAAAAAAAAAACCGCAGTGTTGATATTTGCTAGCACGCAATATCGGGAACAAATTGCCAAGCTGCAAGGTGGCCCAACAGTGCAGCTTGTACTGCATCTGGCTCCGAAGTGAACATTGCCGCAGAAGCCTCAGTTCGGTCCCCAGTAAAGATAGCAGGAAAAGCTCTGTTCTTCACTGGCATATGACAACGGTTAATGGGCGCCCAAGGTAGAGAAACACAGTCGTGGACGACCGAGAACTAGGCGGTGTGATGAAATTACAAATTTACTAGCAACATATGTTGTCAGCTGGCAAATCACTCATTTAATAAGTTTGTATCTTCAGCGCAGCAACTGATGCTAAACATCACCAACGGGCAATTTAGTTGATAGTCTCATAGGATACGGGGTGAACTTTGTCGAGTGACAGCGTTCCGCCTCTGTGTGTTACCCCATGAAATGTTTATTCCAATGCATGTGCTTATCCACGCATGATAAAGGTAGGCATTTGGACAGAGCATGACGGCGTGGCTCTGCAGGGATAGACCCGACTTTACCTGTCCCCATCCTCATCGTCCTCGGCTGGCACAAAAGAGGGGTAATGGGAGAACGCTGGGAGATGCTTTGGTTCTGCAGTGGATATAAAAAATAGGGCAGCTTGCACTAGTGGTGCAAGGCTGAAGAAACAGCGTACCTGGGGGTCAACCAAGGTTTACAAAGTTCTGCTAAGTTTTTGCTATGTATCGCTGTTATGCAAAGATTTTAACTAAGTTTTCCTATGTAATGCTATGGTATGTCAAGATTTTTGCAAACCTTCATCTCTCCGGGGTCGTTTTGGGCGGTAAACGCTTCGCGCAACGCTTCCACGGCGATATTGCGCTTCTCAAAGTCCCGTATCGAGTTCCGAGTAGACAGGTTGACGTCAAACCACAGCCGATCGCAGAGGCGGAAGCCGTGACCAAACCGACGTTCAAGAACTTTTGCTGAAATCGGCCATTCGCGCCACACATGGACATGTGTGGTGTGTGTTGTGCGCGACACGGTGCGCTGAATGGAGACGACAAGAAGCAGACCACAAGTAGTGCGCGCGCGGAGGCGAATTCCGTGCTGGATGGAAAACGATAACGTCGAAGACCATCCGGCACGTGAACACGCGGCGCAAGAGGAAAAAAAAAAGAAAACGGCATCCAATCGCAAGAGACCACGAAGCTTCGAGCGGCCAATGAGCAAACGACGAATCGGGCAGAGCGGCAGAAAAGCGAGGCGTGCTGGCAGAAGGTAGGGAAAGTTCCAGAAAGTGGTGCCAGGAGAAGGTCGGCCACCGGACCGGGATTTGATGACGGGCCGCCGGGTTCCAGACCCGAGCCACCAGGACTTCACACGACCGAGGCCTCCTGCCAACCCGTTCCTGGGCGTCACCACTGTACCCGATCGCGAACTGCTGCCCGAGGACGGTGGACTTGCGCCCGGGGGCAGTACGTGAGCAGTCAGCCGGGTTACGGGCACGAGTTCTACGCCCAGCTGCCTGGCCAGAACGCCGCCGCCGTCTGCCCGTGCCACCAAGCCGCCTGCTTTCTCTCTCCAAGCCAGAGCTGCCGTGCTCAGGTAGCCTGCCCAATGGTCCAATACACCGACTCTTGGCGAGACGAATGCCACGTCTTTCGTTATTTCGCAGCCTCCCATCCTCTGCGAACTAGCACGCGCCCCCTCACACGACCTCAGCCCAGACTCGCGTGCTATTATTACCATGAGTTAGCTCTTTTTGCCGTGATGATTTTTTAATTGTTTATTTTATGGGTTCCTTTTCGTTTTAGTTTCATTAAAAGTTTGTGTGTTCTGCAATAAACGGCTTTGTCCTCAATTTGGGAATCATCTGAATCATTAAGGAAAAGAACCTGCGTCACAACATGTAGGCTCGACGCTGGAAGTTAAGCATGACACGGTAGCCAGGATCACTTTCTCGGCGCTTGCGATCACTGAGACAAGAGCGTTCTCTACAAAGAGCGAGGCACTCGGGATCTTCCGCGCTTCGCTGTCGCGTTGACGAAGATTTACGAGCATGGTAGTCCGGGTTTAATCGCAGTCGTTGAATTCGTTCGGGGGTTACGTACTTTTTCGGCCGACCCGTATGTTTAGGCGGCGCCAACGATGTGCTCGGCGCAGAGACACTAGGCAATGTGCCGCCGTCGCGGCGTCACGGAGCTTTATGCGAAGGCCGCGAACGAAGCGGCGCGTGGTGACGTCAAGGCTTCTTTTTTTCTCCGCCTACACGGCTGTGGAAGCTTGGCGATGTACAGGAAGCGGCGGTGCAGCGTGGCGAGGTTGGGCACAGACATGCCAGGTGTTTGGCTAGGCGACGCATAGTGATGTCAGAACTAGGCGCAGCGGGAGCTAGGCGGAGCTGTGCCAAGTGGTTGCTAGGCAACGGCGGAGTTCCTGCGAACAATTTGCAGCCGAACCTCGAGCTTAAACAGCTACGCTGGTAATACACTGCTAATTATTATGGAGGGAGTGAAGCTCAGGATTTGGAGGTGGTCTGAAGACAACGACTGGGCTATGATGGCGCAAAGGAAGCAATGGACAGACGCATCAAACCGTGTTTCGAGCTTCTAGCTACTCTAGCAGTAGGACGAGCTGAACTGGTTCATTCATTCGTTTTTGTGCAAGAATTCATACGGGAGACGCTGTGTGGAGATTGATTTTTGTGAAGGATGAGGCACTTGGTTGATCGCTTCAACATCAGCCGAATGTCTTGTAGCGGTAGCTGGAAGAGTGGCCGCAAAGAGAAACAAAAATTCTTGAGCCTTGGCCTACATCATATCCACGGTACGGGCTACAAGAACGCTGCTGCGTTTTTTTTTTTACAGAGACAAGATTTAGCAATTAATTGTTACTGCGAGACACTATGCACTACGTGAGAGTTTATGTCCTTGTATCTTAAACTGACACCCGCAGTGACTATGTGGCGCATTCATTGGGCGACAGCGCCCACGCAGTCTGATGCTTTCATTTGTACCAACCTTTCACCTTTTGCTTTTTTTTTCTGAACTCTGATGCCCCTTTGCCCTTTGTCCTGTACTTGGAAGCCAACCAGAGATATCATCTGGTTAACGTTCGTGTGCTTCCTTTACTCTCTCTCTCTCTCTCTTTCTGAAAATGTTATCATGAATAAAGTTTTAAGGTTAGATTACCACATTAAACAATCAGTATGCTTAAAAAGAAAAACTACAAATACTCTCACAAAAAGAGGCAAACGAAAGCAACAAGCCTAGGAACCGTATTTCTACAATGAAATTGTCTCAGTATAAATTGTTACTAAGTGCATCAATGACAAGCAGGGTAAGCGCTATCTATCTTCGAAATTTTATTGATATTAGCAGGCACCATAATAGTCTGCAACAGATAGGTGAACGCAAACCAAATCCTGAACAACAGACAGAAATACAATGTATCTAGGGGCTTAAGATCATACTCAGAAGTATCAGAAGTAACGGCAGCAGTTGGTTTTGAAATAAAGTGGATTTTTTCCCACATGCCTTCTACAAAAACTTAAGTGGAAGCCATAGACAAAAACAACAGCAGTTTCAAGCTAACGAGTACAGCAGTTTCAAGCTAACGAGAGACAAAGTTAATTTTTTTCTCATGTCATCTTTAGCTCGAATACTAATGCTACTATGAATATAAGCCTTTGTACAAAGAAACTCATGCGGAAATCTATTTAAGGTCCAAGTTCTCTCACAGGAACGTCGCTTCACTAAACCATGCACACAAATTTTATGCTTGTATGGCAATATGTATCGTTGTAGCTACAACACTATAATGGTGCAGGATTCCGTGACCAAAAGCAGCTTGCATAATTGTGGATTGTGTGAGTTCAAATACTTAGCCAATTAAACCAATTGTGGCGGGAATAAAAGCCGTACCCATAATCTCTCGAAAGTTTCAGCAAATAAGGTATGCGTGTAGTCTGAAATGTTATTCAACAGAATCTTACCCTTGAAGGCGGCTATGAGCGAATAGCCGTTCTAGGCACTGTTCTGCTTATGCGTTTATGTTTGCCTTGGAAATAATGGGGCTCACAATCCGGTGAGAACGAACACAAGCTTAAAGACAAATTATGAAGTTACATTACAATATCCCAATTCATCTACAAGGCTGTTCTCACGAAGTCCGTGATATGCACAGATCCACTGAAGCTAAATAAAATGGCTTCTCGCATTCTCATGGCTACCAATGTCCACAACTACAACAAGCTAAAACAGCGTCTTCATGTTATCGAGAAAAAAATCACCGCCAAAGTACTCGTTATTATCTACACCTTGCGTGAACATCGCTGGTTTTGCGGCCCTTAGCCAGTGTTCTCACCGCAAATATCAAATGGGAGATGCAACTGAAGGGCCTCCTGAATTGTTGTTTCTGTGGTGCGATCCCTGTTGGTCTCTACGTCATCGTCGATGGTGATGAAATTATGTCCACAGAAACGCCATGTTATTCTCGAGTAGGCTCTGAAATTTGCCTGCTCTAATTCTGTCGACAAGGGCCTTTAGCTCAGCCGAGTAGTTGGCGTTAGCGGCAGGTGCGGATGTACGGCTTAACGAATCTTATAGTTCGTTTTAGTTGATATATTGTTGCTTGCAATGAGCCTATGAAAACCAACCAAACGTTCACACGTCGCTCCTTATATCCGAAATTTCTATTTTTCTGAGTTTGTCTTAACGGGCATCTACTGCATAAAAATGACGCTTTGACACACGTCATTAGTGGTCTTTCCATGTACTGATGTCTAAATATGGCCCGTGCTAAGCGATTCTTGATAAATGCAGAATTCTATGGGCAGAATACCCCTGGTGTCGCTACAATTTCATAAGCAGTTCATATTGTCTCCAGTCCAAAACTATAAATTTGTATGATACAGTCGGCCGATATATTGACGGCCGCAGTTAGAGTAGACGACATTACGGAGCGGTCAATGAACACGTGCAATGTTCTGCCATATTTCAGCTGATGTATGCCTTAGTGCACGTTACGCAATGAGAGAAGTTGTTGCGGGGACTCTTTTTTTTTTCTTGGAATGTAGACCATGAAACTGGCGGCTTTTCACGTCATCCAAAGAGACTGGCCTGGAAGTCGAGAGACAACACAGAAGTGCACAAGTTTAAGGTTGAAGGACGGTGAATGAAAACAAGCCACTTGCCCTGACTTTCACAGTTTTTTCGCAACTTCCATCTTGCGCTGTTAGCCCATTAACAACATGGGTTTATTTCCTAAATATTCTTTTTGCTTCTATAAACATCTCATACTGACCCATTCCTTCATCTTATTTTGTTTTACTACCATGATAAACTAGCTACAGATGAAAAATGCAAAAAAAACTTGTAGCATTGCTTAACTGAATTAGCGGAGAATCTAATGAACAAAAATGTTTAATGAATTCTCGTCAGGGAGCGCATTTTTTAACGAATCGAAACACCATGCAAGTTCTTAGCGCAATGCCCTCTTCATTATTCATGTAGTGAAAGGTCTTGAGAGTTTTGTGAGCGCTCTTGTATTCGCATTTAAAAAAAGGGAAAACTAAGTGGAAGTACCTGCACAAAAAATTTGCCTTCACGTGGCAGCAATGAAAAATGTGGAAGTGACTAATGTAGTTGGAGCAGAAGAAACATGAAGGAAAGGTTGAATGTGTGTTCGATTGTAGATCAGTATCTTTTATTTCTTCTTGACTGAGTTGTGGTTGTGAAGGCCTGCTAGCTCTCGCCTATACTATCCCTATTATTGACCTATTTAGGCGTATAAGGACAGATCCTTCCGGCTTATATTTCCTTTTTTACAGATTGTGATTCCGTTAATGACAATTCTAGGACGTCGCTTTTCCTTTGTACAGTTCTGTTACTCTTGGTATTAGAGATAATACGCGGGGTGTTTATGTCGAACTACGTATTCGATGAACGATCTTGTTGATAGTGCCATACGGAAGCTGCTTTTTAACTGAAAAGGCATCTCATCCTATAAGCACAAACTTAGGTGCGCGTGCATGCGAGGAGCTGTCGGCAATACAGCAGCTGTCACTATGCCTTAAATTCTTAAGATTCAAACTTATTTGCACACAACAGTGATGAATGTTTCAATCTTAAACAAACCGTTAAACATGCTTACTCTCCCTATGTAAGAAGGAATGTGCCTGAATCCACCCCCACAAGATTCTTTCACCACTATGGAAACAACCATGCCGTCTACTTTGAACCTGATACACCCATCTCCCTGGTAGCATATTTCCTTCAATGAAAGCTGTAGCTCACTCAGCTGACCAGGCTCGGCAGTGTAAGGACCTGCGCTTGTTTTCCCGGAGATACGACCGGCAGGGGTTCCAGCGCGATTGGCCCGAACAGTCTCCGTTGCGGTTTATATCTCCATTAAGCAGCGTTGCTGACGGAAGCAGAAAGTCGGCACAAAAACAAAAGCAGCTGCGTTCCGGCACGTAAAAGCACCGTTTCGCAGCCACCCGAGACTGCGTACAACCTTTATCGATCAGCGCTCAATTACGTCCGAGAGCCAAACAATCGGCTCCTGGTGTGGGCACGCACGCCACCGTTCCGAGGGCGGGCCCCGGGCTTCATTGCCGGATATGGTACTGTTGTGGCTTCTGGACATATCTTTCCAGAACATAATTTATTGCTTCTAAGAAGTATCATGCAAAGAGGCACAACTTGTTAGCCTTGATGCTATGCGGCATGGTAAGAAATAAAACTTGTATTTTCTTCTTTTATCATGTCATGTGCGGTTCTTGAAAATGTATTATGCTTTTCTGTGCAAAAGGTTTTATGCTAAACAGCGGAGAGCCAACGCCCACGCCAGTCTCATAGTAGACGTGGAGATACAAATTGATGGATAAATTCATATGCATGAGTATAATATGTGTATATGTTAAAATTTACCTTCAAGCTATTGCATCCTGTTTCTATTCCATCTCTGCGACTAGCGCTCAACGATTATCCAAAAAGTTTCAGGCTACGCGCACTTCATCCGCGTCACGCGACGAGACAAAACCCGACAAACCTCCAGATCTGGTACCACATTTACACCCTGATTATGCATGTTTAGGCTGAAACAAAGACAAACTTCTATCCGATCCTACTTGTTTGTTGCTATTAGCTCTCCGCTATTGGTAAGAATTTTGCGGACCACACCCACTTCGCCTGTCTGCCTCGCGACGTCACAAAACTGCTAAAGCTCACGACGTCAAAGAGCTGTGCGCAATAAACATGTAATATTATGTCGAGCAAAAGTGTACTCTTTATAATAGCCGAAAACTGCCCATTTCCGAAAGGAATGAAGGATGGCTACCCACCGATTGCTCAGGCACTAGCTACTCGGAACTGCCGGGGACAATGAATTTGATTGCGTAATAAAAAAAATGCATGAGGGTATAACCCGGTCGAGCTCCTTTTGGTTTGTATATGACAACCGTGTTCTTCCTTGAGGATCTGTTTTAGCGGCATTTTGAACAATTTGTTGCACGCCGTTGCGATTTTTGACCAGCTACCGCAAGCTACGCAAGGCGAAACGCACTAATCAGACCGCGGCACCACTCTGCTTACCCGGATATCTAATTTCATTGCATTGGCTCCTCCCCGCTGAAACGCCCCATACTTAAGCGTTCTGCTTATCTGTTGTCATCATTTACACGAGAAGAACTTGTTAAGCTAGGCAATGCTGTTCGCTTTCAGACCAAGCAAAAGTGACTTCCTATAAACGAATAGAGCATTTGTTGTGCTGTTCAAACGATTGTGCGGGTCAGTGCCTTGCGTTTGCGGCGGCATTTACGTGAATTTGACGTCTGATTTTAATAAAGTAAAATGGATTAGTTTTATTTTCAAGGGCCCCAGAATAACATACATGGGAAAAAGAAAGAGAGAGTGTCAGCCAAGTGGACACGCTAAACAAGACAAGGCCGACTCATTTGCGCGTGAAATTCGATACGAATAAAATACGAAATGAGTGAATGTTGAACATGACAGAATACAGAGATACGATCACCATTTTATAATCGAATCATTCGAACCCCCATCTACGTCGACCTTGTCTTTACAGTCGACACTTGGTTGAAAGTTTCTTTGTTGTTCTGTGACCTTTTCACCTTTCTCATTATTTTCGCCGCAGAGGACCGCTACTCCCTTCTGGACAGTGGTGAATTGCTGGTGCACAACACAACGGCAGCAGACTCCGATCGCAGTTACCGTTGCCGAACGCGACATCGCCTCACAGGACATTTGGCTTCCAGCACTGTGGCAGGAAAAATATTTGTATCTGGTATGTTTCGCCATTTCTATTTCCTATGCTGATAACGTAACAGCGAATTTCAATTACAGCTCATACATTGTAGTCTACGCGCTATGTTTACGTGAGCAATCCTTTCTCTACTCAAATTACTTCCTCGCCTGGTCTAATTTGGTGAGTAAGAAATATGGTTGGGCGAGGCAGTCATAAAAAAATAGCTTAATACGGCGGTTGATGATGGTGTGGCAGATAACTGGGCGCTTTTCGTGTCTTTCTTATAGGACCGATTCACACAAACTTAATAAAGAACACGTAATTCATGAGTTGTGTAAGAACTGTAAATCCCATAATGTCCACTGTACCGATTCACACAAACTTAATAAAGAACACGTAATTCATGAGTTGTGTAAGAACTGTAAATCCCATAATGTCCACTGTAAAGCCGTTTGACCGATGTGTACATATGTAAATAAATAAATAAATAAATAAGAGAAAGAACAGAAGATAAAGGATGCATAGAAAGGCAGTTAGGTAGCCCAGAATTGGTTCTGAGCAATAAATGTGAAAATCTAAAAAAAATTATGCCAGAATACAATTTTTTAAAGACCATTTCAGGCTACGGCGTAGAGAGGATTTAAGTATTTACTCATTGGAATGTACTTACGGATGACCTATTGCAGCAAATCATGGCTCACTCTGACTATTGTAATTTGAAATCCCTGTATAACGGAATCACTGATTATATAGCCGAGTGCGAGTAAGAAGAAAGTTGAGCAAATATCAGATAAGAAGAAAATGTCTGGCAACACAAATAGAAGTCGCACACTAACGTTCATCTTATTTGATAACTTGAACTCCAGTCAACAAAACTGCTGTACCACGGCTCTAAAGGACCATAAGCTATAATAAATAGTATTAAGCCTACAGTATTAAGAAGGAAAACATCTAGTAGTTTTAGAATTTTAGCAGAGTGCCGAAATTGATCCTACTCTGAACTCGCTCATTGCGAGAGCAGCGACGTGTCGCAATGGACACACCAATATTTCATTGATCAACTTCTGCGATATCGCCTGCTGTAGCCTCTGATGTAGATCCACTGACACCACCACATTCAGAATCTGAGTGGCACCAAAAATGTCTCAGATACGTCTATTCACAAGGTAGACCTCGTGCACACCTGTGGACAACAAATTACATACACTGACGCCAGCGCTGTCAGATATTGTGTAGGGTGCAAGATGGCACACATATTATCAAGTGCTGAAATGGCGTGATAGCAAGCGGAGTTGTGCAATAGGGAATTTGTAGCAACTGTCTATTGTTTGAAAGGCGTTCTGACGTTCCTCAATGACGTAAAAGTTAATTTTTCTGGCGGCAGAATTAACATGCCTGCCGTGACTCTATTGCGCCTTTTTCTGTAGCGTTATTTGATGAATCAATGAACTGTGGTTATTAACGCAAACTGGACACTAAACAATGATACCTATATACTCCTAAAAGTGGCGCAAGAAATTTTTATTTTAGCTATAGACCTATATCCATAACAAGCGCTTTCAGTAACGTTACAGAACACGTCACCCATACTGCGCTCATCAAGCATGTATAGCGTAATATGTACTTCACAAACTGTCAGCACGGGTATATAATGCACAACGCAGCTCCTAAAATTCAATCATAGCCTAACCTCTAGTTTTGACAAAAATGAACAAGTGGGTTGTGTGTTCCTAGACTTTTGGAAGACCTTTGACATGGTACCGCTTGCATTACTACTGTACAAATGACCTTTTCTTCGTTTAGATGACGAGATACTTGAGAGAATTAAACGTTATCTTTAGGATCGCATGCAGACAACGTGTATTGGTGAATGGTTCCCAATCCGACGACATGCTCGTCACTTCCAGTGTTCCACATGGGTCCATTCTTGTGCCCCTCCTCTTTCTCGTTGAAAGGTTGACCTGCTAAGTATGGTTGCATGTTGCTGACTGATAACATGAGCGTCGCGTTGTATTTTATAAGTGTCTTGAACTGTATACAGCAATATTGCGAAAAAATTGAGCATGTGACACTGCAAAACGTAAACAAATGCCCCTTATTCGCGAGCGTACACCAATCCTAAAAAGAGATTTCTTTGGGAATGTGCCACTTATAGAAGTGATCAGTACGAGTACCTTGCCGGAAATTTTCCATCAGATGTCACCTGATCAAAACAGTTAGAGAACGTTGCTTCTAAAGCCCTTTGAACAATTGATTTCCTGCGAAAAATAATTTACAAGGCATCACCAAGAGTAAAAAAAAAAATTGGAAATTTGATACTATAGGAATGTAGTGCCAATCATGGAATACGCTTGCGATGTGTCGGATTCCCAGTTTATCAACTTCTGCGAAACGTTTGTGTGTGTAGAATCGCACCGCCCACTTCATTTTGAACAACTACGATCCTGACATTGGTATCGCATCCCTAAAAGACCTGCTGCAGTCGCATCCATTGACCAAGGGCCGGCGGGATAAGAAGGTTGAAGTACCATATCGAATTTACTCCAAGAAAACCGGCATTCTGCGCATAACTCTGACCATCTCATCCGCACTTTACTTCAAAGAAAATTGATCATATTTGGAAACTCGCGAAATAAGATGTCGCGCTGACGTTTTTAAAGCGTCATTTTTCTTCATAGAATTAACATGTGTTACAGGCTACTCCAGGGACTCATTCTTTATACCTCTGAGACACAATTTGGATGTTTCGTGAGGAATATATTATGTGTAACAGATGTATAACCTATATATAAACTATCACATTGACACGTATTTTTTTGCTAATATTCGTTCTGTTGTTAACTTTTATTCTGTTCACTTTCTTATGCTCCTGGAAAGAAAGCCCTAATGACCCTGCAGATAATACAAATAAAGAAATAAATAAATGACATGTTGCTGCTGGAGCGGGAGTTCGTAGTGGCCAGTGTAGCCATATGTGATATGGAATGAAAACTCGTTTAATTTGAACTCGAAAATATGCCGGTTCCGGTATTTTACCCCTCCCCCCACCCCCCGCGTGCCCCCTGATGTGCGCAGTGGTTATTAAAATCTTGAATAAACAATTCAATTCAATTTAACTTTAATAAACATCCGTCAGACGTTTGGAGCGCGGACAAAAAGTCTGAAATGGCTTGACTGGGTCACTGCACAAGAGCGTGGTATACAGTGTTATATACTCCATACATGTTCAGAAGGAAATCAATATGCAGGAAATGCTAGAAAACTACACAAAACTATAAAGGAATGCAACGAAGCGGTAAATAGATGCACAACGGAAACTAACATAACAAAAATATTGCAGAAAAGTCACTGGACCAAAAACTAGAGAAAAAGAGAAACAGTGGCTGTAGTTCAACAAATGGCAAGCAATGGAAAATTATTCATAAAGGCTTCGTAGCAAATTCAACGAGGTCTAATATGCATCTGCGCAATCTCTGGCCAACTAATTTAGCAAGGGCGGTTATGTATGCCTTAACAATTAGTTACCCTAGGTCATGTGGCATGCTTCTCGGTTGCGTGTGTGATATGTAGGGCAATTTTTTACCCACCTAGCCAGTGATTTCCCAAGGTAACGTTTTCATATTTCTTTCCAACGTATAGTGTCTCAATGGCCTGGAATTGTGCATACATTGTACTTCAACAATCTTAAATTCCTTGAAATTGTCCTGTGTGTGACCTAAGTAAGGAACTTCGAAATTCAGCAGACGGTACTACTGCTTCCCAAGGCGTGAACATTCTTTAGTAAAATGTATTTTTAGCTTTTAGTGGCCGATGCTCCTTCCGCCCATGAAGCCATTCGTCCCCCCTTATTTCTTGTAGTGTCACGTTGAAACAGCTTTTAAACACGTCGGCGTTCTTCGCCTGATGCTGGTTGGGTCGCGCTTGAAGAACAAGAAAGGAAAGCACATTACAGTCTACTCCAAGGCATCAAAAAGATTACTATTGCTCCCGTTCGCTAAGGTTTGTGAATTTGACATCTCTGATTATTCGACAGTCTTGCGGTCCCGCAAAAGTTGAATTAACGCGAGTCGATTATTTATATTGCGCAGGGTAACAACAAACATGGTATGCACTAGATCATTGGTGGGGGGGGGGGGGGGGCAAGCGAGTGTGAAAGGTTGTCATTAGTTAGAGTAGACGGTGGTTATCTGTGTTGGTAGCAGTTTATTTCGTTGTTAAAAAACAAGCATTTGGGAAACGATCATATTTCGCACTTCGCTGCCACATTCTTTTATGTCCATGCTTTCAGTTTGTCCGCTGTAGGGGCGTCGTAGGCAACTTAGGTAAATTTTGTCGCAGCAGTAGTTCCCATGACTGCTGCTCCTCATTTCTCAGCTGGTAAATTGGCAGGCACAACATACTGAAGGCTGTGGAATGCATGGATGGATGACTGAGCACGAAAACCCCAGTTTCGAGATGATAATTGTTGTTGGAGTACAAAGAAGTCTCTATGTGGTACACAACAAACATATGCATTTTACACCCGCCTGAATTAGCCCTTAGTTACCATAAAAATTATTACATAGTTAAATCTACACCAGATACGTCAATATGTCAATACATGTTCTTATAAAAAAGAACTTGGAAGGAGCAGTTTTAGTTGTTTGCGTCACACTATCTGTCTTCGGGGTTCTTGTTTCAGGGTTTGAAAATCGGTAAACACAAATGTTAAAAAAAAGAAAGGTCGACGTGGCCTTCGCTGCTCTCGAATTATCTTCGCACGAAAGTTCGAAAATAATCGTTTCCATTTGCCTCTGAGCCAGAAATTTTAGCCCCGGGAGGAAGTTAGACCTACACTCGCTTTCAAAATAATTTAGCGCTATATACCCGAAGCTACGAGTCTTGCTCCGGCGCTATCGGGTTAACATATGTTCGTGAAACTCTCTGTCGGTTCACGACTTCTGGGACGAAGCTACATACTCGCCTAACCGAGATAGCAGCCTCCGAGATGGGGCCACGCTATAGCTCCTCCTAGCAGGATGTTTCCGGCACCGTCCAACTCAATACCGCCAAGGACAACTGCAGCGTCTGCGCTATTCCCCCAGGTTGGTTCGGCGAGGAAGCACCACGCGTACCCAAGGGGGTCTTGCAGTGGAGGCGCATGGCACGGAGAAACGGGTAAAGAACGCGCGGCGAAAACCACCCAGTATATGCAGACGCATAGCTCCCAACGAGGGAAGGCGAGGTTGTGTTGGCGGTGGCACTTAATTTCCATTGAACTGTTAGCGCTCTGCAAGGCGCGTGCAAGTTGCAATCTCAGACGACACCTTGAGGTACATTTTTTCTTTAGAATGCTGACACTAAAGTGTGACACCTGCATAACACAAATTACTGCACAAACAAATCGACCGAGCTCGCGCAGAACGTTGTGCAGACAATTTGGGAACTAATTGTAAACAAATAGGCGTGCCACTAGAAACCATCCGGAGTGCCGTTTGCCGCTGTTTCTGTGAAGTTTCTCGTTTTGTTTTCATATCCCCGTGTTCTTTCAGATAGTTTAGAACTCCCGTGTATTCTCATCATGATTCATTTAAAATTCTTCATTTAATAAAACTATTCAGATTCCATTCAAGGAACAAAAAACAATCAACAGTACATTTACGGCTCTATCGAAATGTACCGTTAAAGGCTACCACGCCATTGCTTCTCGCATTCAGAGCGACGCAATGTCTCCGTCGTGGCTTTGTTCTGAGTTAGTTAGAGGAAGGATCCAGCCATTTCGCAAGCCAGTCAGCTAAATTCAATCAGCACGCCACGCGTGCGATCTCAGGGTGAACGCCTTTGGCAAGAAAATGCTGCGAATGTGGCTACATGTGAATGACCGCAGTTGCAGCGTTCGCAGGGTTTCGCGTCGACGATGGACGTGCGAGGAGTTCATTACGCCACAATACCCTTCAGCATCGCCATCCAAATAACTTATTCCGAGCAAGTGCTTTTGAACAGGCCCTATTGGGGCTCGGAGTGAGACATTCACTGACTCCGGTGTCGGTCTCACGTAGCAACGTACAAATATACGACCGAGAAGAGAGCAAACTCTCGTTCTTTCCTTTTGTTCCAGTATCGTTGAATAGTCACGAAAAAAATATAAAAGACAAGCTGACAAAAAGCTGCTGAGGAAGCAGCACTCCATTCCAAAGCAATCTGCGACAGGACTCGCCTCAAGGGCGTTTGCTCGAACGAACGGTAGTTGTGCTTATAGCGTGCAGGCTACTTGCAAGCGGGCCCCGAGTTCTATTTCTTGCGCAGCACGGTTCGTTCTATGAGCAACACTAGCGGCAGTGCTGGGATTCTGAAGTTGTGCGTGGTTCATTATTAAGAAGCTCCGCGACCCTATTGCTGACGAAAACGCGCGTCTTCTAGACGCTCATTTTTATAGCCCTTTTTGTCCAAGCTCCAGCTAGCGAACATGGAATGAGCAAACAATTATGCTTGGTCTATACTGATCCGACATTTCATCCGGCAGTGGCACCCCTTCAAGAGTGGTTCGTTTGTACTTTTATACGGTACAAAATAAAAACAGTTACAAAGAGTGATTCTTAAGCGGAACGCGTGAAACTAACATTTATACCGTATATTTAAAACAGCATACCAAACATGCTTCTCATATGTCGCTATAAATGGAGTCAGAAATTGTCGTAACGGTGCACACAATGAACGAAAGAGAGTCCGTAATTATACTTTTAAGCCGTTATTTTAGCCTTAATTAAGAAAGAAGCACAGCCCGCAGTTACTTACGGGGCTCCCGCGTGCCAGAGCAGTAGTGCAACTCTAAACGGTTTCCCAAAAGGTGGGTAAATGAATGCTAAAATATTACCTTTTATTTACCTTAAATGTCTCGTGAGGGTCTGTACAAAAACCGTGAGCTAAAGCATAAGCACAGTAACATATAGAAATAAAGAAAGACGTCAGAAGGATACGCGACTGATATTTAAGTGTACGAAACAGAAGAGAATTTAATGAACAACACAAAACTGAGTACGAATCTGGTATACGTGATGTTAGCACTAGGATATCCTACAAAAATGTGTCAGCACACTCAGGCCTTCCCAATACCTAAAATAACTGGCAATGAAGTGCAATGTGCTGGCGGTTTCTATTTCTGTAGATGCTTTCAAAAACAGCTCCATGTGGTTAGGCTAGACCAAGCTAGCGAGGCTTCCCTCACATCCATCGCCCAAGCTCGAGGGGGCTGAGGAAGCGCTTGCGCGTGATGAATATCTCCCATTATTGGGCTTGAACGTACCTTATGTAAGCAACAAACACCAACAAATAAGCCTAAAACGTCTAAATCCACGATGCGCGCCTGCCTTTCACGCCGCGCGTAATGCGCTGCCTAGAGAGCGCACTCAGGCTGCTAAGTATGTGACCACTGGTAGTCGACGCTACGCAGACTTCCAATGTGAAAGGTGGCTTGCGGCACATATACTATTATAGTGCAGTCGGTATCTCACGCAATCGTCCAATTGACTGAGCCTGTGAAGTCTGCTGTTTTTGACGCGATATATAGCAAAACCGTCTTCTGGATGCTCGAACGAGGCTGATTGGAGGACTTACTTCGAAGCATAATGAGCTCTGTAGAAATTTTATACAAACTTTACACCGCCTTATACAAGCTCACAAACATTTCCTCTGTAGTTCCTGCCTACAGTGTGTGCGCTAGTTTGCGCAGATGGATCGCGTGTAAGCTCTGCAGTATTCTTTTATAGTTTGGTCGCAGGGAGAAGATTCACGAAGAAGGTGTCTCGACTTACTCATTAAGTTGTGTTCTACAGCGAATAATTCAGAAGTGCTTATTAATCAGCAATATAAAAAGAAATATTTGGAAACGATAATCAGTTCACTCACAGTAAAAATAATGATGGTGCCAAAAGTCGCGCGACGTCTCAACTCTTTCGTCGCCACTGCACAATGCTCTATACACTTCGGAGTGATTAGAATTTGGTGGCCGGATTCTCCACGTACTCCCTTGCAAGTAGGCTCACAACACGTAATTTCAAGTTCAGTCCGCATTGCAGAGCTTTAGGCTCGTGCTGGAATCTTTCATATGTGACACCTTAATATTCGGCACGTATGTCGATGCGCACGCCTACGAAGACTTTGTCCTCAATATATGATTGCGCGCGGGCTCGTGCTTTGATCTTCTCCCTGAACGTCTCTTTCTATACGCGTGCTCGCTGGCTTCTCTTCGTCTATCCCATATCGCAGAACGTGTGTGCTCTTCAGCACGCTTTGTGCGCAAGCAATTGCTAAGCTTACTTTTAGGCTTTTGTAAAGAGTAATATTGTCGTCCACTTTTTTAACGCGAAGTTTTCTTTGCTTAGTCGGAGCGAAGGTCAAAAGCGAGGTCGCGTCCAAGGTCACAGAGTTCACCGCCGATGCGCCCCCACCACCTATGCGCCCGCTCGCTGGCCGCTATTGGCTCGGCTCTTCTTCGCGCGCATGCGTGCGTTCTCCCACAAGCCGACTCGCGCACCGCTACTGGCTTGGTGCGTCCTCTCCTTACTACACGCTCTTGTACGGGTGTGCGCGTCACAAATAGGCATGGCTCGGTGCTCGGTTGTGGTAGCTGTGCTATGTTGCGCGTAGGCCTCTACTTGCAAATACAACAATGAGCCCTCGAAAATATCAGCCTGACCACCGTAATAGTTGTCGTGCGTTCGTTTTTTATTTGTTCTATAAGATGTGTTCTATAATATGTAGAGGAGCGCCGTTGCCGCTACTTTTTATGCATTCTCAGCACATGGTTGTATCTCTGTGGATACCTCCATGAAGTTTACCAAATGAGGGCAGAACTCATCTCAGGAAGACTGTTGACGTGCACGCTAACAGCATTGAAGCACTGAAGCGGCTTTGAATCAACGGTCACATTTCACAGAAAGATGTACTTTCTAGATTGTTATCGTTAAATATAACACTGCGCACTGTTACTTGAGTGGCTTGACAAGAAACAAAAATGTCTAATTGCCTTTGTCGAGCCTCGCTCCTTAAGTAGAGCTTAACCTGGTGGCTATGAAGATATCTCATCGCTTCCGTCGTCTGCGGTATGACAAAGTACATCCACAGAGGTTAATGTTCATAACTCTCTGTGGAGTGGAATGTTGACATCATGAAGGTCACATATGAAAACAAACTCTTTTTTTTACAATGCAGGAAAGTAAAACCTTGAGTCTTATGTCAAACAATAAGGACGAATAAATACAATCTGGAAAAATTACTATAAATTCAAAGCAGTAGTAAATACAAAATCTTTCTTTTGTTAGGTCTTTATTACAAGGAACGCAGGTCGCAATAGGTGTTGCTGCCTATTTGCGAAAAGGTCTCAAGGTTCCTAAGGAGTCCGTTTCTTATATTGTTACGTACGCATGTGATGTCAATCAACATAACCAGGTGTACACCTTCATCCTCAGACGTTTAATGTGGCGGTCTTTCTGCAGATGCCCATGCTGTCACCCAAGTGAAAGTGACGCTCAGCCTTTCCGATGTGTTAACGACAGTGGGAGCTCACGTCGACTTGCCTTGCGTGTCCCACGGATATCCACTTCCTCGCTACATGTAAGCTCTTGAAAATGTTACCACAAAACGCGATCATGTGCTAAGATTCAGTGTTGGGAGAATGCCAAGCATATTCCTTCATATTTTCACACATTTCAACTCAATCGCACCTCTTAATCGAAGCATGTTCCCCTGAAGGTATATTGCCCTTACCTAATTTGGTGGAAAGAGTCCGAATTAAAGGAGTGCAGACGAATGTTATGATACACTCGACTAGTTCCTATAACGCTCCAATTCGGTTTGCAGCGATGCGGATCGCTCTTGAGATTGGTGCCAGAAAAGCCTGCCCCAGCCGATCGTTCAGCTGCACCCAGAGCAATCAGAACAGCCACGTGATTGGGATATTCTGTATGACCTCGGTGGCACACCAAGCTCGCAGCTAACCGTGCCTCTGTGTGCTCTGAGCTGGAGCGTGGCGGTCTGAATGCTCGAGGGAAATCTGTCCCGAGTGCTCTGTTTTGACCAGCTGAATGGAAGCCAGCCCTCTAAAATGTTCTAAAGCGATCAAAAGCTACTAGTCGAATGTACTAATAAATATACAGTTGCTTCAAATTTAAGCTAGCAGTAATTTTAATAAAAACGCCATGCTACCTACGCGATGGTGTTGTGCCCGGGTGGTTTATGCGCTTAGGCTTGCACAATCTTCTATGCAAATTAGAGTCACAAACACATAAAAAAAGATCTCCTTAAATAATATATTTTACTGTGGCGATTGTGGTTTATGTTTCTTTATTTAGAACTATAGGCTTATTGTATTTGAAGGCAACTTCGCTTTGATTAACTCTCCTGGAGGGCAACTGTTCTGAGATATTCATCAAGTTTGAAACTCGTGCAGCTAATTTTGCATTCAAGAACATGGACCTCTACGCAATGTCAAGCCCCCAGTGTGACGTAGGTTATTGCATGCGACATATATTTTGTAACGTGGTCTAAGCTGATAATAGTTGTGCTCTTGCTATCGGCTGGTTAAGAGAAGCAACGACTGACTTTTTTTTCCCATTTCCCTCACGCTGAACTTTCCTCGCGATTTGACGTTTTGTGGAGATCGACGCCCCCTGAATGCGAACTTAGCTGACGGAGTGCCGAACCTATTGATAAATATCTCTGAACAGAAGCACTCCACGAAAATTAAGGACAGCGAAGTTGACATCAAATACGGTTGTCTCGATGTTTCAAATGTAAATATATGTCATAGTTAGGGTTTAAAAAGTTACGTTTTTTTTATCATGCGCTTGATGACTAATTGTTCGCGAGAATTGTGTCCACCAAGGCCTATAAACCACCTATGCTACAAGAATTTGTGTAGCTACCATTGCATTTTTTATTAACATTAGTGCTAGTTTAGCTTGATAGAGTTTGTATACTTATATAGTAATTATATACTCTCATCTCTACATATTTTGAATATATGCAAATAGATCAACTTTATGGATGCAGGTGGTACCACGAAGACCGTAGTGGCAGGCGTTTCGCCGTCGCCGAGTCTGACCGGCTGCAGTTTACCAACGGGGTTCTCAGCATCCTCGGCGTCAACGTGCTGGACACTGGCCGATACACCTGCGTCGCCAGGAACACCGCAGGGGAGCAGACGATTCAAACCGTGCTGTCGGTTGCAGGTGGGTACGGGTGCTTGCCATCCCGAGATCATAATGGCGATACCGCCGTTTGTTTGAGCTTGGAGTGGCATAAAATATGAAGCATCAACATGAGACGGAAGGAACGAATAGAGGCGTTGACAATTATTTGCTCGCCTTCAGTAGAGGTCATGATTGCAGTTTTGGTTTTGAAACCATCTAAAGATGCACAGAAATAGTCCGTGCGTGGTTGCGCCGGCGACTTTGATAGTCCAACCACAAATAGCGCAAGGGTAAAATAATATCGTATAAGTACCGCGTTCGTTTCACGGCTGCGGCGTTCTGCTGCTGAGAGCGAAGTCACAGGTTCGATTCCCTGTTGAGGATGGCCGCATTTCTCCGGAGGCGGAATGCGAAGGCATCCCCGTGTCTAGCTTTGGTTAACAGATGAATAGACAAGGTGATCCCAATAAATCTGGTGACCACATCGGCGGCGTCCCTCATACTCCACTGGTTATTTTCGGGGCATTTAACGACGCAAGTAATTAGGCTGCAACGTCGAAAGATATTGCTTTCTTCCAGGGCTTTATAGAACAAAATAACTTGTATGCAAGCGTGAACGGACGCTATGTAGTCATAAATAGCGTACTCTTATTCCATCCATAGTGCTGGATATATTAGGCGTCGTGTGATCGTCATCGACAAATGTGTTATGGGTAGTGTTAGCCAACGGTTAACGCCCTATCAAATTATTGCGATCTTAATGCTAACCAATTTGTCAGTACTCTCTACAATGTTGATAATATAGCCTCGTCGAATAAGCAGCGGCACGATGCCATCACTTTCTTTCTTTTTTGTCAGCTTAACTCTTCTGGCAATGTTTGTTCCATTGCATGCTTAAAAAATGGTTTACTTAGGATAAGCCGGCGTTGCCCTCCAGAGCGTGAGGCAAATGGCGTACCATTTCTACGAACACGCGCAGTGCCCAAAAATCAGGCACGCGCAGTAAGCTATATTAAAGCTTTAAACATCCCCAAAGGCAGTGTTTTAGGATGTTCCTACTAATCAAATATTCTTTCGCGCTAATATTACGTCATATAACTTTCACGGATTTAACGGGGTATGATCTGCTGGTTATAATCCTCTATGTGAAACAGCTTCAATAGACAGCTACAGGATCAGCGGCAGAAACTCCGCGCTAAATTTTGTTGTAGAAAGAAAAATATAAAAATCAACAACCCTTAATTGGCACAAATTCGATAAGCCTTGCACTGAAACTGCTTCTTTTACACAGACCTGAGTGACAAAATAATGATTTTATACCAAAATGCAAAGGACAGACATGAAGCTTTTATTACGCAGTACAAAATCGATACCTCTGTCGTTTGCTTCCGATTTAATGCGACCATTTTTATGTGTTGGCATTCTTAGGGGACTTCAGGCACTTTCCGTGGGGTATCTATCTATGTATCTATACATGTTTGTATCAAGCCGTTCCCCCACTTACATGGGTTACTGGGTATTCAGTGGTCGAATACGTAGCGCATCGCGCTGCTGTGCTGAAGTAACAGGGTTTGAAACTGACCGTCTGACCAATTTGGGTTACTGAGTGTGTGGCAATGTGTACAAATGTACCGCTATTCAACGACCCTCTTTCCCGCTGACACGGGTCTCTGTAGACGAGGGACTTTGTAGGTACAGCTGCTCGAAGAACTTTGACGCCATCTTGAAATACTGGGTATGTGTCTCTTGGTAGGTGCTGGTATTCAAAGAACCTCTTTGATGGCACCCTGGGTCACTGAGTATTTGCCAGTAGGGGTGTGCCGCTCTTCAAATAACGTGCTTGACGTCAACTTGGGTAAATCTATATGTGCCACTGGGAATGTGCCGTCCTAGAATCACGAAAAAGAACCCTGAAGTGTCTCCGATGCTAAGCGGAATCGAACCCACGTAACAAGGGTGGTGGCGCGGAGTAGAGGTAGATCACCCGGCTTCTAATCTAAAGGTCGTAAGTTCGAATCCTGCTCCAGTCCACTACATTTTAACGCAGGAAGTCGCGCCTGACACCAGCAGAAAAAATATCACCGAGAGCTGGTGGGGCTATACTAGACCAGGTGCAACCAAATTAGGAAGGCCCACAAAGCTTCAACAAAGTCACTCCCACACCAGAACAGGAATTGGCCTCCCTGGTGCAGTATTCGGCCAATACGTCCCTCATGACCTATGACTCCTACAATTAACCCATGGCCCTCACTCCCCAGCGGCTATGGACCACCTGACCAAGGCGGCGGTCAGACCTGCGAGGCGGCAGAGGGTGCTAAGAATCTCTGGGTCCGGAAAGGCAGCCACTGGAAACTGAACCTGGCAACGCTCAATACGCGCACCCTCTCAAGTGAGGCTAGCTTAGCAGGGCTATTTGAAACATTATTAGGTATTGCCTGGGATATTATTGGCCTTATTGACGTTAGAACTGGTGAGGCTTGTACAGTACTGACTAACGGCCACGTCCTCTGCTACAGAGGTCTTTCAGATAGGAGAGAATTCGGAGTAGGATTTTTAGTTCATTCGCACATAGCAGGACAACATTGATGAATTCTAGAGCAATAATGAGAGGGTAGCAGTCGTCGTAATAAAGCTGAAAAGGAGGTATAGCATAAAGGTAGTACGACCCTATGCCTCAACCTCCAGTCACGATGGTCAAGAAATAAAACACCATTATGAATATGTTGAATTAGCAATGAGATAGGTGCAAACTCAGTATACTGTAGTTATGGGCGACTTCAAGACAAAAGTGGGGAAAAAGCAGGCCGGTGAGCAAGCAATTGACAACTACGGCATCGATTCTAGGAACACTAGATGAGAGATGTTGGTAGAATTCGCGGAAAGGAATAGGCTCCGAATAATGAGTACCTTCTTCAGAAAGCGTAGCGACAGTAAGGGGACCTGAAAAAGCCCTAATAGAGAAACAAGGAATGAAATAGATTTCATAACTTCTGCCGATCCCAGTATAGTGCAGGTTGTAGAAGTGTTAGGTAGGTTAAAGTTCAGTGACCACAGGTTAGTGAGGTCTGGGATTTCTCTCATTTTGAAGAGAGAGAATTAAATTAGTCAAGAAGTAACAGGCCAACCTAGATGCAGTAAGGGTAAAAGCAGACCAATTCAGGCTGATGCTCGCAAACAAATATGAAGCTTTAGAACAGGAAGATGAAGACAACATAGAGGTAATGAATGAAACTGTAACTAGGCTGATCTCAGAAACAGCTAGTGAAGTGGGAGGTGAGGCACCAAGGCAGCCAGTAAGTAAGCTCTCCCAAGTAACAAAGGACCTAATAAAGAAATGGCAAAACATGAAAGTGTCAAACTCGAGAGATTACAAAGAATTCGCTGAACTGTAGAAACTGATCAACAAGAAGAAAGTAAGGGATATCCGAAATTGTAATGTGGAAAAAATTGAGGAAGCAGTAAAATATGGACGCAGCATGAAATCAGTGAGAAGGAAACTTGTCATAGGACAAGGCACAATGTATGCACTGAAAGATAAGCGGGGTAATGCCATCAGCGATCTCGATGGCATAGTAAAAGCAGCGGAAGAATTCTGTGCTGAACAATACTGTACCCAGCGCAGCCAAGCTACTTTCATTCGAAGTAGTGATGAAAAGGATGCAGAGCCTCCTTCTATAACAAGCGATTAAGTTTGAAGGGCCTTGAAAGACATGACCAGAAATGGAATAACAGTCGATTTAATCAAAGATGGAGGAGATATCATGCTTGAAATGCTTGCGGCCATATCATACGCAATGCCTCATGACTTCAAGTGTACCAGAAAGCTAGAAGAACGCCAACATTATACTCATCCACAAGAAGGCAGACGTTAAAGAATTGAAGAATTATAGACCCATTAGCTTGCTTTCAGTACTGTATGAAATATTCACCAAAATAATTTCCAATAGAATCAGCGCAACACATGATTTCAGCCAACCAAGAGAACAGGCTGATTCAGGAAGGGAGATTCTACGATGGATCATATCTATGTCGTCAATCAGGTAATAGAGAAATCTGCGGAGTACAATCTAACTCTCTATGTGGCTTTCATAGATTATAAAAAAGTATTTGATTCAGTAGAGATACCAGCAGTCATAGAGGCATTGCGTATCAAGGAGTACAGGAGGCATACGTAAATATCTTGGCAAATAAGTAACCTTAGTTCTCCACAAGAAAAGTAGAAAGACACCTATCAAGAAAGGGGTCTGGCAAGGAGACACAATCTCTCCAATGCTATTCACTGCATGCTTAGAAGAACTATTCAAGCTCTTAGACTGGGAAGGCTTAGGAGTGAGGATCAACGGCGAATATCTCAGCAACCTTCGGTTTGCAGATGACATTGTCGTATTCCGAAACAATGGGGATAAATTACAGCAAATGATTGAGGACCTTAACCAAGAAAATGTAAGAGTGGGTTTGAAGATTAATATGCAGAAGACAAACATAACGTTAAATTGCCTGGCAAAGGAACAAGAATTCAGGATCGCCAGTCAGCCTCTAGAGTCTGTAAAGAAGTACGTTTATCAAGGTCAATTACTCACAAGGGACCCTGATCATGACAAAGAAATTTACGGAAGAATAAAGTTGGGTTGGAGGGCATGCGGCAGGCATTGCCAAAACCTAACTGGGAGCTAACCGCGGTCGTTGAAACGAAAAGGGTGCAATAATTGCATTCTACCGGTGCTAACATATGGTGCAGAAACTTCGAGGTTAACAAAGAAGCTCGAAGACAACTTAAGGACCGCACAAAGAGCGATGGAACGAAACATGTTAGGCCTAACGTTTCTGGACAGGAAGAGAGTGGTGGGGATCAGAGAGCAAACGGGGATAGCCGATATTCTAGTTGACATTAGGCGGAAAAAATGGAGCTAGGCAGGCCATGTAATGCGTAGGATGGATAACCGGTGGAGCATTAGAGTTACAGAATGGATACCAAGAGAAGGGAAGCGCCGTCGAGGACGGCAGAAAACTAGGCCGGGTGATGAAGTTAGGAAATTTGCAGGCGCAAGTTGGAATCAGCAAGCGCAAGACAGGGGTAATTGGAGATCACAAGGAGAGTCATTCATCCTGCAGTGGACATAAATATAGGCTGATGATGAACAAAGGTTCTTCAAGGACAGAAACCCGATGCATTAACATGCAGGCTGCACCACCAATGCACTGTATATGTGCCGCTCTTTAATGAACGTCTTTCATGTCAACGCTTTAGTCAGCTGCGCCATGAATGCTCTCGGTGTGTTCAGCTCTTCAATGAACCTCTCGCCAACTTGGGTCACTCAGTGTCGGCAAGGGAAGTAACAATTCTCAGTGTTCCCAGGCACGGGCGCGCGACGCTTCTCGGCACTGTCTCTAGATGCCGCAGCGTGTCCAGATATAAGCGTGAGAAAGGAACAGGGTTGCCGCAAGGCGCCGTTCGCTGCGTTTGCACGAACCGGCGCACCATGTATTTCGTAGGCCACATGGAGGCTTTGCGGTGGGAGTGCTAGATGGCGCCAAGTGTTCTTAAGGAAGTGCGAAAAAAAGGGGCTCCGCTGCAGTGCACGCGTCATAACTTGTTTCGACGGTGGAAATACATTGTGTCGCAATATTGATTCAATGCTAACGCATTATCGTAGGCAGTCATCGTGAGATGGGTTTTGCCACATTCCTTTTATCAATGTTTTTCTTAGAAGACTTCAGATGCTTTTGCTGCACGCATGGATTTACACTCCCGGTATTCATGAAGTCACTGCGCTGTGGTTTGGTTAGATTATGCACGAATTCACTCAATGTGGCATCACGTGGATGGTCTTCGATAGGTCTCTAGCGATTGCTTGGGTTACGAAAATAATTTTGCATTAAGCAAGTGGCTGCTCTAAATGACTTTCACTAAAGATGGGTTTGCCTGCGGTAAATGTAATATGCAATGCCTGTTTAGCACCCTACAGATAAATTGGAAAGTAACCACAATGCTATGCATATGTTCAACAAAAGTGGAGTCCACCTGGACTATAATTTACTAGCGACCTAGTCTCTTGTTTAGTTGGTTGAGATGGTAGAGTGCCACAGCCAAGAAAGGGTCTCTCTGGGATGCCTCGAGTTTCTCGCTGGCCTTAGTATGCTCGACGGAAGTCAATGAACAAAGATAGCCCGGAACGTGCGAAAGAAGCAGACAATAAAATGTAGAAATAGAGCCACATATGCCAACACGAGTGCACCTAGCGCACGCCGTTTCTTCGTTTCAAACACAGAAGACTGGGTAACGTTACGCCTAATCGCAGCTTAATACTAACATCGCAATATTAAAACATCACAATTCCGAGACGGTCCTGATATCTATCTACGCACTTGGCGGAAGCCGCTTGCAACGCCTTTATGGGGCGCGTCACGTGCATGTCTCCTCTTTCAGACATTATCCACTTGTCCACCACCGAATGCGAACAGTGCAAACGTGGCGCATTCTCCCAGCCCTTTCCCTTTATTTAAATACCTTAAAAGATAACATCTTTAATGACATACTAAGTCAGATAGTGTCATGCGTGACGAAATAAACAAAGAAACATGACACCGACAGCTTGACCCGTTACCCTTTTTTTGGCCTCCCATGAGGACCCACCCACGTGACCATAACCCAGGGGTTAATATAGAAAAGCCAATGAAGCCGGAGGCATGCCGAGGCCTAAATTTTATGTTTTGATACCGTGCGCTCATTCATCTGAGGGCGTCGCCAGAGCTCGCGAAGATCTCGAACTTTGGCAAGCTCGGGCCTCGCTGCGTAATACCACACCACTAATTTTTTCCTCACCGGTGAGGCAAGGTTTCTTTCCTAGAAACCCGTAGGGGTTTTCTTTGTAGCTTCGTTTACTTGGAGTTAAATGATAATTTTCCGCATTTCACGGCCGGCTTCCGCTGAGCTGATTTTATATGTTTGCAATCACGGAAGTTTCGTCGATGAAGTCCAACTATAAGCCTATACTTGCTAACAGTTCAATCTGCGATTACTTTAGAGGGAGTTCTTTCCACTGAACGCCTGATTATCGCTGCCAATTTTTCCGAACGACGACGCTTTGGGACATTACAACGCAACATTCAGACTTTCTAGTCTAGTTGGTTCCC
This sequence comes from Dermacentor silvarum, assembly GCF_013339745.2. Classification (NCBI taxonomy): domain Eukaryota; kingdom Metazoa; phylum Arthropoda; class Arachnida; order Ixodida; family Ixodidae; genus Dermacentor; species Dermacentor silvarum. Next base: position 160,641,778 of record NC_051157.2, on the reverse strand, counting down.
CATGCCAGAGGGGTCTAGTAGCGTTGGATAGTTTTCCAGACATTCAGTATTTTAAAGTGGGTAGCTGGTGGCGGGGGTATCGCTGAACACTGAAGGAAGACGTAAATTTTAACTAATAACAGACTAAAGGCTATCTACTACTGTCCAGCCGTCATGTAAATCTGGCGAATATGTCTCAACCAACGCGTCTCTCTCTTCTTGCTCTCTCTCTGTATTCGCAGTTCCCCTGAGCGCACGGCTGGAGCCTGAACTGCAGACAGTGGCCATCGGCTTGCCAGCTGAGTTTAACTGCACCGTGGACGGGCAGCCCATCAACCGGGTCACGTGGCGAAAGGACGGCGCACCGCTGCTGCCTGACGGTCGCGTCGAGCTGCTTGCGGAGCACAGGCTCTTACGCATCCGGACTGTGCGCCGAGAAGACGCCGGCATGTACCAATGCTTCGCTGCTAACGACCACGACTCTTGCCAGGCTGCAGCGAGGCTAAAGCTAGACGGTGAGTGCCGCGATTGGCTCACATCTTGCTAATGCAACCATTTAATTAAATATTTTGTCTCTTGCGAATATTCTATTTATTGACCGAAGCCCTACGCTAATCAGGACAACATGCTTGACCATGCTGCTTGACCACATGGAATGGAGATATGCCGAACTGTTTGGCTATCAAAACAGGATAGCATGGAATGGCGAAATTGGCTACCGAAGTTAAATTTTTTGTTTAGCACCGAGTAGACGACATTAATTCTTTGAAGACAGCCTTTTGCCAATCGCCCAGTCAACCCTGGTTATTGCTCGTGGCAAAACTGAAATACTCATAGCTAAGACAGAACTCCATAGCAAGATGGTGACTGCATGTAATACATGGTCGAACAGTCAATGTCACAGGAGCTAACGTTTCGACAAGGGAACTCCACTATATCAGCCTGACAAAGAAAAATTCCAATGTTGAGTCGCTCGCTCCAGAGACACATGCGCTAATTGCCCAACTATTGTTGCTTACTCATCGCGTGGGAGGTCCTATATATTCAAGAGTCTTTAAGTATTTAAAAAATACTTTTGATGTAAACTTGATTTCTTCCAGTGCTCTCAAAGTGCAGTTGCGGGTATGGTAAATTCATTAAATATGCGGTGTTCAGCTTGGGCGTTTCGGAAGAACAACAAATGAGTGGGCAAAACACAGTGTTACTATGCATAGTATGGTCTTCGGTGAAGGTGTTGATTTGCCTCCTAGGAAGCACTTTTTTGTAACAAAGAGCTATGCGAATGCTAAACTAAACTGGGCATATTAAATATACAGTGTGTGCACGGGATGTAGATCTAAACTCGTGCTTAAAACACAAGGTGTGCGCGGAGTATTTGGACATGTTTAGGAGTATGCCGTTGCCGACCTTAAAAATGTTCGTGGCTTTTAGTAGTACTATAAAATGTCGTCATGCAGAAATAATTAAAATATCACCGAAGAATACATTACATTTTCTACAATGATAAGGATATCACCAAAGAGCGATTACAGCAGTCACTTACGGAAAAGAGTGAACGGTATTTGTTCTGACTTCATGGCTGGTGGGTGAACAGCCGCGCGGTTGAGCGTGTTAAGTATGAGGTTAGAATTATTTTGGAGAACTCTATTTCATGCAGTATAATTGACGGCGGGTGACATGGCGCAGCCAGTAACTATGTGTAGTCTAGAACTCAAGATAAGGGAAAGAAACTTCTATAAACATAACTGGCAGAATACCAAGAACTCACTCGGGCACACAATCAGGGTTTCTTATATTGGTGCAGGCACATTAACTAATTTAGGCATATATATATTGTAACGATGTTGAGGAACACAGGTTAAGAAAACAACAATATTTAATAAGGGCGAACCTGTGCCCACCACTAAAAGTCACTGCGGTCGAGAAGAATGCCCGACAGTCGCGTTCTGAAACTGGCGTTCCACCGTCTTCTTCTTTGTTCTCGAGTCCTGCCTCGTGCGCGTGGCGCATGCGAGCCCGGTCCAACCGGGTGCTCGTGCCACGAAGAACGCTGTCTGTTGTTGCTGAACAACACCACGGTATGGCGTGCACAGTGTCCAATACGAAGGGCGCGCAACTTGAATGTGGCCAAGTTGTCGCGGCATTATCCCCCTCCTTAACGCATCGGCCCGATGCGTGAGAGAAAGTAGTGGTTCCTGTGAGCTCTCTTTTTTTTTCATCATCTCTCGTAGTAGGGTTTCATGCGGACGATATGTACAACTTCCGTGGGGTTGCGCCGTCTTGAGCTCTCGTGTCCAGCGGATTTCACTTCGTAACTGACGTCGCTTATACGACGAAGTATTTCGTAAGGGCCGAAGTAACGGCAGAGAAGCTTTTCCGACAGTCCACGGCGTCGCACTGGGGTCCATACCCACACCTTATCACCGGGCTGATAATGTGCATCACTACGTCGCTGGTTGTACCGGCAGGAGTCTATGCGTTGTTGGCGGCGTATTCGGTACCTTGCCATCTGTCGTGCCTCCTCGGCTCTTTGCAAGAAATCATCTAGGTCAGATGAGTTATTCTTTTCTTCGTCTAACGGCAACATAGCATCCAGAGTTGTGGTTACTGCTTGGCCGAAAACAAGTTCAAATGGGGCAACTCGTGTTGTTTCTTCAGCGGCCGTATTATATGCGAAGGTGATGTACGGCAAAATTTCGTCCCACAGCCTATGTTCCACATCGACATACATCGAAAGCATGTCAGCCAGTGTTCTGTTGAGACGTTCAGTTAAACCGTTTGTCTGAGGGTGGTACGCCGTAGTTCTCCTGTGATCAGTATGTGTCATTTGCAACAAGCATTTCATTAGGTCCACAGTAAAGGCTGTTCCACGATCGGTAATAACAACTGTGGGAGCGCCATGCCTGAGCACGATATTGTTAACAAAGAATTTTGCAACTTTGACAGCCGTTGCACTGTACAGGGAATCAGTTTCTGCGTAACGAGTCAGATAGTTCGTGGCCACAACTATCCACTTTTTGCCTAAAGATGATGTTGGGAAGGGTCCAAGCAGGTCCATACCGACTTGTTGGAATGGGGCTTTTGGTGGCTCTATTGGCTGGAGGAGGCCTGCCGGTTTTACGGACGGAGCCTTGCGCCTTTGACACTCGCGGCAATATATTTATATAGAGAGAGTTCTCTAATGAAACGACTAAATGAAGGTTTCCCTAGGCGATGTTTTAAAAGTACGAAAAAGAGAGCAATATAACGAAATGTCTTCACGATAGTAAAGAAAGCACAAAAGTTAGTAGGAAGAAAACGAGATCGAGCTTGAAGGCCATTGAACAAAACGTTCTGGTGTGGTTTCCCAGTCGACTCCTTAAAAAAATTAAATTATGGGTATTTTACGTGCCAAAACCAGTTCTGATTATGAGGCACGCCGTAGTGGGGGACTCCGGAAATTTGGACCACCTGGGGTTTCTTTAACGTGCACCTAAATCTATAGGTACACGGGTGTTTTCGCATTTCGCCCCCATCGAAATGCGGCCGCAGTGGCCGGGATTCGATCCCGCGACCTCGTGCTCAGCAGCCCAACACCATAGCTACTGAGCAACCACGGCGGGTAACCCAGTCGACTCCTTATGGCTACATTCACCGAAGAACATGTGGCAAAGCTGACGATTTTTTTTCATTTCATTAGATATATCATACTACATTGTTTTGATACGCGTATATAAGAAAACTAAAATAAGTGGCACTTTGAAGAGTTACTTGATCGTGATTCGTACGCGTCAAAATTTTTTCTTGTTTCCCCCATAATTCTGGCGGCAGAGAGACATGACGCCGGGGGAGGTGGGATACTCACTAGTATGCCAATGCATTTCTATTGTAGCTTAGCGTGTTTGTTAGCATCTTTTTTTGTGCAATTGTTGGCCAAAGCAATTTTGGATATTCAATTTATCGATATAATTTGGTGAGAATGATATTTTGAGCTCGCTTCTTACTTCGTGTTTAAGGCCTAATCAAAGTTTTCTCATAACAGTTTTTGCCAGAAACAGATGCAAAGGTGGTGCTCAGTGTATATGAATATTCATCATCGCTGATTGATGCAGTCCTGACTCATTAGAGAACAGAATCAGTTTAGTGCAGATATATTGTTCAGCGAGAAGTTATCGCGGCTCTTGAATAAATTATTCTCAAACTCAATGTCACAAAGGATGCCTCGAGCTGCAAACTGCTGATAAGGACGTGCCTTTTTACATGTAATCTCTTTCTCTAGCAAGCACGAATATTCATTAAAGCTTGGCCGCGCCATAAGATGTTTCCTTAATAAAAATCTCTGAATTTTTTGTGTTTTTTTTCGTTTCACGAAAGCTAGTCTTTTTTTGCATGGAAAGTGCCTTTGCTAGAAAACGTATTCAGTTATTCACCGTTTTCTCTCTCAGTATGAACTTATACGCTCTGAATATATCATATAGTAGCTGAAACCAGATACACTTAAAATTAATGTTCGGTGCTTGATAATATTAAGTTTAGTTTTCTCATTTGTTCAAGAAACAGATTCTTATATTTCTGATGAAACGCTAACCTGAAGTTAAAAGGAATAACGATCACTTTGTAATCTATAACTATATATGGTCATTCTAAGTGCGTTTATTTATGCAATCACTAAATAAGTGATTTGCAGTATTCTATCTCAGATAGAATACTGTAAATACGCTGAAGCCATATTTGTTGGTTCACACATTCGCTTTTCGTGGTGAAATGTGTATCCAGAGTCTAAATCCTCGTCTCTTCGGTTTGGCTTGTTAGCGAATGCCTAGAACTTGGTCAACGTGTGACTGAGAAGTTCAAGTCTACAGGAGGATGAAGAAGCGATATTGGTTAAGCGGCAAGTTCACTAAGTTACGTGTTGCGGTTACAAGAAACTGCACAGGAATCTTTAAGAGGTCTCCATTGAACACTTAGCAATACAAAATTTAGCGCAGGTCAAATGGCCAGTTTTATTATTTCCACCTCTTGACGGAGTGAATACCAAAATATTCCCATGCCTTCACTAATAAGACAAAACCAGCTCCTTCTCTGTTTCAATAATGATCTCGCCTGTAAAAATTGAAGTCTCTCAAGCACTTCCCCGTACTTCTGGTACCGTCTACCAACTCACAGATTAATCAGCAGTTTCAATGGAAATACTTAAAATTACATATTTATATGTAAATGAACGCGCATGATAACGGCTAAAATTACTTCTATAATGGACAGGCATGATAGAAACAATATTTTTGTTTTGTTTTGAACTTATCTGTATAATTAAAAAGTAATGGAAGAATATTCCCGCTTTCCTGGAAATCTCGTTACGCGGGAAAATGTTATGAAAGGACGACGAGAAGAGAAAGCGACGTGTGACAAATGTAGCGAACCATAAACACAATCAAATGGGAGAGTACGAAGAACAAGTGCTTACTACCGTGATCAGGTAATTATCTGTGCACTAAAAAGAATTTGCCCTTAGTTTCCAGTGGGATAGCTGCTAATGGTAATTTGATTGATGTTCTTATTGGAGTAATTCTAATAAACGTAGCTGCAATATTGTTCTTTCCACAAAGAAAGGTATAAGCTGCAGTTGAACAGTCTTCTCGTATGGTGTGTATTCTATGTCAATTGGATTGATCGCTATACCACAGAGTTATACGAGCACATCAAACACAAACTTGTGCTCGCTCAAGCACATAGCGTATGATATACGGATGATCACGTTAAATCAGAGTCGTTGTGCAATGCTGGTCACTATGGCTATGTCATGGCCGAGTGAACATAAAAAAGAAGCTGTCTCCCGGAAGTTGCCACCTGATTTCGGTGGTCACATCAGATTTGGATAATACCTGTCCCATTACAGCCATCTTGGGACTATAGCTGCACCAATATTCTTTGCTGGAAAACTAAAGTTAAAGCGATGACTTTTGCAAGTTCTTTTTTTTACGTGTGCAAAGCCCAGTTGCATGTTGTGAGGCATACACTGTCCGTCTACTGAACAAAAAAAGAAGAAAAAAAGCTGCGCTGCAGCAAAATGAAAACGCATTCCATTAGACTAAGCACATGTAACAAATATTTATTTTAAAAAATTTCTTCGAATTGTTTATGTCTGTTTATGCGCATAGGAAAAGGTCAACTTCTTACTTAACTAATAGCTTGCTATTAGGCTACATAAAAAAGTTGTTGCTTTCAGTGAAGTAATTGTCAAAGAATGCGTAACGTTGGCGCACTCTTTATTTCAACGTTAATAAAGCAAGAAGGCCTCCTCATGCAGGGAACTGTGTGTAAATTGCACATTATTAGGTAATGTGCTTTTTTTCACCTCGCCAGCAGATCTAGCTTCAATATAAATTTACTCGATTGTTCTCGGCTAAGTACAAATATTTTTTCTCATTCAACAGAATAAGACCGGCGTATTTCCTGTCTAAAGATAGCTCTTCACCGGTAATTGGCATAACAACTCATACGCGTACAACTCTTTACTCTCATTTCTCGAGATTTTATATCGTTTAGCCACGTGCACGCGCTAGGGCACTGCACGGGCCGATTTTTTCAGCCCGGGCCCGGCCCGGGCCCGTTTTTACGTTGGGCTGCCCACCTGAGCCCGACCAAAAGTTTTATGGCGAGACCCGGGCCCGGCCCGGGCCCGGAATTTATCTACGTTACCCGCCGCGCCCGGCCCGCCACCCCTTTACCTTAGGCCCGAGACCGGCCCGAGCCCGGTTTGAAACCGGCCCGAACCCAGCCCGAGACCGAACAAGACATGTTTTTCAGAGTCGAGTCGCGCGAGGGTAACTCGCTACCCGTTACATGCACACCACCAGGAAATTCTAGCCCGGCCCGGGCCCGGGCCCGCATCAAAAACCCTGAGCCCGGCCCGGGCCCGTAAAAAAACTGCCCTACCCGGCCCGCGGCCCGGGCTTTCGGCTAAGCCCGAGCCCTTGCAGTGTTCTAGTACACGCTTCGTGGCTTGTGGACAGTGGGCACTCTCCTCTTGACAAGGCGTAGAGAATCAGCAATAATAGTAATACGAGTAGTGTACTTGAAGCACAGAAATAGTCATAGAGAAAGTGCAGTAAATACCAGACTTGTAGGATGAGGAGAGGGAATAAGGGGGGGGGGGGGGTGAGACAACGATGACCACTAATGGCACGAAGTGGGTCTCCTGGAAAATCAGTAAGGCGGTTAAAAGAATAGATGCAGGATACAAAACTGAAATTGGGTGTACGGGTACATATAAACAGCTGTATCAAGACAAATAGAAGGGTTTAAAATACAAAATAGGAATGATACGCACAAGCTGATCAACATAAATAATTATAAATATAGAGTGGCAACCGAGCGGTTTATGAAATAAATATACTGTGCAGAAGAAATGCCTGCTTCCTGTGCTCCTCGTTCGTTGAAAAACAGAAAAGAGAACGATATGTTTGACGTGAAACATCTCGAATGGTTTTCATCCATGCTGCTGGCCATCAACCGATGACTCCTAGAGACAAATCTACCATGCACCGATTATTACGGTGCTTGGATGATTCACGCAGGATTAGGCAGTTGGGAGACATGCACAGATCAGAGAAAGAAATGTTCGGCAGAAGCACCCAGATATGGACTTGCACAATGATCTGAAGAAGCAATGGCTGGCAGAGAACGTAGTTTCGAACAATTTTCTATGGGCAAGGAACTAGAAGAAATAGTGTGTTCGGGTCATCACAGTAAAAGGGACCTCCAGAAACATTCCAAACTTGCCACAATGAAGTCCTTTGTCAAAAGAGGGCTACCACCTGGTTATGCTTTTGCTCCTTTTGCTTTTTCATGGCCAGTCAGAAATGATTTATGCTGCCGTTTCTCGTTTCATTGAATAGTACTAAGCTCTGAACTTACCTAGATTTTGTAGAACTGGACAACCATCTGCAGTTTCCTGACTCACATTGGGATGAGAAAGTTTTGATGCACGCACAAGACCAAACGATATAACATATGAAGGACAGGAATGCTCATCACTGGGCTGGTTGGCGTTGCATTACCGCAGTTTCTTAGCACATCATACATGAACACGAGTTTGCATATCTGATGACTGAGTTTTCATTGTTATGTGATGTGGTAGAAAACTTTGATAATTCGACTACAGTTCGTTTTTTTTTTTCAGCGTGCTGCTGCAGCTACATGTTGACCAACAAGGTGTAGTGATCGTTCACCACGGTGCTTGTAAGCCTACTTTAGTTGCCCCCTGCAACACGATTATTCTTATTCTCCATCTTCGCAGGTAAAGAATAACGTCGACACTGCCCGCTCCAACTGTGTCGGCTCTCCATTGTGCCAGCTATGTCCGCTGTAGTATTCACAAATGACGACATTCTCTGAACATCATCGAAGGCCTTCGTGAAAATTGCTAAGCGTCCAGATTTCGAATTGCATTTGTTTTCATTGAAGTTGATTACCTCCTTCCTTTCTTTCCTTCTTTCTTTCTCTCTGCCCCTTTTTTGTTGCGAGTAAGCGGACATATTGTTACAATTTGTGTTGTGAAAAGATTCTCACACCCAATTGATAGCTATATTTCTGGCAGAAATAAAATGCAAACAAGAGCTCCGAAGTGCACCGGTGTTGCCCTCAGCCGCACTTCTACGCAGGTGCCTGGTTTCGATACCCATGGGCTCCAATAACCATTGATTTTACCTCTCCGCTTGCTGAATACATGCAGTGATCCGAATTTCGGTGACATTTGGATTCTCCCTCCGTTCATGATTGCATTGCTTGGATGGCTTTCGACCTCTGAAACTGCGCAAAATGCGACTAAGAAGCATCTGTGAAGTTGCTCAGAATGCGTCGGAGAAGCATATCACGCTTTCATAAAAAACAATTGAACAATAAAAGCCCACTGTGGTGAAGACTTGAAAGATAACATATTTCAGATGTTCAATATTATTCGCCTACCTATTCCATTAGACTGAGCGCTTGTAACAAATATTTATTACAAATATTTCTTTAAGATTTGGAGGCGTGACGTAATTGCGCAAGCAAAAATGAAGCTGCTTTCTCTATACACAAAGTTGGTGTATGTGTGGTAGGGTAAATATTTGTACAGGCGCATCGCTCATGGACAAGCAAAGGATGCTACGACTATATCATTTATCAACCCTGCATTGCTGAAACCAGTTGTTTATTAGCTTAGCGATACTTCTTTAGATTCCTGAACGACCGTTCATTGTTTCATCACAAGTCCGAGCTGATGCTCCAAAACAACCCAAACCCCAGCGCTCACGCATCTGCGTGAAAAACCGGCCGTGCCCAGGCACACCGACATGCGCCGTCGTATATTCGCAGCATACGGATTTGGCGAGAAGTGGTGGTAGGTAGTGTCGCAAATGTGCAGCGTGATCCTCCTATTTTTCTTCACCCGGTGTGGAAACTGCGCATTGTGGTGAAACTGGCAATGTGCAATCGTGCACATCTGTGTTTAAACGTCACTGCGAAAGTTCAACCTGTATATATATATATATATATATATATATAGAGAGAGAGAGAGAGAGAGAGAGAGCAAATATTACTAAGTTAACCAAAGGATATTTGGTTGGCTACCCCTCAATCTAGATGGTGAAGCGAAATTCTGCTCGTCGTTTTTCTTCCTGCGTATCTGTTTAAGATGTTAAAATATTCCTGTTTCGATAAACACGGCAAGCAAGACAATAAAATAAACAGAAAACAAATACTGGCATAAGGAACGCGGCCAGAAAGTGCTGTGCTGTTTTTTCTGTTTTTCGTTTTCGGCCCTTTTTACCGTCATGTTTACCCATGTTGAACCCACTATGCCAACATCGCACACGTGTGCAATTTTCCTTAGGTTTACGTCTTGTTCGCCCGTCATTAAACAAAACTCGACCTAGCGTTCAATGCACAAGAGTATAATAAGCGGTCTAGTAGGATGAGATAAGTGCATAGAGTGACTGATTTGTACAGCGGACGAATAGATTACCTGGCTTCTTTTTACATTTTCTACACACGCACTAAGACGAGCCTTCGACTGCTGCCCTTTCGACTGCCTCGCTTAGCAAAACGCTTCGAGACAATTTGTTTGTACGCTGAATGCTGAACAACGCTATCTTATTAGAAGCTTTGACTCCTAATTAATGAGGCAATTCTGTCCTTTTGTATAAGCACTAACATTAATGCCGCGTTTTCCTCACTGGCTGTCAGGGGTGGGCGTTTCTATATCATGACAGATGTCAACGTCTTCAGAACTGCGCAGTTCAGTTCATTGCCAGAACAACCAGCGATTACTAAGTTTGGAAATTGTGGGTCTTAGAAAGTCTCTCGATAATCCTGCTTTTGATGCGCTTGCTATTTGCTATATTCTTGCTTAAAATGAACTTTGTTCGTGTTCCACATTATGTTCCGTCCTTTCCCGGCTTGCGCAATTAGTTAACAATATTTATAGCTATACCATGACTTCGGAAGCTAAAGTTAGCAGTTACTTTATTAGGCACATTGTGAAGCAGCAGAAATTGCTTTTTTGGGGCTTCGCGCAAGTTTTTTACCTTAAATAACCTTAATTAGTGATTTCGAAGTTGAGTTTTTAAGTAAAAATGCCCGCGTAATGCGTTAAGCAAATGAACACAGATGGAAATTGCGTTTGTAGAGAGCATTGTATTGCCGACTCCTTGCTTCTTAAGCATGAATAATTCGCATCGACTATTACTTCACGGCTACACTAGTTGGTACTGACTCACACCCAGGCTCGCATGGAATGAAGAAACCTGTCCGACACGTCTGGTTGCTTCAGACTAAAAAACACAATGATTGTAGTTTTGTTTGCTCGACAACACAACGCTGTTCCCCTGTCGACAATGATTGGGTCATACAAGCTAGCTATTAGAAATTGTGGCACCGTCACTTGTTCGCTATCCGCACCAAGTATCCGGTAACTTATAAGTACGACAATGCCAACAATGCCACGTACGACAAGTAATGGAATCAGAGGCAACGAGAAGCGCCAAAATAAAAATAAAAATACCGAATAGATTGCTGGTGTAGAACCCTGTCACAAATTCTCGACTTCTGCGTTTCGTGGAGATCATTGCCAATTCCCGAAACATGATGCTAAAGGCCAACTGGAACAAAATTTCGGGCCACGTAAAAAGCCGGGTTTGAGATAGTGTAGATAGAGAACAAACTCCTTTCTAAATTTTATGTTTTTAACACGTGTGCATGCACCGCGAAGGGCTCGTAACAGTAGACTTTTCTATACTGAAACAGAAAAAAAGAACGGCTCCATGACCAGTCGTCGGAAGTGACCCATGACATAACAGGGGCAGATTTTCGGTTCAGCTTCCTAGATTAGCCATTTCCCACGGGTTCCTGCGGCCTTGTCGAACATGTCGGAGTCGGCGTGCTGGGACTTACCCCCGTATTTGTAAACCACCCTCGACTCCAAGTTCTTCCTCGTGTCTACCAAGTTAAGCACATAGCCAGCCCTCGGCCTATGAAGACCCTACGCTTCTGAAGCATTGCCCTATAGTGTCAATAAAGCGCATAAATCGTTTATATTGGAGGGGTGACGCTATATAAATAAAACACTATCTTGAGTCTAGAGGAAGTGTTGAACATTCTTGACTACCGGGGCTAGTCATACCAGCCAACCGCGATTTGTACGCGTCGTCTGCTTAGGTGCTACCTAGAGACTGCTCATAAGAAAATTAGACTATTACCAGCCCTGAAGCTTTGCCACGATTCCTTCAAGAACATAAATATAGTTCTCATATAACGACTTAAGATAAAGTGAAATTTTGTTGCAAGTCTTAAGGCATAAAGTTGATGGGGAGATGGGCTTGAATAGCAGTAAGTTTTGCCATCTTGGGAGCGTTACTTTCTCTTTAGAAATTACAAGTTTTTGCCATGTGTTTTCCTTCCCGCTGTAATCTTCATTACTACTGCTGCCGTTTTACTTTGTTCGCCACCGTAGGCGCTAGCATTGACAAGAGGAATCAAAAAAGAAAAAAAAAACACACATCAATGAACGTTTCCAATGCGTCCCCTTTCGTGGTATTGTGGTTGCCAAACATGCGTATGCCGCTGGGAAAAGTTCAATTTCACACATGGGTTCTTTCTCCTTCCGCCAGCGCAGACATGTCACCAGCCTTAGAAGAGACATTCGCATCGGTGACCGTAAAGCGAGGGGACGCGGTGTCGCTCCGGTGCCGTGCACGTGGCAGTCCAACTCCCGAGATCAGCTGGGCCATCGACGGCGACTTTCTGTACCCGTCGCAAAGACTCAAGATCAACGCCGAGCGGGCCGCATCTGACGTGGAATCCGTGCTCAACATCTCAGATGCGAGACTGGAGGACAGCGGGGAGTACAGCTGTGTGGCGCGCAACGACATTGCCACCGACGCTCACTCGGCGAGAGTGGACGTTGAAGGAGCGCCTTTCGTGCGACCCCTGCGTAACGTCACCGTGGTTTCCGGCACCCTGCTGACCCTACGTTGTCCTTACGGCGGCTATCCCATAGAGTCCCTCATCTGGCGGAAAGGTGAGTAGCGTGCATGTGAACTTGACTGATGCTCGTGTTTCCGAAAGTAACAGAACATACCGAGCAATGGGACTGTTTCCGCCGCAAGGTAAAGTGCTATACGGGGCAAATTTATGCACATTTCCAAACGGGGAAGTAAAAGAAAGAGTATTAATAAATGCAATTCTTAAAATGTGGCTTATTTCATCACAGTAGGAAGGTGTGCATGTTCCTTGGCTGGTTGAACAGTAACACGAAACAGACCGTGGCTCTTGTACTTCATCTACTGTGTCTGTTTTTGTTTCGCTGCTAAGTGCATTATCGCCAAGGATTGAAAAAGCACGGTTCCAACAAATAGCGTGTCACTGGCAGTGTAGCATGTTCTTTTGGAGCAAGTACTGTGTTGTGACGATTGACTAATGCCCCCCAGCAACGCGGAACATCTTTATAACAGTGGTCAAAGCTTGCGTATAACGCTGCCAATATCACGGAAGATTAGCTTTCTTAGCAGGAATATAGTTTTAGGCACCTGAATGTTATATAAAAACGACATCACGTGTATAAATATACAAGCAAAATGTGATTTGAATGGCGCATGCACTTCCTGCGTCCGCGTATTTGTATGATGGTTCACGTCGCCATATATAATACGCTACGTCAGATGATGTAATGATACGGGATACCAAAGTGAGAAGCGACGAGCTGCAGAAACACCATGACAATGTGCCATAGGCAAAACATGAAGGCATAATTTGGAAAAAAAGATATACAAAACGGTTCTATTTATTAGCGAAACGCTTATGTGTTATAAAACGTATTTACCCTCTCTGAAGGCTGGCAATTTTGAGAGCGGTAAATACGCTTTACAGCACGTTGGCAGTTATTAGGTGACAAATGGTATTGTTAAACAATTTTTACGTTAAAATTTGTCTGACACGTTCCATGTTTAAAACCTATCGTTCATATATTACGAATTATCAATCAATGTATACCCCAGTCTGCAATTGCAAACCATGTAATAACATCACTTTAAAGGGACAAAAATGAACAACAGTAAAGAACTGCCCGTGGCAGAACACGTTTTTTTCTCCTTAGCTAATTTGCATTAATTTTGCTGGAAAATGTTTGTTATTACTGTGTAAAATGCAGGTGAAAGGTTCTCTCTGTCACTTCCCTGGCCAAATGTGGGTGCACAGGCGGACCAAATATGACGGCACTGATTTCAAAGTATTTTGCCCTTTTTCGATCATTAGTCAACACAAAAGTTAACTAAATTGTCTGTGCCACCCTTTATTGATTTCAGATGCAATGTTTTCTCTCTCATCTATCAAATATCAAATTGTGCTCAATATTCATTTTCTAAAATTTAGGAAATGATGAGCAGGTATTGTACGGTAACTTGAAGAGGCTTTTTCGTTTTTGATTACTTTCCGGCTAACCACGACGTGGCTAATGGTAAAACTTATGTTTGCTTACTCTAAGAAATTGAACGTGATTCACCCCTCTTGTTAATGTTCTTTTAAGAACGTAATAGGTAGCAGCCTAATAATAATTTTTTTTCTTTATAAGAAACAATAGCGAGAGGACGGTTACGTTCCACACACTATGTGTTGCCGCTATTGCTTCCTTACGTACTGCTGCATCTAATTACGCGGCATATCACGAGTATTTAGTGGCACACTACGCTTCCTCATGTCAAGAATCTCATGCTAGTCGCACAATTCATCGTAAACGCGAACCCCTTTAGCCGTCACTGGCTTCAATGGTGCAGAAGCAATACTTTGCCTATATTAAAAAGAGTTCAAATGATTCTGAATATTTTGTTCTTTCTCTAATTAACAAGTTCGTTTATAAAATAAATACCTAAACCATATAAAAAGTAATGCAAGGAGTAAGAGAGAAGATTGTGTTTTTGTTCATGTGTTGGAAAAGAGGCTGAGTGCAGAATGGTGGCCGAAGTTGAAGACACGATGTTGGCGCTGCACCGTCGACTCATTAAGGGCTAACGTGTGCCTTACCCACATGAAGGCTTGCCGATTCACGAAACCTCACTAAAGGTCGGGGATATTGTCCCCTCTGGCGTTATTTGCCTTACCTAATGTCGGTAACCATTGCGCCGTCGTTCCAAAGGCATCAGCTTCCAAAATTGTCATAACTCAGCGGCTGGCCCAGGTAGTGGCGTGTTCGAGTGCATATAGTCGCATTTGACGTAAATTGATGGACATGCACAATTAGTGCAATCTATTAAGGCTGGCTTTTCGAAAATATATACAATGGAATGCTTCTTCATGCGCTGAGATTGACGCACGGATGTAGACCTTACACTGAATTCGCTCACTATTCGCTTAGCGTTGCTTTATCTGGAAACGTTTGTTGGGTTACATGACCACTTTTATGCACCAACTGAAAGTGTACAGTGGAGGGCTTATAACTTCGCGTGAAAATGCTCTTTTGTCAGTTCCAGTCATTTTGCTGACGTAATCACAAGGACATACTAATAACACAATACGAAAGCTAGCTTAAATCTGGCAAGTTACCTTCGTTCGAAGGGATCTTCTGTACTTCTGTGAAGAGGTAATACTGTGGCATTTCACTTCTCGTGCTAATATTATTATTATCAGTAGGACGAGAAGTGAAATATGCGTAGATTCCATATCAACATGACTTTACCGTAGCCGAGAAAGCCTCGTAAATAATAACCCAGTGTATTGAAAACTATCTTTTTAAAGTGAAACTCATCAAACGGCCTCTATCCGGTGTTGTATTTGTACATAAATTGTTTTCTGAAATAGTTCCCATTAACTCCGAATTTAGGCACAAATAGGACAATTTAGAAATGCAACACCTGTAAAGCAAGCTGTGAAAGACTGCGATAGCATTTATAGATCATCGCTGAACTATGCAACTAGAGTGAACTGAATTAGAAGCTGGGTCACGTATGCACCGTAAATTCGAATGAGAAAAACGTCACTGCTATATGAGCAATTTTTATCTGTAAAATGTAAAAAAAGCACCAGAAGTGTGCGGTTATCATAATGTGAGGATCAGCGCTGCGATTCGCGCACTCACGCGCGAAGTGTCTGAAGCTTTAAAGAGCCTTAAATAAATAAATAATATAATATATATATATATATATATATATATATATATCTCGCTTTGAAACCAGTCTAAATGCAGCAAAGCGATGTCAACGTCCTGGGAACATTGCATTCATAAAAGTGGCTGTCGTCTTTTCCGCTGCCACTTCTAGAATGGTCGTGGAGCTTTGACTAAGGCACGCTTCGGCCGCGTTTGGCGAGACGCTTGACTATGCCTCAGAATTTGGCCGTCTATTTTCACTTAGCGCATTCATTTCCGTGTTAGTCCTAGCATGTCTCAAATGGACAACCGAACTACAAAGTAGCGGTGTTTTATCAAACATTCTTTGTCTTTTACATGAGATGAGACAAATCGGATCACCTAAATGACCGCTCGTTGTTTACGAACTTTACGAGTTACCAGGAATCGAGTCGAAGTAGGCTTAAGGCGGGAGCTGTCGCTTCGATGACTGCCGCCATGTTTATTGACGCACAGCCTTGGGGGCAAGTTGGGGCGGCGCGTTATAACTGAGAAATCGAGTGTCCGATTCAAACCCCAAACGCCTGTCATGCAAGACGCATGCGCAATGGCTATGACGCTATTTCTTTGAAAGCGTATGGGGCCCCTATTGCAAAACTCTGTATTGCTGCTTGCCGGTTGTATGTGGTACAGGATGCTGTAACAAAACGGAGTACAACAGAGTATACTCTGAAAAATTCGCATGCATCAAAACATTACACAAATGCTGCTCGTCTAAGCCACCCTCGCAGATCACTGTAATGCGGCTGAAGAGCACCAGCCAACACCAATTACACTGAACCATTTCAAGTTCTTGAGAAAAACACCTGCGTAATCAATTATTAAAGAAACTGTACAGCGCACAAACACTAAGCGACAGGAGAACATTTCCTAAGATTTCTCAATGAGACTCCTTGCCTGGCACAAGTCGATTTTCTAACTTGCTTCACGCTCAGAGCTCGCAGAAGTAGACAACAGCCATATATAGTTACCAAATAGGCTGAAAACTAGTAAAAACAATGACTCGCCAGCCCGACCCTGCGAAAGCGAATGTCCAGCGAAGCTGTTGAAAATCACTACTACAACTGCTGAGGAGGGTGTGCAATGCTTGCACTCGTCTTTTCTGGTTCGGACACCCTCATCCTGCCGGGCTTGTCGCTTGCACTGAGCCTCTTGGTAACGAAGTTCATCAATGTCGGCAGCATGCCGCCGCTGGTGGTATTGTCGTTTCATTTCCCTTTGCAGCTCCTCGTATTCATGCTGCTCCTCGGTAGTCCTAAATATGCGTTGCGGAGCCATAGCGGTGCTACAACAAGGAAATCAGTTGCGCTGGTTTTTCATGTATGAAAGGCTAGTGACATCACTCCCCACGTCGCCGCGGCAGCTTGAGCAACAGTAATCTTTACCGGGAAACGCATGCGGGAATCGCTACGTCCTTCCCATTGGAAACGGGAGCGGCTTATCGTCAATTATGTGGTTTGCATGCTTGTTTTGTGCTTGTTCTTTATTGACACGAATGCTGTGCTGTATGTTGTATTCGTGATACCAAAGAATGTATGCACTTTCCGCTTCAATCGCTGAAAGTCTTTTTTTTTTGTAATCGTTTCTTTTTTTCCGTGAGGACGACGCCAGCGAAAACTCCCGATCAACTAGAGGCTCGCTGCAGGAAATCATATTATAGAGTTCAGCTTCTAAGCTTCTAACAAGAAATTATTAAATCAAAGGGCAAAAATAGGTTTGTTTAATGCCTTTCAATTATTACAGAAAGTTCGGAATGTTGAAAGGTTTCATCATTAAGAAATTTCCTGTGCTGGGTGGAAAAGAAAAAAACAGACAAAAATAAAGAAACTAAAAAGAAAAAAAAGAACGCTGCTCGGCGTTCCTTCTGTTTTGGCTTAGTTCTATTCTCTTCGCTGTCTTTCTCTTTTCCACTAAGTCCTGTAAATTTCTTATTAATATCGTAAACTTAATTCTTTCTGCTTTCACCCAGGTTCTTTCGTGTGTGGTCGCACAAGGAAACGCACTTAAACTGAGCAGCGACATCAGACGCCCTTTTGTCTTCATTTCACGTCCCAGGGAAAAGCACAGCGTTAAGCTTGTAACATCTATAAATAAAGGTTACCCGTTTCAAAGCAAGAAACGTTGACTAAAGCAAACAGGGTGCCGAATTTATTTAGAGGTTGTATGGCTTTCTGCTGCAGTTATTTAACGAAAAAAGGGAAGTAGCTCTTTTTAACAGCGAAGCTGTTCTAGCTAACCATAAAAAGTGGCGCCTGCTGTCGCAAAACCTCGCCGAGCTATGACATTACTGCGTTGCCTAGCAACCACCTCGCGGAGTAGCGTATGCCTCGCCTCCTCTCCGTGCGTTCACATGTTGCCTTGACATAGGGAAGGAGAGCATGCGCGCGGCTCGCACAATGCTCGGGTAAGGGAAAGAGAAATTGAGAGCGAGATAGACAAATAAATTGTAGCAGCACCAACGAGGCAACACGCAGAGCTGCTGCCGACACCGCCAGCGTTGCCTAGCCGTGCATGCGCCGAAGCAGTAGCGATGACGTCACCTCGCGTTGCCAAGTAACCGCCGACGCAGGTGCGCGCTAGCTTCGCCCGACACAGACACGACTCCTACCTGCCTGCTTCCGTTTGTGTCATGCCAGGAACGCTGTCGCTCGTAGGCGCCTACGCGTCCAGCGCTAGGCACGCGAAATGTCGCGAAAGAGAAGGTACTTCCGAAAATGATCGCTCGAGAATACATTCCCTACATGCGTAGTTAAATTAAACCAAGTTAAGAACTAGCACCAACCAAGCTAATACCTAGCAGTAGCAGCCAGTAAGACTTGAGGATTGACACTTTCGCTGTGCCTAAGCTTTGAACTACCGAGTGCAAACTTGCCCGCTTTTTGAGACAGCGTTTGTGTTTGCCACCCTTTCACAACAGCAGCCGCGGGCCAGTACCCCGGTTACCAGAACGACTGCTTCCCTGCGTGCATTCGTCGTAATATGACAGCTCAGATTACCGAAGGATAAGGGGAGAATACTTCCACATCAACCATTTTGGGATTGAGCGATGAGAAGAAGTGCAAGACAGCGCAAATACAGATCGTCTTTAATGAAGGCTCTTGGCACTGCAATCAGTTGAGTCCATAAATGGCCACTCGGTGCCAGTTACTGTCCTCAATCTTCATTGTCTATTATTCAAGCTTCGTTGTCTATTAGCTTCCTACGGTGCTCTCTATACAAATCAGCTGTTCGAAATATATCAGGCTTTTGGCGGCCTAGAATTATGCCCATAAAAAGAGCCGCAGATTCGCCCGAAAGGCGAAGCATTGATTGTGATAGGAAAGTGGTAGACAGCCACTATTTGTCAAATAAAGTTGTACCTACCTACCTATACGACGTAAGGAAATTAGTTTTATCGGCTTTTGACTTATCGTCCTTCGACTTATTATCGCCCTTAAACTTTATACGGCACATCACAGCGAAATTAGAAAGAAGAAAAAAGTGAGAAGCATGAGGTCATGAGAGCGGCTCGAATCTTTTGTCAACCATATCACAACAACAGACAATGAACATATAGGCAACGCATAGAGGACATTAACAGTGGTATTTACCTGAATTGTTGGGAAAAAAAACGAATTGACACAAAGGGGAAAAAGATACAATCTGCCTCCGGAAAACACAAAAAATTCGCCGCCAACCCGCCCTGCGAACGTGAATCTCCAGCGAAGCTGTGTCAAACGCCACACACGGTGGAGCATTGTATGCATGTGGTTCTTCTGGTGTGTTTAATTTCCGTGGTCATGGCAGTCTTAGAATGAACTGAAGCAGTTGCTAGACGGGCCTGCCTTTTATATATATGAATGCGTGGTGACGTCATTTATATCTATATATATATATAGGTTGTGCTTCTCATGTTTCTAAAAACGTTTGGCCCATTGCAACATCCAGCTACTGCTACAGATATATATATATATATATATATATATATATATTTATATATATGCTGTATGCCTGCTGGGAAGCAAAGATCTGCCGTTTGCCTTGAAATGTTAACCTGACGTTTTGTGTTTACGCCACGAAATTTTCCGCCCAACGAGAGCTATACAGCTTCACTGTAATAATACAATGAAATCTTCTAGTTCCGCTTCGATTCCACGACTGAGATTGACTAGAGGTTCACATTTTGCTATTTGTCATGTCACTTTCCTTCATCGTCTTGTAAGTTGTTTTAGTTTGGTCGAGTGATTAGCCTTATGTTTCAGAGTTCCTCTGTCTACCATATATCGTCAATAAGTCTGTTTCAGTTCAGATAGATAAACAGATGTGTACATAGATTGTGCAGCCAGCTTAAGCTAATCGGAAATGGCCTGTTCTTCTCGAATAGGTATGTTGCAGCAAATTAGCATGAGTGCGGTATTTGCGACAAATTTTTGAATAAGAGTACATAAAATTTTACGAAAAGGCAACTCTTACACTAGTCGGATACGAGCGCAGAACTTCGTTAGAAGCATATGCGGTGATTGAACGAGTGAGCTATGCGGCGACGGTTATCTGCCACCAAAGAAATAATTACACTGCAGCGATAATACTGTACATGATTTAAAAGCAGGAGAAGGCGAATGAACTCTGGCATGCAATACTCAGGAAATGCATCATGAGACAGTCAGGTCTTTCTGTTGAATTTGGCAAGAATATATAAACCGAGGCAATTTTTTTAGTGGTGTCAACTTAGCGAGAAAGTCGCTAAATTTAGCGTCTTTTTAGTCGTCCTAGTGACAATTCTATCTCTTTGGAGTCCTAGCAACTTTTGGGGGCAATTTAAAGCGTTGAAGTATGCGAAATCGCAGGTTCTAGCTTTATTATGGCTCCCAAGCATGATCAGCATTAAATAAAATGTTAGGAATCTCTACCGGAGTTAAAAGGCTAGTTACGTCCTGTGGAAAACGAAAAAACAAGAGCAACCTGTGGCTACTGTAGGAGTGAATTTTATGCGAAGCTTGCCGATTAAAGAAGCATGCCACCACCACCAAGCACAAGAAGTCACCCAAACCATACTACAGTTCTCAACAGAACAAACTCCAGTTTTAAGCCGCAACCAAGTCTTCCTGCGGCAAAAGTGAAGCCGGTCTCTGCTTGTTCATATGTGCGCACACAGCGTTCGTCACCGCTGACCACCTGACATAACTTTGCAAAAAGCAGTTCATGGACAGCAAAAGCGCAGCAGACATGTGCATGCACCGGCGAAAGTGCACAAGATCATAGTCAATCTGTTATCTCCGCACTTCGTAGAGGTCTTGGCGGCTCACATCGGATACTCGAAATTCAGGCTAATAATCGACGAGGCCACAGATTTTTCGACTACCAAGCTGCTGGGTGTAGTGCTGCGATACTTCAGTGCTCCTCAGAAGAGCATTGTGACAACGTTTCTTGCGTTCATCGAATTGGACGATGGCATCGCTGTGGCAATCTTCAAGGCGTTGAAAAAAAGCCGGTAGATCCAACGCCCTGTGGGAATCGATGTTATGCGAAGCTGTGTGCGGGGAGCCTACCACGTTGATGAAACAACCATAAGAGCACCAAGCATCGCGCCTCTTTCATGACCTATATGACACGCATGACATGACGTTCATGACATGAGTCCTCAGGAATCCCTTTAGCTACACCTAAGAGACCTTAAGGTGAAAGTCTTAGTCATGCTCATGACTATGACTTCTACCACCATCCTTTAGTGTTTCCTTCACTTAGTACCCACGTCCGAACCCATTTCAGTGTTTTTTTAAATTTAAGTTAACGTTTTTTCGCCGAGTCATTAACGTTATTTCTGAGTCGTGCTGATGACTATGACTTCTACCACCATCCTTTAGTGTTTCCTTCAACTAGTACCGATGTCCGAACCCGTTTCTGTGGTTTTTGAGTGTTAATCGTTTGTCGCTGAGTCATTGTCAGTTTTGCTCAGTCATGGTCATGACTATAACTTCGACCAACAACCTTAGCCTTTTCCTTCACCTAGTACCCCATCCTAACCCATTCCGTTAGTTTTTGAGTGTTAATCTTTTTTCGCTCAGTCATTGTCATTTTTGCTCAGTCATGGTCGTGACTATGACTTCTGCCAGCATCATTGAGTGTTTACTTCACTTAGTACCCACGTGCGAGTTCATTTCAGTGGTTTTTGAGTGTTAATCTTTTTCGCTGGGTCATTGTCATAACCTACATGACACGCACGTCATGACATTTATGTGATGACCTATAACTTATGTTCATCATATGCTCCTGTCATACTGTGCCAATTTTGGTACCTATCAAGTGTTAACAAAACGACCATGAAGCACAAAGTCGTAGGCGGCTAGATAGATAGATAGATAGATAGATAGATAGATAGATAATAGATAGATAGATAGATAGATGCTGTAAAAGTAGCAAATGTTCGTCAAGAAATACTTCGCATTTCAAACCTCCTCACGCGCATGGGACTTGACTCAAAGCGTCGCCTCGGCATTGGAGTTGGCAACGCCTCGGTGAATACAGGCGTCAATAACGGTGTTTTCGAGACAATGAAGCGTGAGTGGAAACTCCAGAACTTGATAATGATAAGATGTATTTGTCATTCGTTGCGACTGACACTTTCCCACGCTGTTCAGGGAACCCTTCCCAGGAACCTGGACTTCTTGGTGCGCGAAACGCACATGTGGTCTTGTCATTCATCTAAGTGCAAGGCCGCCTATAGACAGGTCTATAAGAACCTCTGCGATGGGGAAGAACTACTAGCGATTCCAAGTGTGTGCGATACCAGGTGGATATCTTTGGAGCCGGCGGTCGTCAGTGACCTGGATCAATGGGATTTGTTGCTCAAACATTTTCAACAGGCCAGATCCATGCAAGGATGTTATACCGCAGAACTCCTGTATCAGATGTACTCTGATTCGCTGAATAAGCTTTTCCTCCTCTACCTTCGGCCAATTCTAAGAGAAGTTCAGCGTACCAACAAGGCCTACGAGAGGAACGACGTATATCCAGCGAAGCATCTTGACGATCTCACGCTCCTGATAAAGACGGTTTGTAGCAAAGTGCTCATTCCAACGGCGAAGATCGATCGGCTGTGCCAGCCCATCGCTGGACATCTGGACGACAAGCCATACTTGGGATACGAGTTCGAGTAACTCGCGAACACGCTGCCAGCTCGTCCTGGAGTAGACTTGGTGCGCCACTGCTGCATTGCGTTCACAGTTAAGCTATCAAGTGAGCTCCGGCAACGCCTGTCATCGAACTTCAACACATTGCAGGCCATGGCACGGCTGTCTGTGGGAGCGTGCCTGCGAGTGCTCAAGGAACCAATCACGGTGTTGGCGGAACTTATTGGTGTACAACCAAACAAGATAGGTCTCGTGGACACCCAGTGGAATAATCTAACCCTTGTGAGCGGGGCCAGCACCACCGACACCATTGTGTTTTGGTCTGAGGTTCTTGCGTACCGTGATGCAGCTTGTTCGAACCCGTTTGCGTATATTGAAAATCTAGAAGGCACAACGCCTTAGCAACCACGGCTGAACGCGATTGGATGAAATGCCGCTGGTGACGCTTTGATGTCACGCCGTGAGGATTATTGCCTTCGCGTGTTGCCAATGATAGGTTAGGGTTAGGTTAGGTTAGGTTAGTGCACAAGGCCTTAGGTGCGCGGCGTGCCTTTGGGCGTCGAGCGTCGCCGGCGGCGTTCGTTCGTTCCAAACTCGTTCAACCCCGTGGTTGCTAAGGCGCTGTGCCTTTTAGATTTTCAATATATGCAGCACGTTTCACGAGCTCGCGCAGCTCGCAACTGATGGGCTCTCCTTACCACACTCAAACGCAGAGGTGGAAAGAGTTTTTAATCAACTAAGCGTGGTTAAAACAAAGCACAGGAATTCTCTCAGCACTGCCAGTACAAACGCGGTCTTAAGCGTTCGTACCGGACTTCGCCGCCTTGGAAAGTGCTGCTACTCTTATGACCTGCCTTGACACAGTGACAAGAAAAGTTATAACCTTGCAAGCGTACCCCTCAGCGTTCATTCCTGGAAGCGGTGCATATGTGAAAAGCAATGGGGAGTCTGCAGACGAGGAAGCGTGGTGAGGTAGAACTGTTGCGCTATTTGTCGTGTACGATACTTCAGCGGCTGGCGTGAAATGTGTCCAATAAAAAGATTTTAGGTTTTATTGTTCCCTAACACTGTTTTAATATATTACATCAGACGTTAGATAGCACCTGTGTATACGGTAGGTTATTGCTGAAAGCAAATTAACCAAGGACCCCTTGGTGAATTTAGGGTTCCTTCATAAAGCGGACAAAGCGTGGCGTGCGGAAAATTTACGCACACTACGCGTTCCTCTGCTTCGCGAACACTAGAAATTATTTTCGTATTCCGACTATTCAGTTCACTCGCCACCGCAGAAAGGGATTTAAAATATTGTTAAAAAATACCTTTTTCACGTGCTTTACCCAGTCGAACAATAAATAAATCCTGCAAAAATTGTCATCATCATCACTTAGGGACTTTTCGCTAAAGCTGGCGATTGTCTAGGACACGTGCTGGCGACTTCGCCAAAAAAATTAACATCAGTGATCTTCTTTACTGATGCGAAGGAGTGGAGTGTATGCAGCAGGTGAACTGTTTTAAATGAAATGGGCACACGCACACTATATATATATATATATATATATATATATATAACATGGGCAGCGACCCTGTGGTCATCGCTTGGACGGTGACGACGAGGACGGTGTGGCTATCTGGTATACGCGTACACGCGCTAGCCCCACCATTTCTGCAACGTTGTTCGCCTTGCCTTGTAAATATCTCCCCTGTATATATTTTCTCCCCGAAACCGCTTTATGGGCAGTGCGGCGTCAACTCGCTAGAACACCGGGAGCTGGATCTTCGCAGCGGTGGGAATGTTGCTACTAGTACGATGACCGACCAAGCGTCCTAGTGCGAACAAGATCGTCACGAATCATTCTTTTTTCACCTTCATGATACCGGTACATTAAACGGCACACGCGAGGTGGACGTCGCTGGCTGGCTGGCTATGTATGAGCGAGTCAGCAACGATAACAAGTGGGACCCGCAGATAATGCTTGAGAATGCCACCTTCTATTTGGGGCACACTGCGCGACTCCGGTTCTCGATGCATGAGGGAGGTTAAACAAGTCCGAGTAGCCCACGGAAGTACACTTGCCGTGTTTGGAATGTGCACTGCACGCATCACCATTTCTGGTTACCACACATGTGTCCTTTTTGCTGTCCTGGAACAGTGCTCCCATGACCTCATTCTTGCTACTGAATTTCTGCCCAAACACACGGCCCTTACTACTACTCCGTGGGACTCCTCCGGCCAGAATCCCCTTCGTGCTCCGACAATATCGCTGCCGTTCCAGACCGGCCACGCTCTGTCGAGTTTATTCCACTCCCTCCGCAAGCCGCAATATTCGTCCATTTCTCATCCTTCTCACTTCTTCCTGTGAGCGACTATGTTGCCTTCCCTATTCATGAGATCACCATGACACGCAACGTCGCGCTCCCCAAAACGGTGATGGCAGTTACAGATAGCCGAATTTTTGTTCTCATCGTCAGTTTTCTCTTCTTGATGCAAGTTTTACCACACGGTATAACACTCGCGCGGAAATTTGCAGGCGCAAGTTGGAATACGCTAGCGCAAGACAGGGGTAATTGGAGATCGCAGGGAGAGGCCTTCATCCTGCAGTGGACATAAAATATAGGCTGATGATGATGATGATGATGATGATGATGATAACACTCGCGCACCTTAGCCTGTTGGCCGGCCAAACGGTTCCAGCACTTGATCCCAAAATCCTCCACTGGATTTTCCACCGGCGTTATCGCCGTCATGTTTGTCCAGCCACCACTTTACGCGCATAATATTCAGTAAACTCGCTCCGGCACAGGCCACTGCCCTTCGCCGCATCCTCATTTCCTACCAGGATATCTTTGAATTTGACGACCGTCCTCTGGGCCAGACTTCCGTCATTACCTAGCTATCGCATTCATACCGGCGATGAGTGTCCCATTTACCGATGTCCTTACCGTGCGTCAGCTCAAGAGCGTGTTGTTTCATACAACAGGAAGTGGATAAAATGCTTGGTAAAGCTATAATAGAGTGCTCGTGCAGTCCTTTGTCCTCGCCCGCCGTTCTTGGTAAAGATAAGTAATGTGACTGGATATTCTGTGTAGACTACCGCCATCTCAACCAGACTACCAAGCAGGTTGTGTATTCCACTTGGTAATTTGGAGCCGACTGCTGGCACGGTGCCAACGATTTCTCTTTAATTGAAGTTCGTTCAGGATACTGGCAAATCGCTGTGGACTTCCAGGAACGAGAGAAGAACGCCTTCGGAACTGCAGATGGCCTCTATCAGTTTAAAGTGGTGCCGTTTGGCCTATGTAGCACTCATACTACTTTTGAACGCATGATGGACTCTCTCCTTCGAGGCTTCCATTGGTACAAATGTTATTTTTACCTGGACGATGTTATTGTTTTTTGAACAACTTTCGAAAACCATCTCACTAACCTGTCCACCGGGCTTGACGAGTTTCGCCGTGCTCGCATTCAGCTTAACTAGTCAAAATGCCGCTTTGGCCAACGTCAAATCGCTGTACTCGACCACCTTGTTGATGCTGCAGGCGTGCAGCCAGACCCTGATCAAGTCCGCGTGGTTAGTCAGTTTCCTACTCCGCGGTTGGCCCATGACGTCCGCAGTTTTCTTGGCCTATCCTTGTACTTCCGCCGTATTGTCGAGAACTTCGTGGAAGTACTGCACGTTGTGGCTTGTGACCTCTATCAGAGACGCAAGACAGCTATACCACTGCCTTCTGGCAGCCTTCAGCCACTTAAGATCCCTGATGAGCAATTTTGCAGGTGGGACTCGATCTCCTCAGGCCTTTTCCTGTTTCAAACACTGGCAATAGATGGATTGTAGTGGCTGGTTCCTGTCTAAAGCAGACTAAAACACTGTTCGTTCCTGCTCGACCATTCACAAGTTAGCCACAGCTTACCGTTCATGAACAAACTGCTTGACTGAACTGCTCAATCGTACTCTGACAGATATGCTTGATATATGCACGTGTCGGAGGACCACCGGGACTGGGACATCAACCTTCCCATGTGACCTTCGTCTAAAAATCTTCCCGTCACGACAATGTTGGCTACTCACCTTTTTATCAATTGTTTGGCTACGACGTACCATTGCTCATGGACACCGTATCCCATCCTCACGCATACTGATCCACTCCATATACTCTTGATGCTCTTACTCGGGCTGACATGGATCGCTTATCGGCTTCACAGGTTGATCAAAATTGTCCTTATGATCACTGACACCGGGGTGTTTACTTTCCTACTGGCTCGCTCGTCTTGCTGTGGTTACCATTACGTCGCGTTGAACTATGCGAAAAACTTCTCTCGTGTTATGTTGGCACCTACTACTTCATAAGTAAAGTCATTGACGTGCCATACAAGATCGCTCCACTAAATCGTAAGTCACCGTCTCCCACAATTACGAGTGACACAGTCCAAGTAACCCGCCTTAATTCGTACCACTTTCGACCCGAGCTCTAAAGCCACTGGGACTGCTTCTGCTGCCGGCAGGTAATGTCATGGATGACGACCCAGTGGTCAGTACTTGGAAAATGACGACACCGTGGTCTGGCTATGTGGTCTATGGCAAAGTGTTCAGCATGCGCTAGCTCTACTATTGCTGCAGTGTTGTGCGCCTTGCCTTGTAAATGTATCCTCTGCATAAAGCTTCTACCCGTAACTGTATGTTAATGCGATAGTGGTAGCGCCTGTGTGGGCGCCGTCTTCGGCAGCGTTGTCCGTCTAAAAAATAATTCCGAACCACAACCACGCAGGCCCTCTGCGTGGCGCACAAGCTTTACTGAACTACTCGAATTTCTCAAAGTGAAATGCGTCTGAAAATTCCTGACGTAGAACTTACACACAACCTAGAGACATGATATCGTCGGATTGTCATTAGAATATACTATAAAACGTAATTCTTTTACGCGCAAACTCACACACAAACCCCATTTTGCTTGTGATGAGTCACGGATTCTAGCCTCGGCCGTGCACTACAGCCGCCATCGGCCCTTCATTGTTTTCTATTGACGTTACGCCTCGAAGAAATGCCGGGATCCTAGCTATAGAGAGCTGCGCTGTAAAAATAAATTCAGCTACGCAGGCCATATAATGCGTAGGTCAGATAACCGGTGGACTATTACAGTTGCAGAATGGATGACAACAAAATGGAAGCACAATCGAGGGTGGCAGAAAGTTAGGTGGGGTGATGCCATGAAGTAATTTGCAGGCTCAAGTTGGGATCATCTCTAGCAAGACTATCGCGTTCAACACTTAAAACCGAAGCTTAAGTTTCCTCCAAGTTGTTTTCAGCGCATACATTTACGCGTGCGTGTTACTCTCAGCAACGCAGCCTGTTTCGGCATATATGTACGTACAGAGAGATTACCTCCGAGTATAGGGAGGATCGGCGCACCTTCCCCGAGCCGCACCGCACCCTGAGCAGGGAACAACAAACAATCATCAGGCGCATTCAGGCAGGTTGACTTACCCACCCTGCACTGATGAATACATTATACCCAGAAACCGAAGAGGACATTTGTCCATTTTGCAAAAACAACACAGGCACCCTCGCACACATCCTGATGGAATGCACGTCACTCAAATCCCCTATACCCCCCATCCCCCCCCCCCCGTCCCCCACTGCCCCACCCCATGAGCGATGGGAGACCTTACGGTCCAGCCCCACCCTGTCGATCCAGCTCGCGCTGGCAGGTAGGGGCCAGGAGCGGCTGGCCGTATATGGGTCCCGAAACCAGGGAACCACCCTGTCCATCGTCTGAGAAGACGCCGTCATTTGAGCTCAATAAATGTTTTTCTCTCTCTCTCTCTTTCGGCACTATGTTTCGGCAAGAAACTGTTCCGGCACATCTCAACATACTGAACTAATACGAATAAACTGCTCTTGGGTTCGTTTGCTGCAGCAGTTTTACGTAATCACTTATGTATGCTCTAAATGTACGTAATCAGCTATGTATGCTTGGCTTTCATTGTTATTTATGTAATAAATTGCCACTACATAATACCAGTATTCTCTTCTTTTGCCTTTTTTTTTCAATAGTACATTGACATTTCCTGTGTATCCCCTTCTTACGAATGCCTCTACGGATGGGAGAGGTAATCTTAAATAAAAAATACAAGTAAAAGTCGAAATTAGCATGGCTAAACCATGTGCGTAAATTCGTGATTATGGAAAAGTATACTTTATCACCTTCAGCCCTCAATTTCTTCTTTGCATTCTTTTCTGCCTTGTTTTCAGCGGGCATGGTGCTTCCTGTGAACTATCGCCAGTCCGTGGACAATAGAGGGCGCCTTCTGGTTCAACAGGCGCAGAAGTTTGGCGATGAAGGCGAATACACGTGTGCCATCACGGGACAATCACAGCTCGTCGCCAGCGGCTCGACCTACGTTTCCGTAGTCGGTGAGTGCTGGCACCTAATAACCCGGTTTCTATTAGAGCGAATCAAACACCATCGGAGCAATTCTAACCAAAGTAGAAATACTAGAGACTACTTGCGCCAGTGGAGGCGTGGAGCAGAGGTAGAACACCTGACCTCAAATCTGAAGGTCGTGAGTTCGAATCCTGCTCCAGTCCACCACATTTTCAGGCATGGAGTGGTTCCTGACACCGGGCAAAAAACAATATTGCCGAGAGCTAGTGGGGTTATACTAGTTCAGGTGCAACCAAACTAGGCAGGCCCACTAAGCTTTATCAAAGTCACTCCCTCACCAGAACAGGAATTCGCCTCCCTGGTGCAGTATTCGGTCACTACCTCCCTCATGACTCCGACAATTAACCCATGGCCCTCAGTGCCCAGTGGCTGCGGAGCACTTGAACAAGGCGGCAGCCAGACCTGCGACGTGACAGAGGGTGCTAAGAATCTCTGGGTCCGGACAGGCTACCAATGGAAACTGAGCCTGGCAACGTTCAACACGTGCACCCTCTCGAGCGAGGCTAGCTTAGCAGGACTATTTGAGGAATAATCAAGCATTGCCTGGAATATTATTGGCATTAGTGAGGTTAGAAGGACTGGTGAGGCTTACACAGTGCTGACTAACGGCCACGTCCTCTGCTATAGAGGTCTTCCAGATAAGAGAGAATCCGGGGTAGGATTTCTAGTTCATAACAACATAGCGGGTAACATTGATGAATTCTACAACATTAGTGAGAGAGTAGCAGTTGCCGTAATAAAGCTCAATAGAAGGTACAGAATGAAAATAGTACAAGCCTACGCCCCAACCTCTAGTCACGATGATGAAGAAATAGAACAGTTTTATGAAGATGTTGAATTAGCAATGAGAAAGGTGCAAACTCGGTATACTGTAGTCATGGGCGACTTCAATGCTAAAGTGGGGAAAAAGCAGGTTGGTGAGCAAGCAATTAGAAACTACGGCATCGATTCTACGAATGTAAGAGGAGAGATGTTAGTAGAATTCGCGGAAAGGAATAGGCTCCGCATAATGAATACATCCTTCATGAAGCGCAGCAACAGGAAGTGGACCTGGAAAAGCCCTAATGGAGAAACAAGGAATGAGGTAGATTTCATACTCTCTGCCGATCCCAGCATTGTGCAGAATGTAGAAGTGTTAGGTAAGGTTAAGTGCAGTGACCATAGGTTAGTGAGGTCTAGGATTTCTCTCTATTTGAAAAGAGAAAGAGTGAAATTAGTCAAGAGGAAACAGGCCAACCTAGACGCAGTAAGGGTAAAAGCATACAAAATTCAGGCTGGTGCTCGCAAACAAATATGCAGCTTTAGAACAGGAAGATGAAGATAACATAGAGGTATAATGAATGAAACCCTAACTGGGCTGATCTCAGAAGCAGCAATTGAAGTGGGAGGTAAGGCACCAAGGCAACCAGTAGGGAAGCTCTCCCAAGAAACAAACGATCTAATAAAGAAACGTCAAGACATGAAAATGTCCAACTCAAGAGATCAGATAGGATTCGCTGAACTGTCGAAACTGATCAACAAGAGGAAAGTAAGGGATATTCGAAATTATAACATGGGAAAGATTGAGGAAGCCGTAAAATATGGACGCAGCATGAAATCAGTAAGAAGAAAGCTTGGCATAGGACAAGGCAAGGTGTATGCACTGAAAGATACGCATGGTAATATCATCAGCAATTTAGATGGCATAGTAAAAGCGGCGGAAGAATTCTATACTGACCGGTACAGTTCCCAAAACTGCCAAGCTACTAACATTCGAAATAGTGATTAACCGGATACAGAAGCTCCTTCTATAACTAGCGATGAAGTTAGAAGGGCCTTGAAAGACATGATCAGGAGAAAAGCGTCTGGAGAAGATAGAATAACAGTAAATTTAATCAAAGATGGAGGAAATATGCTTGAAAAGCTTGCGGCCCTTTATACACAATGCCTCACAACTTCAAGTGTACCAGAGAGCTGTAAGAACGCCAACATTTTACTTATCCATAAGAAGGGAGATGTTAAAGAATTCAAGCATTACAGACCCATTAGCTTGCTTTCAGTATTATATAAAATATTCACCAAGATAATTTCCAATAGAATCAGGGCAACACTTGACTTCAGCCAACCAACAGGCTGGCTTCAGGAAGGGATATCTTACGATGGATCATATCCATGTCATCAATCAGGTAATTGAGAAATCTGTGGAGTACAATCAACCTCTGTATATGGTTTTCATAGATTATGAAAAAGTATTTGATTCAGTAGAGATACCAGCAGTCATAGAGGCATTGCGTAATCAAGGAGTACAGGAGGCACACGTGAATATCTTAGCAAACATCTACAAGGATTCCACAGCTACCTTAGTTCTCCACAAGAAAAGTAGAAAATTACCTATCAAGAAAGGGGTCAGGCAAGGAGACACAATCTCTCCAATGCTATTCACTGCATGCTTAGAAGTATTCAAGCTCTTAGACTGGGAAGGCTTAGGAGTGAGGATCGACGGCGAACATCTCGGCAACCGGCGGTTTGCAGATTACATTGTCCTATTCAGCAACAATGCAGACGAATTGCAACAAATGATTGAGGACCTTAATCGAGAATGTAAGAATTGGGTTGAAGACGAATGTGCAGAAGACAAAGATAACGTTTAATAGCCTGGCAAGGGAACAAGAATTCACGATCGCCAGTCAGCCTCTAGAGTTTGTAAAGGAGTACGTTTATCTAGGTCAGTTACTCACAGGGGACCCTGATCATGAGAAAGAAATTTACAGAAGAATAAAAGTGGGTTGGAGTGCATACGGCAGGCATTGCCAAATCCTGACTGGGAGCTTACCACTGTCGTTGAAAAGAAAAGTGTACAATCATTGCATTGTACCGGTGTTAACATATGGGGCAGAAACTTAGAGGTTAACAAAGAGGCTCGAGAACTAGTTAAGGACCGCACAAAGAGCGATGGAACGAAAAATCGTTAAGAGACAGGAAGAGAGCGGTGTGGATCAGAGAACAAACGGGGATAGCCGATATTCTAGTTGACATTAAGCGCAAGAAATGGAGCTGGGCAGGCCATGTAATGTGTAGGATGGATAACCGGTGGACCATTAGGGTTACAGGATGGATACCAAGAGAAGGGAAGCGCAGTCGAGGCTGGCAGAAAACCAGGTGGGATGATGAAGTTAGGAAATTCACAGGCGCAAGTTGGAATACGCTAGCGCAAGACTGGGGTAATTGGAGATCGCAGGGAGAGGCCTTCGTCCTTCAGTGGACATAAATATAGGCTGATGATGATGATGACTTACGAGGCAGCTGACAATTTGTCGCAGCCCACATGCTCTCTCAATAGCATCAGAAAACGTTAGACAAAGTGGTTTCCATGAACTACGTATATTGTTCACATGAACACGCAAAGTCCAGGCACATAAATATTCAGTGCACATATCCTCTCATTTAATCATGATAATTCAAGGTGTGTCATATGATGAGGTGGCTTGCCGAGAGTATTTCATGCTTTCGATAACGCAAGCGTTTAATCTTGGGGGCGTTGGTAGCCTTATACAAGGACGTGCATATTTCGCTTAAAATGCACGAAAAGGATGTTTTAACTTACCGCTGCACTGTTCTTCCTCCAATATCGCAGGAAAATCGCACTTTCAAGTCTACGTTATTCAGTGTACCAATGGGGACTGTGAATTGCCTGGTTTTTAAGAAAAAAATACAGCGTTGCCTTCGTTTATGGAGATGCAAGCTTCTGCCGCAATGGGGCAAGGATAAACTATTGTTGCTTGTCTGCCTGCAGCTGCAGAAAGCAGCCTGTCAAGCATGGCTGCCACCTGTTCTCTGAGAGGGCGGGCAACACACGGCACCCCTATCTGAACGGCTACATTCTGCAGATGCCTTCAGGCGGCGACACAAGTTTATGCTTTGGCTATCGCGACAGCAGCTTGGATTTCCAAAAACGAAGGCAACTTTCATTTTTTCCTTAAATACCCGGCAAGTTACTGTGCTGAGTTTACACTTGTTTCGTTGCGTTCGTGCAAAGAATACAATCGAGCCAAAATGCTAGTCAACAAAGAACAAGGTTGCTTTATTTGCACCACTATTTATACGTTTTAGGTGGAGAGGGAGCACGTTCAACACAGATTTCCCGGGGGCGTGTTTGCTGTTTGCAACGTTAGCGGGCATGCGCCATAACTCTGAGTGGGAAGCATGTTAGCACGAGGCGCTTGTCTTTATCAAGCACGATACACATTAAACGAAGTAGACTCCAAAAATCAATAACTCTGCGAAATTTGAGCAAGAACGTTGGAGTGGTGAACGCGAAAGCAAAATATGCGAAATACGCAGCGAAACTGTGTCGGCGTCATGCAGTCGTCATGCCACCATCTTGATGGTTACCTTGGCAAGCGACTACCATAGCAATGTGCGTCGATACCGGAGTATGGCGTATAATGCCAAAGCAAAGGAAGTTTCAGAATTACCACTGCAGATGTTAAATAAACGGACTCCAGAAATATTGTGTCTCGCTACGTTGATCGAACACAAATCGCATTAACGTTTACCGCCACCGTAGGATGAGTTCTGCCGTAATGACGAAGATTGCATGACAACCGCATATAGAAAATGGGATGATGTCGAGCGTAAAACGGCAATGGCGTGACGTCGACTGCATGACGATGATGGCGTCTGATGACGATGGAAGCTTGTATAATGACTACGGCGTGACGACGATGATCTGATGAGTATCAGCTGGCCATCATGTCAACACCCCAGTATTTGTTTCAATAAAGAAAAACACAAAACAAGTTTCAAAACCACATGATACATCACAAAGCGCGTTTGAACAATGCCAAGCACGTATCGCTCGCTGCATGCGTTTCTAGGTGTAGATTCGTCGTCATCGTCAGCTTATACTTATGTCCACTGCAGGACGAAGGCCTCTCCCTGCGATCTCCTATTACCCCTGTCATGCGCTAGCTGATTCCACCTTGCGCCTGCAAATTTCCTAACTTCATCACCGCACCTAGTTTTCTGGCGTCCTGGACTGCGCTTCCCTTCTATTGGTGTCTATTCTGTAATTCTAAAGGTCCACCGGTTATCCATCCAACGCATCATATGGCCTGCCCAGCTCCATTTCTTTCTCTTAATGTCAGTTATAATATCTGCTATTCCCGTTTGCTCTCTGATCAACACTGCTCTGTTCCTGTCTCTTAACATTAGGCCTAACATTTTTCGTTCCATCGCTCTTTGTGCGTTCCTTAACTTGCTCTCGAGCTCCTTTGTTAACCTCCAAACTTCTGCCCCGTGTGTTAGCACCGGTCGAATGCAATGATTGTACACTTTTCTTTTTAAAGACAGTGGTAAGCTCCCAGTCAGGATTTGACAATGTCTGCCGTATGGAATCCGACCCAGTTTTATTCTTCTGTAAATATCCTTCTCATGATCACGGTCCCCTGTGAGTAATTGACCTAGATAAGCGTACTCCTTTACAGACTCTAGAGGCTGACTGGCGATGCTGAATTCGATGCTGTAAATAAACTTCTTACTGAGCGATGTGAATCTAAGTTTTATAGCGCAGTTCTGTTTAGATTACGTCGTTGCTTCGGATATTGTATTAGCGTTATGCTCCATGTCAGGCACTAATTTGGGAGCTTACTCGCTGGACCCGAGTGTGAGGATTCGTTCGACAGATTAGTGATATGGCTCCATTTCATAACCCAGAGACACTGCTTGAACGCTGAGCATGTAGAACAGTAAAAAACAAAATGTATGACTACGCATGTTTCGACGTTACGTGGGCTGCTACGGGTCACGATCACACGTAATAAGTTTTTGCTGCGCTGCCATCTATTTCCCACAAAGTTCATTTTGCCATGAAGCATGCGCGCTTAGATTCTTCTTGGTTACTGTAACTAACGCATTACTTCCTGGCTGCGAACGCCGGCATTGTGCGAAGTCGCTTCAGCACTCACAGAATAGCATTCTAATTTTGAAAATGTATGTCATTAACTTTGTTTTCTCCCTGTTCTGAACTACCACTTTTGTGTTGATTTAGGTCTTCTGGTAGTTTCAGGGAGGCCGATCTCATATGGGCGAGCATGTGAGTTGTAATTCTGAAAACAACACAGCTGCTCGCTAGGAATTTTTGAGGCACTCAATATCGTGGCTATATATACTGGCAGCTCTTGTTGTGCGTCACGTGTAAGTTGGAAGTCTTTCAATGTTCTGTGTTGGGCGTCTCTCAAATGTTTATGTATGTCATGGTGTATGTGCTTTGATTCACTTGTTTCGTTGATTTAGACGCGGTCTTGTGTGTATATTTCGAAATTTGACTCATAGCCTCTACATATAAAAACCTTCACGCAAACTAACGCGATACCATTTTTTATACTCCCGAATAACCTAAAAGGAACTGCATTCAGCGCGAAGTAAAAAATAAAAAAGGCAGCAAAAAGAAAACTCCCAAGGTACCACGCCAAAATTCCGCCGCACGGAGAAAAAATTTTACTCCGATCAAACGCAGTATAATTAACTCCCAAGCGGGGGGTCGCAAGAGGACAAGCATTGTACTCCTACATGACAGTTATTTCCGTTTACATTGTATTTGTTACCATTATCAGGCACAGGCCAATCAGTAGTTTCCTCGTTTGTATGTGCAGTCTTGCTCGCTTGCACCCGTATTTGTGTACGCTCGTCACGATATCCACTCGTTACGCTTTCTCTATGTCCCGCAGTACTCTGAATTACGTCTGCTGAGATGGCAGTGCCACCTTCGAGACGCTGTACTAACCGTATCGTGCTGCCACAATATTATCGTGTCCGTGCACGCGTGTGTCTGTGTGTGTGTGTCATTCGCTTGTCCCTTCTTGTTTGTTCAGCGGCCCCGCCCGCTGCTCCCACGGTGCTCCACCCTTAGCGTACACCCGTGTATTTGCGCAGCTAGTTCGCGTCACTGCGTCCGTGCCGCCTATCACCCCCTTCAAGCATCCTCCTCCTGCCCGATAGTGGCAGATTCATTTACCGGGATAGAAGGCGAACCTTTGCTATAATTGCGTATGGCAGACATGAGCGAACTGTTTTTTTCTTTTGTTCAAGCGCAAAGCGACTGCAAAGAGGCTCGATGTATACTTGCGAAGCAGATTCTATGCAATTTTGAACTTTTTATTGGCTACGCTACTACTAAAATAAAAAAAAAAACTATTTAGACATGAGTGGTTCCTAAGTCCCTCAATGCTTTGTTACACCGTAGGACATTATTCGCAACCCCGAGCATTTCAGTGCCTATTTTGTGAGCCATTGGTATCATCTGAGTTCGTTCCTAAAGCAGCATTTCTTAACAGCCATCACTATGGTCCCAAGCAACGCACATCAGGAAATAGTTAAAGCTTTGTTTTTATTTTTTATAAATAAAAATGAGAATTATTCTGATAACCTTCTTCGAGGCCGAACGATAAAGCTGAAAAGAAGATTGAAGCTGGTTTCCCATTTGTGAGTGATCTGTAAACTTTAAAAATTCGTACAAAACCCCAGATCCTGGTTGGGTTCTCGTTTGGAGGAAGAAAAACGTGGCGTATGTTTGTAAACCATGCAACGGCAGATGCAATGTGAAATGGTGTAGCTTCCACTGGCAGGAAGATTGGTGGCAGGAAGATTGGCAGGAAGACTGGTGTTGATTATACAGGGAACGGGTGTAGCTGGCGTATTTGAGATTAAGGGTAGGCAGAGTATCTGTGTAGGCCGAGCGATGCTTAGAACAGATAATCGTTTATCTATTACAGTAACAGAAGAAAATGCAGTCGAGACCACCAGATAATTTTCGCATGAGGTGAAATTAGAAAATTTACGATGGAATCGGCAACGGCAAGACGCATTTAATTGTAAATCGCCTGGAGAGGTCTTTGTCTAGCAGTGCACAGGAAATAGGCCAATGATGAAATTTCTATAGTTAAATAATTTATATTCACCTTATACAGCCTAAAAATGATTTTACTCGCTTTGTTACCTGCTGGACTGAAGGAGATGACGTACCCCTTTGTACAATCTGCTGTACTTCAGCCTGACATCGAGCTGCATCAAAGACAGGCTTAGGCTGCAGGCAGCAGGCATTAGTGGGGTGAAGAGGTTCCAAAATGCATTGTAAAGGGTACCATTGCAAGTCTTTGGGACAAATTTTCTGGAGAAGTAAAAACATGTAAAAATTTGTATAAATAAATGTGGCATTTGACATCAAGAAATAGGACACCTATGTGAGCTCAGCGTCAATGAAGCTGTCAGAAACATAATTACCTCTGACACCGGCCGCATAATAAGCATAGAGTTTAGAGGGGATGGGCATGACATGCACTCGGTTTCTACACCTTTCGATCTACGCGTTCTCTGTAATAACTTGAAGTAAAATCAGTTGAAGTCCGGGTTATCAGCTGTCCTGTTCCATAGCATTATTTTCTTAGAAGCGCAGAAAATATTATTTAATTTCCTATTTCGATGTTGCCCAACTTTCTGCATTAGTCATACCAGAGCTCAGCGAAATTTGTTACTTTACGGCAAAGCACGCATCCATACGCAGACAGTATTATTGACGAGTAAGTGATGTACGTAGGAAGACCATAATAGAAGTAAGAAAACAAGTGGTACCAGAAATGACCATTTCGGTGCACCACAAGAAAAGTCTGTATTTTTGTGAGACAAGAAATTTGTGTTCTGCCTAAAATTTTGATCCAGCAGAATATGTGGGGGTCTTAATTCGTTCCGTTCGGCTACTTTTCTAGCAGTAAACCATGGGACATTGAGGCAGGGGCTTTCTCCATATCACATATAAGATCAGCGTTCACAATAACATTCCAAGTAAACCTCAAGAGCTGTGTGTTGCAAGAAAAAATGTTTCCAGAAGCCTTGCTGTGAAGTGCTTGCTGAGAACTCTGCAAAACACAATAGTATTGGATACTCCGTAATTTTACTGGTGTGTCTCCTTAGTGAAAGAGGCGAGTTGGCATTCGGTGAGTGAGGGCTACCTTATTTCAGAACTGCAACTAGTTTTTCCACAAGCCAATCACTGGGCGAGACGGAAGGCTGCGCTGTCAAAATAAATATACGGGGCAGAATCACGGCGTAAAAGTTCAATACATTTTAGCGTAGTAAAAATTTATCTATCAGGCACAAAGGACACATAAATATATATTTACTAGTGATGGGAATCACAGCCTCCCAGTCTACCACAATTGGGTCCGCAGCTTTACCAATGAGCCCAAGCACCAAGAACGTAGGTGAAAATATTCTTGCATTTGTTTTTGTTTTTCAATTAGAATAGAACACATTGTTCAACAAACTAAAACGTTGATCAGGGAGAGCATGGACAACGCCTGTGCATTGGTGAATTATTGTTGGGGTGTTATTGTATATGTCCCATAATTTCCATTAGTTCCTTAGAAGAGAGGCTGGCAGCGTAATGGCAAGACACAGCTGTTTATCAGTGCAAACGGCTGTGTTGCACTCGACTTCATTGTAGTGATAGGCTGGCATATTAAAAGCATCGTTTCGCCGTTATGCAGTAATTTATAATCCATATAAGAGGCTATCGTCGACGTCCTATTTCCAAGAGAATTAGGTGAATGTCCACAGAAAACATTGTTGTACACCCATGGGAGTACAACGATGCGTCAGCGATATGTTTCTATACATCTCCTGTTCTGGCAGTTAACGACGCTCTCTCACATCAAAGCATCATTTCGTCAGCGTTCAGCAGAATCTACTTCTATAACAATTTTATTAGCGCCACACATTTTATCCCGTTCCCTCGCAGATCACCAGGGCTGCTAAAGTAGTGCGTTGGAAGTACAGCTGGCAATTGTAATGTGGCAACCGGATTTTACATGCATTCAGACTGAAGTGCTACAGAGGTTTGACTCTTTATTATGTAGTAAACACCCTCGTGGGAAATTGCACACGAGTGTTCGGAAGTAAAAGTGACAACAACGACAACAACAATGATATAGTAAACATCACCGCCCCTTCCACTCTGTGAAGGTGGTCGAACAGCGAAGCTGTGTTAGTTACAGCGATTGTTACACCATGCAAGTCCACCTTCGCAAGCAGGCTATATTCAAGCGGCTTATGTTGATGATGATGATGATGCACCTCCGTTATGGCTCGCACCCACTAAGGGGGATAGGCCAAGAATCGGGCGGCTTATGTGCAAAGAAGCAGCTCATGCTCGCGCTCGTCGTCGTCTTCCACAGCTGGCTGCGTTGCCTCTCATCATTCCAGCGCAGAATTTCACTTCACTTCTGTCGTCGTAATGGGGAGGCCGCGTTTACGGGGTTATGAGCCATTGCTTAGGGCAGTATTAGCTCATTAGCGGTGCATCACTGCATGCTTCGCACCTCCCCAGATTTCGCATTAGTGGAGCTGCATTTCGCTTAATGGGTCATTTGAAACTTACGCATGAAATTTAATTCAGCACTCAAACCGACCCTACGACTTCATTCGTGCTAACTGTAATTACTAATAAAAACTAAAACAGTAAGCAAGCCGTTCATAATGGCCAAATTGCTTAGGAGTTAAAAAATGTCGCAGTTTCACCCAAAAGGCGAAGCATCAATTGCGATGGCAAATTAGTAGAGAACTATGCGGAGTAAGGATAGTAGTTTTATCAGCTGTATAAACTTGGACATTTAGCAACACCAGAAACGCGCAGAACTGTTGTCGACGCCGTCGGCGTTTTGCCCGCGTTCGCACCGAACGCGCGCGGCGTTAGAGACTGTTCCCGGTGCCTCTGGCGGCGACTGGGAAGTGTTCGACGAGATCAGAACGGGACACTCGTCGAGATGCGTCGGAAGTCTTTACCACCTTCTCGCCTCGCAACGTTTTGATATGAATATGCATTTGGTGCCACATCTAAACGTCGCCTCCCCTCCCTCCCATTCCCCCACGACCTTTCGCGCGACGGAAGAAGTCGCGTTTGCTCTCCTCCGTGCGTTGGCTCTCCTTGAAAGCGCGCGTTATTTTCGCGCTTTCACTCGCACATACAGCATACGGCGCGCGGCGACGATTTCATCGCCATTGGACTTCATACGCAACCTCACGACTACGGCGACGGCAGAAATCCCCTTGGAGTGCCCATATAATTGCTATTGCAAAGAAATGATGGTTTAACAGCATACAGCTCAGCACTCGTTTTCAAAAGAGAAATCACAAAACAAGCATTAAAACCATATGGTGGATGATAAGGCGCGTGTGAACAATGGGAACACCCTCCGACACGTTCCGGTAAAGATTAGGTTTGCAGCTGCTTCCACAGGGGTTGACGTCATTCAAAACCCTCGTGTGAAGCGCAAACCGTATAATGTATGCTAAAGACGTCTGCAAATAATGCGAAGCACGTTCCTTATCCCGTGTGTGTTTCCCAGTAAAGATTACGGCTGCGTAAGCTACTCCGAGTGGAAAAGTACCCAACAGCATAGAAATCACGTAGTGACGTCACCACGGTCTAGCAACTCATTCAGTTTATTCAAGGCTTCCATGGGTTGACCACGGGAAGTAGAGACGCCAGAAGAACAGCGTGAATATAATGTCGTTGTGAAGTAATAAAGGGTGTGGGTAATTACATTTCACTTGTATCTGGTTTCTCTCTTTGTAGAGTCACGTGTGTTAATTCAATGACGTCACAATGGGTTATCGTTGTGCGTGTCAGTCTACAGCTTCGCTGTCCAACTACCTTCACAGCGTGGGTTGTTGCCACTGTTTCTTTTTTTGAAGACTCAGGAACATGCTCGACAATAAATTCGCGGCTAAAGTACACAAGTATCGGTACCACAAAAGCACGGACACAACCGAGGAAGAGGTCACGAAAGTTGGCATCCAAGTACAGAGTAACTAAAAGTGTAAATAAACAACCACGAGGCGTCAAAAAGAAAGTGAGAGAAAGAGATACCATAAATTGGATACAATAAATGTAAACAAAAACGTTGCAGTGACGTTCCACTTCGTGAAAGCGGGGGACGCGCAAGATTACGGGCTGCTATAGCACAATCGAAGCTATTGGCCCTCGGTGCACCAATAGACGCCTAGATTATCCGCATTGCAGGCCGCTTGCAAGATGGGCTCGCGCCTCCGCGTCATACGCAGTAGCTGCTAGGAGTGAGCGCCCCCCCCCCCCCCCCTCCGGGCCGGTTTTGAAGACGGTGCGCTTCCTCCCCGCTTTCCACCCTTGCGCACGCCACATTCAGCCGCCATTGTCGGCTCACCGTCACACGTTTGCACTGCCACATACAGCATACGGCGCGCGGGGTCGATGTCATCTCGAGACGAACCCTGTACGTTCTTTCCACACACAGTAGCCGTAGCAATTGCCAGAGGAGGTCAACCTAAAGTGCCTCCACCTACTGTCCTCCGTGACGCCTGGCTTTTCTAGAGCGCAGCTCCTAAGCGCCCAATCATGCGACGAGCGTCGGTGTCCGCGCGGTACCTCGTAACTGAGCGAGCCAGCACAGCGAAGGATAAGA
The DNA here is from genome assembly GCF_013339745.2 of Dermacentor silvarum. Taxonomy (NCBI): domain Eukaryota; kingdom Metazoa; phylum Arthropoda; class Arachnida; order Ixodida; family Ixodidae; genus Dermacentor; species Dermacentor silvarum. The sequence goes on along the minus strand of NC_051157.2, from coordinate 160,600,142 downwards.
GCAAGCGCGGGGCGCAGCAGAACCTCAAAGACAGCAATAGCGAAGAGAGCGCGAGGACGAAAGCGGAGGAGGAGGGTATGGTGAAAGCGTGAGAAAAAAAGCGTAATGCCGCGCAAGACGGACTCTGCGGCGACGATCGCCACGAGATAGCGCCAGAGTTGCGCGCGTCGTCTGTTCCCCATACCGCTGCATGAGCTAGAGGTCTGTCTGCAGCGGCTTCTGTGAATCGCACCCACGTGTCACCCACACGCTGCTTCTCGCGATATCGGATTTGCGAGACAGTCGCGCCACACTTCGCTCCATTTGGAACGTGCCGCACGAGAGAGATTGTCCACACCAGCCAATATATCGCGAAATCAAAGCATGTATAGAGCTGCGCTCAAGTTTAACATTAGGGAGAATCGTAATCGTCGCTGAATTGTGTCTCGTTTCCCGCTTCGCTCAATGCCACCTAGACTTTCCTCTAGGTAGGATTGCTTTGCCGCTTGCTCAGCGCGCTCCTTCGTATCATACCCCGCGCACGATTCTCCTCTCCACCTCTAGGCGCCTTCATCCTTCGCCGTTCGCTTCCCTCGCGGCTTCAAACATCCCATCGACGACGTCACCGGCGAGATATTTAAGCTTGCGCGTAAAAGACCATGGAGATTTTCAAAATTGACACGAACGAAATAACTATTTGTCGATTTGGACTATGGACTATTGAAAATCGGTCAATTTGTCACCGCCACGTTTGAAACGGGGACACGCCTAAAAATCATCATCATCATACGGTTTAACTTAGACGGTACTTTCAAAACTTAGCCCGTGTAAGAGCATTTGCTGATAAGTCTGCGTTTGGCTACACGATGCTCATCCTCGCTTTCGGCACAATAATACTATCTTCTGGGTGGTGTCCAAACACTATAGCCCCACGTTGTTCAAATGGTAATCCTGAGAGTGAGTAATTAATAATCGTGAATGCAATGCGCGAGGTTGCGGGTTCGTTTCGCGGCAGTGGCGGCCACATTTCGCTGGAGGCTAAATGCAAAAACGTGCCTGTGCCGTGCATTGAGTTTACGTTAAAGAAACCGAGGCGGTCAAAATGAACACGGAGTCCACTACTACGGCATGCTTAATAATCATGTCATCGCTTTTGCGCGTAACACCACAGATATCAAGCATCAATTTTTAATGTGTTGAGTCAGCGTTTTGTCCCTCTGACTTTGTTTGCAGTGGCTCCAACGATCGATGAGCACTTCTTTCCCGACGTAGTCAAAGTGGAGGAGGGCAGCCGGTCTCGTCTCATGTGCTCCGTGTCCAAAGGCGACCCTCCGCTGCGCTTCCGCTGGTTGAAGAATGGCCTCAGGATCGGCTCTCATGGCGAGCGAGTCATCGAGACCACTGACGACTCGTCCATCATCAAGATCGGCCGGGTTCGATTTGCGGACCACGGCGAGTACACCTGTTTCGTCTCCAACGATGCCTCTTCTGTCAACCGCAGCGTGGAGCTCGTCGTGCATGGTGAGAATCACATCAAGCAATACAACCAACTGGCGTTGGTTATGAGCCTGTGTATTTCTTATTTGTTACAATGTAACGTTCAAAGTAACAAAGACAGCCGTGTGAATGAGAAAGCGAAAAGTGAGGCGATATTCTAGTTAACGTAAAGAGGAATTCAAACGGAAATTCAGATTTATTAGACATAGTAGAAATAGTACATAGTTTTCGATATACAGAAGGAGGTCTTAAGGTTTACTCACCGTTGGTGGGACCTCTTGGGCAATTAAAATGAGTAATAGTAGAAAGTAAAAAAGGAAAGCAAACAAAGCAGTCTATACAGAACAAAAAATACAAATATAACTTGATGAAAACAAAATACTTCAATAACATTCATAGTTAGATGGGTATATTTATGGTGAAAAAATTGTTTTGCGTTTCATATGCATGTGTACCTATTCTAGAATGATACCGTGATAGAGAAAAACGTGTATCTGCCATAATCAGTATGCAAACAAGACAATAGCAAGTCGCGACGGGTAGCTAAGCGAGTAGAATTAGGATTACAGAGCCCATGTTGTGTGAAAATGTCTAAAGTAAGAACATGGTTGTAAATTTGCCTGGTTGCCTACTAAATCAAAATAAAGGCTACGGAAGGGGAAATAGATGAAGGGGGTACGTCTGGATAGTGTATACTGTATGTATGTAGATAGGTGGACGGATTATGTGTGACCCCGTGATGTGATGCAGTAGTAGATACGGCGGTGTGTAAAGGGGTGATACAAAGTTCAGAGTTTATGGAGGCTGAAGTAGAATCTGGTTTTGAGGAGGGCTCGTATGCGGAAATGATATTCTAAGACAGACTGATGAAATGTTTTTATGAAACCTAAGATGAGCGTGAACAATGACTCCAAGAAACGTAACCTGACCAGATAATCTAAGAGGCTGATCGTTGATAAAAGGAGAAGACATAGTTTTCCTATTTAGTAAATGAAAAAGCATAAATGAGAATTTATAACTGGTAATTGATAGCCGGTTTTAGCACTCCACTGCGCCTGCGAATTCAAATTTACAAGATGTTGAGTTGTCTATGGCGTCGTGATGCCCATGCAATGCACAGAGTAGTGACCTGGAGGTCTATGAAAGTTACAGGATAGATGACAAGAGAAGGAAAGGAAAGCGTAGTCGCATAATTCGGTGGTGTGGTGAAATTCCCAAGTTCTCAGGCAGATGGAGCCGACTGACGCAAAGCAGGGGCAATTGCTGATCGCTGGGAGAGGCCTTCGTCTTGCAGCGAATATAAATTGGCTGATGATGATAAAGATAATTGATAAACGCAGGGTTATAAGTTCGTCTTTTCACGGAGAAGTTTTGCGAGGCACCTTCGCAAAAGATTGCCAGTGGCAGCATGTCGTGGTCGGTATCGAGGGGTCCTGAGGTGTTGGTTACTTTGGTAACGCATTCCAAACAGAAGAGGGTGGCCAGCTTACATCGGCATGTGTTGTATAAAGCATGCAGTTTAGAAATATGGTCCTTCAGATATGACGAAGCGCATAAAGTTACCTCTGTACGCAGTGAGTATTCGGCACAGGGAATTGTGAAGCACTTACGAAAACTCATGCGCAGAAAGGCTGAGGTATATAAAATTAGTGCGCCTGAGCACAAATAAACATCGCTGAATTCCCACGAAGAGTTGCTCAATTCTTTTATGTATTCGAAGTTTTTATTTGTTTGCTTTCGCACAAAGTGCACACTAATTAAATTGCTAACTCCGGCGATTTTGTTTCCTTGCTGTCGAACGCCAGCTTACTCACGCTCCAATTTTTATATCAAGAAGTGCTGGCGTAGCGAGACATGTTAGTATTATCACATTTTCATGGTAGCTTTATTCGCGTTAATAAATAAAAGAACATCTAAAATCCCGTTTAGCAGCCACGTCTAATTACTCCGCAATAAAAAACTGTATACCACAGGACTGCTGCGTCAGGAGATCGGCAAATTCCAAGTAAAAATATCATCAATATCTGGCCAGTCAGCTGCTGCGGTGTGTTGTGCTGTTTGGTTAAAGAGATCCAACCGAGAATCGAGGTCTGGTCAGGCAGCAAGCAATAACGGCGGAAGAAAATGCAGACGCGCAAGAAAATGTTTGCCATGCTTCCACCAAAGATTATGGTGCCATCGGTGAACAGCTTGTCCTGAGATATTAGGGACAGGTCAAACGCTGCAATTTATGGCGTTGCGTTGGTGTGGAGCTCTTAATAAAGTTGTTGATGGAGAGTAGGTGCTAAACAGAGTGAGGATACATTAGCGCGCGGCTGTTAATATAGCAATCGATGCACTCGAGCCAGGCTGGAATGTTCCAGCCTGATAAAGGCACGACGCTCTCTTCATTCTGTTGTCGAATAATGAATTGCAAACCAGGGGCTGTACGCACAATTCTACAGGAAAGCTACAAGCATGACGTGACTGTATGACGAACGTTAAATGTAGTACGCGGTATATATATATATAAGTTTAAACCTTCACAATGCTCTAATGAGCTGTACGTTGGGAAGGCCTGTTCGCTTTTCTGTATAATTCGTGTGTTGAGCCCCCGGCAAAGTTTTAACTAGAGGGCGAGCGGCGTGCGACACTGTGATTTTCCGCTTTCTATTGCCAGCTGCATGGCGTAAAAAATGTTCTGTCTCAGTGGCAACACAAAGGATGGTCTCCCTGTTTTACGCCTGCACTTTAAGCATCGAGGAGAGGACCGGTATAGGTACACAGTTGCTTTAATTCTTGCCAACTGGTCAGGTTTACTTTGGGTGCGGGGTCTGTAGTGAGCAATGAAAGCAAAAAAAGTGGGTAGTGAAAGGAAATATTTATAGCGAGAAGCACGAGTCAGTCTTGCACTCGCCGATAGAGTGAAATCGGGTTGTCTCGAAACCGCGGACTGGGATGAGCGGTGCAAAGGCGCTATTGAGGGCATCGCACACGTGCAGTATGACACATGTTCCTGGGGCTGTAACTGCTGCACTGCGTAAGCTCTTCAGCTAGATATGTTTCGAGGTTCATATTGCTTTCCAAATATGCGGCGGGCTTAGTTTTATGTTAGAGCCACATTATACTAGCTATCGCAAATGGCTCATAATCGTAGACCTGTGAAATTGCCTTAGTATAAAAACTTACGTTGCTGGTATATTGCCATTTACGCTGTCATGCGAAGCATTGGGTTAGGGTATTCTTAATGAAAATCGTAGACGGTAGTTCTAATAAGTAATAGATGAGTGTGTTCAGCTTAAATACATATTTTCGACATTAAATGGGACGTTGAATCTATATACTAATATTATAAATAAGCAATGTGAACGGCAGCCTCTTTACCAATTACGCTTAATTCCACACGCCTAATCAAAGTGCGTATCTTAAAGGCCCGTTTTTCTTCATCTACGTGAAACTGAATACAGCTAGGCCTACGCAAAATGCTTCCGATACAACGATGAAAGATTCTGAGATAAGCTTCGAAACAGACGTTTCTGAAGTACGGTGCAATATTGTCGGGCAAAAATAAATGCACAACAAAAATAAATATATGAATCATATGTAATGTTGAATATGTGTACCAAGTAATGTATCGCTAATGTTTAACTGCTCTCTTTACTCAATTTCTGTTCTTCTCCAGTGAGTCCTCGCTGGAAAATAGAGCCACAAAACGCGTCGGCCGTTTTAACGTCGACAGTCATCCTGCATTGTTCAGCGGACGGTCATCCGCCACCCGTCGTGACGTGGAAGAAAGGTGAAAGTAAGCTCAAACTTGTGTGTCTGCCGCCCTCGTACTGGTTCTATGTGCACATTACTGCGGTGTTAAACAATTAACAAGCTATTGCAGATATAACTGGCCTTGACAAGTCAATTCCTATAAATAAAATTTTGTTTTTTATCGTCTCAGCGCATGACTCTGCCCTTGTTTGTTAGAAGGTCCTCCGCGAATATACGTTTATTATTTTAAGATTCACAAAAACCACATAAACTAATTGTACAACAATAAAATATTGGCGAATATTTGTGTAATCATACACACTCCTTGCATCAATGCGTTGCTTTCCGAGAACTCGAACCGGGGCTTGGTCTACAATCTGCTTGAATAAATATAAGTCTAATTTCCGAAGAGATAAAAACCACACCTCCTGTATTTGAATCAATTGAAGCACGTTCCTTGCGCATTATGCCTGACACCACACGACATCCTAAAAAAATATTGCGTCATTGTTTATTACACAAGCAGAGCTTATGCATTCTCAGCAAAGCTAAGAGAAGTTCAGCGCGTTCTGATGAATAACGTACCCACTGCTAACGCCAAATTCGTAAGTCTTATACTGTGTTTACCGCCACCAAAGAAATTGTTTTGCCTGACTGACGTATTTGACCGCGGTATTATGGAAACGTTTGCTTTTTTTGGCAGGAAGCTACCCGCGAAACTTCTCGTATATCCACTACAACTTTCGGAACCACCAGTTCAATAACGGCAGCTTGCTTATACGGGAAGTTGAAGAAGCGGATGGAGGCTTCTATTTGTGTGAGGCAGACAACGGCATCGGAGCAGGCATCAGCAGACTTGCCCACCTCAAAGTGAAAGGTACGCATAACGGCCTCTGTTTCTTTGATCGCGCAGTTGTTTTGATGAATCTGCACACAACTGTGGGACCAGATTGCACTTCTTTGTGGAGAAGTTGGTGCTCCTTGGCATGGTCACCACGCGATCTAGCGCTAAAATGCCAATGTTCTTGTCATTTTTGGCAAGAAAGAAAGGTATATAACTAAACGAAAAGGGCTAAATCTAAGTCAAAGTGCTGGTTCAGAAAGGTCAGAAAGCTTCAATGTTTCCGCACATGCAGAGCTTTCTTTATACATAGTCTCGACTTTCGATGTGATGTTCTATTTACTGCGGCTTCGGATATGACGTGGTTCCCGGTGAGTGAACCAAGATGCAGTAGACACTCTGCATAAATAACATAGTAGTATCAGGTATCACCCCTTACTTGGAAGCCAAGAACAGGAAAACATTGTGACAAAAAAATTTAAAGCAATGCAATGGCATGCTCAAGACTTTGTGAGTGAACGAGGAAACTTGGCTGTTTCAACACATGTGCCGTGCTTTAATCACTGATCCAGGCTGCAATCGGGGATAAGGCACGGGAAGTTAAATATGGGACAAACACTGTAAACCACGCAGGAAATCACTACCCCCAATCTCTTTATGGAGACCGGCCTACTTTTCTTCACCGATGTGCTAAAATCTTTTCTTTGAAAAGCCCCAGGTGGCAGGAACAGTGTACTCAAACATTATACTTGATCAACTGGGAATCTGTTTATCAATGGCGGAGCGAGAAGAAGAAATGTAGTGGCGTTCGAGTCTAGGACGCCAGTGAGTGCTCATTATAGAACTATACTAGTGAGGGCAAGAGTGCTGAGCCGCAGCTTGGCAGATGGTAATTGTTGCGTGCAGGTTCAGGTTACTTTCAAAATGTTTTCACGATTTTTAGAAGGTGTGGCGCTATTAAAAAATATTGGAAGCTCCTGGAGCTTGCTCTCTTTGCAAAAAATAAAATGTGGCTCCTTGTGAAATCTATTGACACTTTGGAATTTTAATTCCTCGAATGCTTTATTCAGAATTAAATCATGTGCAAAAACATTACAATTTCTTTAGGTTAATACAGTTCCAACTTCGAATGTTTAAGCTAGGAAATTTGGCTGCAAAACACAACACCGTTGCTCCTTGCTCCATTTATGAACCGACTCAGTATGTATCTTAAGCTCACAGCTCACTTTGCTGGTTTCGCGAGTAAACAAGCGGCGAACAACGTCGCATCAGCGTTTCTTGCCATTTTGAGGCCTATAAAGTCACTAATGTTTCTTGTCCCAGTTTTGCGTCACTACGTCGGTGTTTGTCAAATGTACGTTGCCGAGAATTATCATGCCTTGACGCTGCTTGGAAGGAATGAGAAAAAGTAATACACAAATGCGTAAAACCCTGAATTATTGTTTACTGTTGAGCGTGAACTTTCATTCCTCACAGCCGTTTTTTTTTTTTTGGGGGGGGGGGGGGCATGAAGGCTCATATTCTATGCCGCTGCCCCTGTTGGAGTTCAGTGTCCGGCTCACGACATTCTGCAATGAGAGGTGCTACAGCGCATAGGACGCACTTACAAGCAGTAGTTGGCATGCATGTAGACCGCGAGCGCGTTGACACGCAAATGTATCTTTGTAGAATAAGCAAGCGCTGCAAAGTAATCAAAGCAGTGAAGCTAAGACTGGCGTAAAAGTTACCACAAAGCGACCACCACATGTTGAATGCAGAACAATGATTGCAAATTGCGGCAACGGTTAAGTTTGAAGTACTACTCAGAAACCCCTTCCTAACCTGCTGTGGACAATAGTTCGTTCATGCTTTCTTTGTGCTATTGGCCTAACAATGAAATATGAGAAAAAAATTCGCAGATTCGCCCGAAAGGCAACCTCTGTCAAAACGCTCGCGTGAGCAAGCGCGGCCGCCGCAGCGAGCGCTGGTTCATGCGGTCTATCGCTTCAAGGAAAATTGAGCTGCGAAAGCACAGCGCATGCAAAGTTCACAGCCGTGTGGAGATCGCTTTCAAGATAGGTGCGCGCGACAGCCAGCACCGGCTCAAAGTACAAGTACGCAATTCCAGCCACCGTAGCAGAGTAGAAGCCGCCCCCCAATCCCTCCCGCGCTGCGTTCCCGCTTTTCTCCTTTGGCTGGGAGATTGAGTCGCCAGTTCCCCTTGCGCCCGGTGGCAAGATACGAATTTGGTGCCGCAGCACAGCGTCCCCACCCCTCCCTCCCTCCCATACCCCCACGGCCTTTCGCGTGCCGTAGCTTCGTTCTCCGTGAAAGCGCACGTCCCCCGCGCGCTTTCACGGACATTCACTCGCACAGACAACGCTCGTCGACGATTATATCACCCTTAGACTTTATACGGAACATCACGGCGACGATGACGGTGACGGCAATAATCCGCTTGAAGTGTCCATATCATTGCTATCGCAATAAAAGTATCTTAACGGCTATATATATATATATATATATATATATATATATATATATATATATATATTACTATACAATTTTAACTTCATATTATTCAGTCGACACTATGCCACTCTACACCGATTACTATTGGCTCTGAAATTTTTCGTGAGGGGATATATTCCATTATATCGCTGCGCGGTAGCTGCTGTTGGTCGACAAAGTTAATTGAACAGCAAAATCTGGCAGTTGTATTGATGCATCTGCAGGCATTGCGAGGTACTTGTTGCGTGCTATTTCGGAAAAATGATGCAGTTTCGTCTTCCCTTTCATCCAAAGGGCCATGATGACGTATGCGCTATCGTAGTTTTTAATCCGGAAGGAGCATTTTTAAGCAAATGCGTGTTTCACTGTTAGTTTGCAAGCTGATTCTACGTAAACGACTCGAAACCGCGCCTCGCGTTATTTTCATGTGACTTAAAATAAGCCTACGCCCAAATGTGTGTGCTAAGAGAACACGATGTGCGTGAATCTTCAAGAATAAATTCACTTACCTAGTGGCTAACTTTCACGTAGTCGTTCTCTTCATACAGTTTGTTGAACAACAGAGCTATCGTAGTGAAGTAATTCCTACTTGGAATACCTGCTAAATAAGTTTTTAAATTGTTAATCCCAACCTTGTCTACAGCCTGCACATAAGCTGAAGCACGAGTTCTGCGCAGTAATACCTATGTGCCATCACTGAGAATGTTTAACACGATCAATACTACAAAAAAACTGCTACACTTATTTCCACTAGACGGGAAGAAGAATGTCGTTTTGCCTAGAACTATAAAAAGACAATAAAATTTTCGCTTATGGTGTATCGTGAGTAGTGTAGCGAGTCATAAAGTTTTCAGGTTAAGTAATTGTCTCGCAAATTACTGTTCCGGCCAGTTCCACCCAAGTTCAAAGAAAAGCACCGCAGACTCCTGGTGAAGAAAGGTGAAAACCTGCAAGTCCACTGTCAAGCTGTCGGTGATCCCCCGACTGTCTACATTTGGGAAAAAAATCAGAAGCCTATCGACACGGAAAGGTATGCACTGTCAAAATTCTTTTTCTACGTTTGTTAGGCTTTGATTTTCTCGCTGCTGTATCTTCGCACGACACAAACGGTACACGCAGAAATTGTTTTTTTTTTATTTGTCTTTCCAGAGTGTTCTATAACACTGTAATAAATATCTAAATATGGGACTGGCGCTTCAAATTATGTCAGCACGGCTCTTTTCAAGGGCAACAGCACCGGCAACATTATTTACCTGATCAGCGTACACCGCCAGGACGCAGAAATCCCTACAGAAGATGCCGCAGTGGCCGATGTTCTGATATCGGGGCCGATGACGTTACGGCTTCGTAACTGCTGTTCCAAGCGATGGAGCCATACTTTTCATTTCTTTTTTTTTCGTTTTCTTTTTTTATGCCAAAAACAGTTTGACGCAGCCATGAGCACGCCGATTGCTAGTTCAATGCTTGCTTGTCGTGCATAGATAGTCACGACAGTGATCGCGCTATCGCCACTTATGCTATCTGGATTCGAACGCCAATTTTTTTATTGTTTACCTATTGCGATCTTCTAAAAAATGTTCGACTCGACTAGAGTTTAAGTAGCACCGTAGTAGGCGTGCAGCTTTCAAGTGGTTGTTTGCTTCAAGGTACCACATAAAAACTGGAGAAGGATCCGGCGGAAAGACTTATTCTGTGTTGGACATGCAAGAACCAACACGCGACGAGTCGGGAGTGTATTCCTGCAAAGCCAAAAACGACCACGGGGAAGATACAAGCCATATCCAAGTGATCGTTCAAGGTCAGTACATATATTGCTACAGTTAAGAACTGCCCAATTTTTGTTAGGCCTAAGTGGACTATACCATGCTTTTTACCAACGTATCATGCCTCTATTAGTCATTTATTACCATCTTTTGCTTTAAATAGTAAGGTACGGGAGCAAAACAAGAACCACATTACTACCTTGGTAATGCTTGGCGAGAGAGACAATTCGCAAGCGTCCACTTCGCAGAGGCATGCCTTAAGGAAGCGAAATTTCTGAAGTCATGCGTGAATGCACTCGTAAGGCCAACTTCGGCCCCTTATGACAGTTTTGCGTACCCTTATGCATTTGGTTGTAAATATTCGTAGACCACATGATGAACCCTCTATGATGGTTTAGTTACCGTATGCAATGGTTGTGACAGCATGGCAGCTATGCATCACCTATGCACCTACCCGGATGGCTTATGTCTGTTGCGTTGTGTGTGAACCTAGCTCGGTGGTGTATTCACGAATATTTGTCAGGGGGGAGGGGGAGGGTAATGGCTTGCACTTGAGCAGGCGAGGTAGACAGATTTGGCAAATTTAGACAGGTACACAGGGCTTGCGGGTGTAATCGCACGTCGTTTGATGCGAGATATTTCGGGTGCATTGACTGTTTTTAAGGGTTTGGGCATGAACTTGCCCGTCACTGCAAAGAAAGAGCATCGCTTTGTAGTTTCATGCTGTTTACAGACGTTCGGTAAACACTGCATATGGATGCCCCAGTGGTAATTTGTTCTAAGGTTTGAGCGCTTAACAGATGTGTGGATATATATATGCGGGTGTCTATTGTGGAGACTTGCTTCTATTGCCGGGATTGAGTCCAGATGCCGTAGGATCGCTGAAGTAAACAGTTTTTTTCTTTTTTATTGTGTTGCACCAATTCTATTTTGCTTTGTTCAGTGTCAAATGCAGAGGTAGATCTCGGTAACTGCAACTAGGCGGTGCCACGTGAGCTAATGATGAAGGCAGAACAATTTTGAAGCAAAAAGAAAAACGGCGCAGTTTCTCTCGGGAGGCGAAGCATCGATTGGGACAGCAAATTTGTGGACAGCTATACGAAGCAAGAATAGTAGTATTATCGGCCGCATAAACCTTGTAAACATAGGCATACTAACTAAATGAACAAACATGGTCTAACGCGCGCACAAGCAAACATGAAGGCATCTCTCTCGAGCACCGCGGAAAATCGCTGTCAAAACGATGAAGTGAGTATGCGCGGCTGCGCGCGACCGCCCGGTCCGCTAGGATAAAAACGTCCCTCCCTCTCTTCGGAGCGTTGCGCGCGACAGGAAGACGGCGCGCTTCCTTGTCGCTTCGCTCGCTTGTGTGCGCGAGATTCAGCCGCTGTCGCTGGCTCACCCTCGCGCGCTTTCACTCGCACCTACAGCATACGGGGCGCGGCGGCGATTTTATCACCCTTGGACTTAATACGGAACCTCACGGCCACTGCAGAAATTCGCCTGCAGCGCCCATATAATTGCTATCGCAATAAACATAATTCCAGCAAAAATATGGGCCACTATTTTCTAGGCTCATAGAATTGAAGAGTGCTATACTATAGCAATGTTATTTGTGCTGCGTCAGTCGGTCAAGTGGTACAATTAGGCTATATGTCGTTCCCAGAACGGTGATCGCTAAAAATACAATTGTATCACGCAGAAGAAGACCGTCGAATAATATCGTTGTGGACTTGACCCCTTTCATAAACAGTCACGCCTTTAAAGGCCCCGAAGGTGTTATGCCAAAGGCAGGAACGCCATGGCGTAGAAAATCAACTTGGCCATTTATTTGCATATTACTCCGCTCTCCGAAACAAGAGATTTCCTGTCTGGCGCATAGAAACGGGGAGGAAGCTTTTGACGCGCAGATACTGGCGCCAGTCGCTAATGAAGCCGTATTAGTGGGAGACATAACTTCCGCGGGATATTTCGAAGCACACGTTTGCAAAAAGAGTTCGAACGTAACTTTGCAAGATCCACTCACTGCCTAAAAAATTATCGATTTTTTCATATTATTCTGTGCATCTTAAAGTAAGCAGTACTCTATAGAGTCATCAAAATTGGAGGACGCTTAAGCTTCACCTTTAATAGTGGAACGCGATAGCGTTATCGGGCCCCGTTCTGATCGCATTTTTATTTATGAGTAGGCTTCACTGCAATACCGAACAAGGGAAAGCCAGCTTACAAAGATCAAGCTTACACTGATCCCCTAAAGTTCGCTTCACTTTTCAGTAGAAATGTATTGATGGGAAGACGATTTTTCAGGGGCAGTATAAGTCGTCTGATATTAAAATGTGAAGGCCCTAGGACCTTTTTTATTATTTTAATGATTGTTTGCTATTGCCCCGACGCGCGCACGTCCAAAACGCATTAGGCAGGCTAAGTCCCAATTTGACCTGCCGAGGATGCGAGCGCCATCTGGATATGATTTTCGCAAGTAACATACCCGAGCGCGCCGCTGTTGGTATGGTAGTAATGCTGGAAATGGGGTTTGTGTTTGAGTTTCCTCGTAACAGAATTATGTTTTCTCGTACTAGAACATACAATCTGACGCCACCCTGTCTGTAGGTTGTGGTTAAGTCGTACTTTACCATTTTTCTGACGAATTTCACTGTGAGAAATTCAAGCTTTGTTCACTAACACTTCGCACCATGCGGAGGGCCTGCGCGGTGGGGTGGTTCGGGATGACTTTCTCCGCCACGGACGCCGACACCTATGCTGATACCGACGCCGGATTTTCAGCGATACGGGGCTCTTAACGCTGTCGCGTGAATACTTTTGAACTTTATTAGACGTTCGTGAACCTAACAGTTTCATTGTATCTCCGCCTGGTGACACACACACACATCCTAATATATATATATATATATATATATATATATATATATATATATAGAGAGAGAGAGAGAGAGAGAGAGAGAGGGGCGTCCCAGCTATCACGCAGCACGATTTAAAAAAAAGAGGAACGGCGTTACCCGAACCAAACCTAGTGCGTATTCTTCCAGTGCAGTGGAGTAGCCGCCAGTAATTTTTTCGTTACTGAGATTTTATTAGCTAATTCTAATTAATTATCTAACTCGAGAAGTACTGCCCTAATTGTCAAAGTGTTAATGAGAAAATTGTAGAGCAGCATGAGAAACTCCCGATACAGCTTTCTGTTGCTCAGTACGTGGTACATAAAAATGTTTTTTCGAGCGGGAAAGGAGCCCGCGAATACAAGCAGAATTGCCGCGCGACTGGTCACTCGAGGCACTTTGCGTTTATTCGCGGGCTTCTTTCACCCTCGGAAAAACACTTTTATGTAGCACGTACTGAGCAACAGAAAGCTGTATTAGGAGTTTTTCATGTTGCTCTACAATTTTCTCATTGACACTGTGATAATTAGGACAGTGCTTCTTGACTTAGATAAATAATTACAACTAGGTAATTAAAGCTCATTAACAAAAAAATTACTGGCGGCTACTCCACTGTACTGGAAACAATAAGCACTAGGCTTGCTTCGCGTAGCGCCGTGCCTCTTTTGTTAAATAGTGCTGCGTGATAGCTGGGACACCCTGTATATATATATATATATATATATATATATATATATATATATGTAGCAAGACCCTAAAGCAATCATCGTATTGGTAGCGACACGGACGCAGGAATGGTCACAGTACGCAACTTGGGGCTGAGGCTGCGGCTATCGATTTAATTACGAACCGCAGTTATGCAAAGTGCGACTTTGCCGTTACAGTTGTTATCTGCTATGTGGCACTTTTTTGAAACACTCAAAGACAACCTTTGAGTAAACACTGTAACCAGCTATATGTATCACATTTTGCCTGTCACTGCCGATAGCAGCGTAATATTTTAAGTCGAAACAGCCCTGCGTCATCCAATACAAATATTGACGCACGCTCCGTTTGTTAGAGTGGCTTCATTAAGAAATCCTGAACTCAAATATTCGCAACAACTTGAAGCTCTAAAAACAGCGATAAATATTACATGGACGTCGGCTAATGAAGAGATCGCTCTAGAAAGTAACGCAATCTACGATTGATACGAATCGTTTTATTCCCCTGTACGAATGCCGTTCCAAATGCGCCAGTTAAATCAATCTCATGCAATATAGGCAAACATATCTACAACTCCTCGCAGAAAACAATGAACGGAGACGTGAATACCAAATGAGGTGACCTAAAGGTCGCGAGAACAGGGAAACATTTGGAATAGACGGTGACAGCTAGGAAATACGGGCGGTAGAAAAGGGATTGACTGAAACGTACACTGACAGAAATACGTATACGACAACGTGAGCGCAGCTCTTTTAATACAAACTTGGTAGACAGGAGAAACGGCCGATCGATGCCGTCGCCCGACCTCCTCGTTCTTTACCTCCAGGTATCCACTTAGAGAAAATGAAAGACTCCCGCCACAACATTTGCTGAGATTGCGGCGACGCTCTTGCACAAAAGACAGCTGTACACACGCACGCACACATCTGTCTTCGGGCACCGGATATAGATTTATTCGGGTTCCTCTTTTGTCCTAGCGACCCCGCTAACGTAATGGTACAACTGCAAAAGGATAGTACGACGCCCGCTGTGATTTTGGAACCCCAAAGCGGTGGAGGTGGAATCGTTAGAAAGACGTCGTTTCTTTCGTGTACCATCTCCTACTTTTCGGGGATGCAGTCAAGTGGGAAAAAATATCAAAAAACATGTTCCCAGACTGTGAGGTGCGCGTATAGATATAAAGGGCGATCCTTCTATTTCCTAAGGGCGATCCTTCAACATGATGCACCACTTCCGTATCGCAAAGTCGTATAGCACGTTTGCATTTATGTGCGAGGTTCCCAACATATTCATTTAGCTCACGTATTTCTACATAATGATGAGCGGTTGTTCAGAGTTGGCTGACATCGCTTCATTGGAAATATACTGCGTGGTTTGTATTGAAAGGTAGCATGACTTGAACAAGTATTGACAAAAAAAAAAAAGAAAACACTAAGCACGATCGAATGCGCGTCCGTGTTCAGGTCGCGTTTCTTTTCACTACGAACGTAAACCAACCTGCGCACCTTTCAGCTTTGTTACTACTTTCAGCTTTCTTACTTTGTTACTTTGCAATAGGGATGACGGGCATGAGCCGAGTGCGCTTCCAAAATTTTATCTTTTATTTGAAAGAGACAAAACACGCAACCCCGGAGACTAGATGCATAACTGCAGAAATATACAAACAAATCGAACAAGGTGCTCACGCAGAGATTAATTATCGCTTTCGAAATGAGCAAGGGGTGGTTATCTAATGCTGCAGTTATTCTACAGGGTGTCCCAGCTATCACGCAGCACGATTTAAAAAAATAGGAACACCGTTATGCCAAGCAAACCTAGTGCGTATTGTTTCCAGTACAGTGGAGTAGCCGCGAGCATTTGTTTTCGTTACTGAGAATAAATAAATAATTGTAATTAATTATCTAACTCGAGAAGTACTGTCCTAATTATCAAAGTGTCAATGAGAAAGTTGTAGAGCAACATGAAAAACTCCCGATACAGCTTTGTGTTGCTCAATACGTGCTACATAAATGTGTTTTTCTGAGTGTGAAAGAAGCCCGCGAATACACGCAAACTGCCTCGATCGGCCAGTCGTGCGGCAATTCTTCGTGCATTCGCGGGCTTCTTTCACACTCAGAAAAACACATTTATGTAGCACGTATTGAGC
Organism: Dermacentor silvarum; assembly: GCF_013339745.2. NCBI lineage: Eukaryota > Metazoa > Arthropoda > Arachnida > Ixodida > Ixodidae > Dermacentor > Dermacentor silvarum. The sequence goes on along the minus strand of NC_051157.2, from coordinate 160,584,086 downwards.
AACACAAAGCTGTATCGGGAGTTTTTCATGTTGCTGCACAACTTTCTCATTGACACTTTGATAATTAGGACAGTACTACTCGAGCTAGATAATAAATTACAATTAATCAATTTATTCTCAGTAACGAAAAAATTACTGGCGGCTACTGCACTATACTGGAAACAATACGCACTAGGTTGGTTTCTCGTAACGCCGTTCCTCTTTTTTTTTTTTTAAATCGGGTTGCGTGATAGCTGGGACACCCCGTATATTCAACATGCGGTCAGCTTCGATGATATCATATGTGTCTCAGTTTAAATAAATAGCGCAAGATTTCTTACGAGCTCAGGATGAGACGAAAATTAACGAAAATGTATGGCTAAGTGTGAAAAGCATTGTTGTTTATGTTGTTTTTGTACGCACGGAAGCAAACATGAATCACCTGCCACCTTGACCAGTGTAAGGCTGTCTACTAAAACCGAGTAATACGATATACTCGACGAGCACCGTTGAAACATATCACCGCGTGTTTTAATGATACACGTAGCTTCTGTGTGGATATGCATCCTCGAACATCCCTCAAATGTATGATCTGACCTTACCCGTCTTCACCGTTCTTTAGAGTCACGTGGACCAGTAACTCCTGACGATGTTCTTTTGATTGTCTGAAAGGACGTGTAAAGATGGCATGACAACCTTTTGTGTGACCACTTCTCCATGCTGCGCAATCCTAGGGAAGGGGGCAGACCTCTTCATTTTGATAAGCTTCCCGAAACATGTACAGATGACATGATCGGGATACTTTCGTGTCTTTCCTGCAATTTCCTGGGCGTTTGCTATACATTTAAATTGAAATGAATGTACTCACAGCATGGTACCGAGTACGAACGCGAACGTTTGAGCGTTAGCTGCGGTGAGGGCTAGGCGTTTTTGATCCAGATATCGAGCTGCCGAATTGCCGAATATAGGAAGCCGGCTGAAGGCTCCGGCTTCCTATATGACATCTTAGTGCAAAGAATGATTTATAGCTTTCTCGTTTTAACTGCTACTGTGCTCTCGGATAACCTATTGTCGGCCGGCTTTCTAAGCACACCCTGGCGCTGCCGACGGTCGCATGACGACGACAGTATGGCGACAATGGGATGATGGTTCTGAAATAAAGACGAGGGTATACGACGACCGCGTGGCCACGACGCCATAACATTGGGATCATAACGGGTGCACTGTGATGGTGGCGTTACGATGACTGTTTGGTGACGATGGTGAGGCGGCAATGACATGACGGCGTTTTCATCGAGAATTAGATGATGAATGTTTTCAGATTCGCATATTGAAAAACGTTACAGAGGCACTTAAGTCTCCTTACGTGCATTGAATGCGAAATCATTCTGGTTCTTCCGCCCGATAATTTTGACGTGGTCATGTGCTCGAATAGGGCAAAGTCCACTTTAGGAGTGGGCCACCCAAATTTTGTCACTGTATCAAGCAGTTTGGAGAGTGTGCCAGGTCGATTTTTAACATGGGTCAGCTCAATTTCCGTATTGGGCAAAGTCACTGCTGATAGTGGCCGACCCAGATTTTGGGGGTGGGCCAAGTCAGTTTTGGGAATGAGCCAGGTCGGTTTTGAGCGTGGGCCAACTCAATTTTTGAATAGGGCAAAGTCAATTTTAGGGGTGGCCCACCCAAATTTTATGAGGGGGTCAAGTCAATTTTCGGAGTGGGCCAGGTTGTTTTGAACGTGGGTCAACTCAATGTTCGTATTGGGCAAAATCAATTGTGTGGATAGGCCAAGTCAATTTTGGGAGTGGGCCAAGTCGGTTTTGAACGTGGGTGTCGCAGCGCGGGATTCGCAGCGGAAGCTGCAGCAGGGCATGCGCCGGGAACATGCCGCCACTTGGTCACGTGGGTTTTCTTGCCATCGGATGTGAACGCCAGACGCTCGCCGGAGATTCCGCTTCATGCTCCCCCCCCCCCCCCCCCATACACGGCTTTAACCTTATAACTTCACCTTCCCACAAGAAAGCGGACGTGTACATTGCCATCGGTCGGGTACCTATTGTTCAATTTATGAAACATGCATGGACTCCACATAAGTTCCGAATGATTTCTATAAAATAACAAGAAAAACATAATGGCTATGCGCACCCGTACACCATTTCTCTGGAACAGATATACTGACTTACGTATTCTTGTCTTCAAAGACTGCACGTACACGACCATTTAAACGTTACCCTTTTTCGTGTTGAAACCTCGGATCCCTACAAAAAGACCTAGATTTGAATTTGCATTTTCGATAGCTTGAGAGCGATGCAGTGTATAAACACAAAAATTGCATCACAATAAAATTTTATTCATTATGGTGTATAAATATGTGCATTCTATGAAATTATACTTCGCGTGTCAAGAACGTAAACACTGTGCTTACGTCATTAGTAGTAGAGCATTTATTTACTACTTCACTAAAGCTTCGCTTTACATAGACATCAAAATGCAAGCAAAGCATTTTATAACATTATCACATATATCATTGCCACCGTAATTGCCACGCGCATCATTTTGGTATCGTTGTGTAGAGTAAAAGAAATCATCACTATATGATGTTTCGCATGCACAGATGTCGCCGTACGCATGACAATGAGATTCAAATGTAGCCTGTCGCTCGGTATTCAGAGAGGCATAGCACGGCATTACTTTTGTCTATTGGAGCAGGTGGTACCGCTTGAGGAAACGCACTACGCCATCAAATAGGTATAATCTATCGAAGTGGTGCTCATCAATAGTTACAAGGCCTACAAGTGCCCAATTTGTTGCCGGAATGTGAAGCTTGCTCGGCGAAAAGATTAAAGATAATCTGCAATGTAATCGACAGGGAATCTAAGGAGGTTAAATTTATTGCGGCGTGGGAGAATACGGCGTTGAAATCTGTAAAGAATACGGCTTATTGTAGGTCAGGTCAGCGTGTGTCATTTGAACAAGAACAACCGTCTGAGAAGGTCACGAGTGCGTCTCTTGTGTAATAAAATGAAATAACAGCCAATTTTCTTTCTGTATACTTCTAGTCGAGCAGCTGTTCATTAATAAATTGTTTAAGTACCAGCACATTGTAAGTGGCGGACATTGTTTAAGTGCGCGAAAAACACGGACCACAGAGAAAGCATGGGACAAGGACTCTGTGGTCTCTGTGGGCCGTCTTTTTCGCGCAGTTAAACAATGTCCGCTAATATGTACCAACTCGCCCAACAACAAGTTCTTCTAAACTACATTGCAAGTGACAAGATGAGTAGGTAAGGCTGTATATTATGGCCAAAACTCTTCTAACAGCTCCTTGCCTACACCTACTCATTCGCGATGTTAGTTAACACATCTATTTACCAGAACAATCTCGGTGTGCTCAGCCCAGGCTAACCGCATTAAAGCCACAACGTTTTTAGCCTACTTCCTGCAATGTGGACAGACCGCATTTCCAGCTTCGCAAAGGAGAAAGGCTAAGAAGAAGTGTAAAATTTCCAGTAACTGGGAAGAGCGCAGATTGATTGGCACAAGCACTGGAGTAACCTGCCACGCCAAGAAGAGGACTTGCGTTCAGCATTTCTACTGGCATCAGCTGGCGCCGCGCCTTCCTCGATGCCTAAACGCCGAGTGACGCCACATGACGCAACTCCCGCCGACGCCGGTATAAATGCCGCCGCTGTGATCTGGCGTGTTCAGCCCTCGGAATTTCGGTTTTGTGCCGTGCTCCCCTTTAACTTTGGCTTCATCAGGTTACGCCAGGAAACTGTCGCTTGACGTAGACGATCACGCTCCCTTTTTTTATCTGCTTTTTTTAGAGCCACCAGATGCCCCAGTGGGACTGCAAGTGACCAACTACACAAGTCGCTCTGCAACAGTGCAGTGGCAAACTCCGTATAATGGCAACAGCCCCATCACCCGATACCTCCTTCACTACAAGCTCCTGAAAGGTAGGGGACAAACTACCAAACCACGATCTTTTTTAAGCAGTTTTATGCCTCCCATACTTTCTTGCAAGGAAGCATACGTAGTTGAGACGCCACTATTTTTTATAAGAAAGTAAAACTTGCAAGTAACCTGACTTAGGTTAGAAAGCTGTCACTTTCCTATTATACGCGGCATCCCAACTATCATGTACAAACATTTAAAAATATGCATATGTAACGTATCTGGACAGAACCAACGTAATGTTGGTTGCCGTCGCTTGGAGATACTGAGAATATTTTTTGCATTCTGCATAATTACATAATTAGTCTTAATCAGCTTCTCAAATATTATAATCACTTGTACACTGTAAATGAGAAAATTGCAGAGCACTATGAAAAGCTCCCGATACAACATTCTGTTGCTGAATACATTTTATTCGAAGGTGCTTTTCGGAGAAGGAAAGAAGCCCGCGACTACACGCAAAGTGCATCGAGCGGCCAGTCGCGCGGCAACTTTAGGTTCCTTCGCGGGGTTCTTTCACGCTCTGAAAAACACTTTTAGGTAGCACGCATTCAGAAACAGAAAGTTGTATCGGGAGTTTTTCATGTTGCTATACAATTTTCTCATTGACATCTTTCATCTAATTATAATATGTGAGAAGTTGATTTATTAGTTAAGACTAAATATTTTCAGTATCTCCAAGCGACGGCAAGCAACGTTACCTTGGTTCTGTCCAGCTATGTGGCATTTGCATATTTTCAAATCTACGTGCATGTTCGTTACGACACCCTGTCGAACAGCACGAGAGGTAAGTGCATATTTGTACATTAAACAATCCAGCGAGGATTGCACCATAATAGCCGCTGTGAAAATGTACGAAACCTCTGCTAAACGTTTACGATTAAAACGCGATGTTCACCTTCTACGCAGCCTCAAGTTCATTACCAGGTCACTAGTGAAGATTTGTGAAAGAAGCTGCTCGTGAAATGCTCATTTTGCTCAATAAGATCCATAAAAGAGTCATTGCAAAATTTTGCGATACGGATGAAGTGTAAATGAGACAGTATACCTCATATTTAAATTCAACATCTGTAGATACGCTGCCCTGTTTGAACTTCGCGTCGCAGTGCATAATACCAAGTAGACGAGCTTGTACTAGGCGATTTAAACTGCGAATGCTTTCAGCACTCTCAGTACCTCGAAGTACCAACTGATAGCGCAATGCTGTTAAAGGAACGTGATATAGATTAGCCATGCATTAGAATCAGTGACCGAAAGTGAAAAGCATAAACACATCATTTGGCCAAACAGTTATGGCTAATTTGATGAAGCCCTTATTCCGAAACTTAGTCTGCGTTGCTAGCAGACGCCGTGATGGATAGTTAAAAAAGAAATAAGCTGGAGCATAGAGTCTGGTATTCTAAGTTCTTTCCGAACGGAAAAAAGGCAATGCATTTCTGAACGCACAACTTTTTAAGATAACTATCGAAAATGGCACCTAATAGCCTTTTCTGCACCAAGCGTGAATTTTGCGGTACCCATTGCTGGGAACACTGGTTCATGTGTTTATTTCCGTGGCTCTCCTTGCAAGGAGAATTCTTTGGGACAGGTTTGCAAGAGATGCTTGGGATACAGTGGAAGGTTTATGTATATAGGCCCAAAGAAGCACTTTTCCTGGCACATTGTCTTTTTGGAGAAGCTATTACCATTGTCATACCTGTACATACAATGCTGAAAAATTAATGCGCCAACAATTTTGAAACTACTTTACTACCATGTTTTGTTTTCGCGTTCTGTTGCATTTGTAACAGAGGTCCAATTTGTGCTCCAAAATGTACACTTGCGAGCACTCCATACGTAGTAAACGGCTACAAAGCGAATGGTGCCGCTTCTGTGTAATGACGCGTAAAAGGCGTTTGTTGCTGTTAGTTGCTGATCGCGTTTTGGTTTTTGAGCACTGTACACACCAATTATGTTATCCTCGATATTTTTCGTTCATTAACCACCCTCCTTCTTTTAGGGCTTTTCTGGCCCCTAATCTATACTTTGAATACGCAGAGTTGCAGTTATGCGGTTATTCATACACTTCGGCAGAACTCTTGGTATTTTAGTAAATACCTTTGTCTCTATCGATGTAAACAGGGCCGGGGAAGCTTTGCTTTTTGACATAATGTTTCCTGTTGTGGTCAATTCTCAATTCAAGACCCCTGGAATGGACCCGTATCCGTCTTAGTCATCCTCGGTTCCGACACGCAAAGCACTGTCCGTGGGCTCCAACCAGTCACCGAGTATGCTCTTCGGGTTTCCGCCGAAAATGCCCTTGGACCAGGAGAACACAGCGAACAGGTGGTGGCCACCACCCTCGAAGAAGGCAAGTGCGAAGGCATATTTTTTTGCGGAAGAGTTTCAGTGGCGATTCTTGAGGTGGTAACTCGGCCTTTTTCATCCGTAACAGCCAAATTCACAGTACTACGGTTGATATGTACATGTGTGAAAATGTTTCTTTTGGGTTCAATCTACAGTTGAAGGCTATGGTAATAAGACATCACAGCGTACGAAACATAGAAATTGTTTTTTTAACAGTGCCAAATGGCGGTAACCATGAACTGAAACAAAATCACCCATAAGCGCGCATGTTAAAGAAGCTGTTGTACTGTCACATACATGTGGTGATTTCTTCCTAGGCTTGGACGCACAATACAACAGCGCGCAGAATTATCATTATACTTGCTGAAGGCTAAGAGATACATAAATGACCACCTAAATTCATCAATGTGCAAGCAAATTGAATTTAAAAAATGAGATTTTGGCCCTTCCTTGTGAGAACTGATTCAGCGACGTTGTGTTAGCAAAGCAACTGTAGCCTGGCACATCTGCAACAGCTGCTATATTACGTGCCATACTATTATTGTGAAGTAGAATGTGTGATGCTATTACTGTTCTGATTTTTTGGAAAGAGAAGTGAATGTCGGTATGTCTCGATATTTTGGAAACACGTTATTCAAGGTGGCAGGGACATACATAGCGTAAATTAAATTTATATCATTATTATTTGTCTGCAATGAAAAACTCCTGATAAAAACTTCAGTTTCCAAATGCCCTTCTAAAATATGGCAAGAACCACATGGCCGTTCCATCTAGTCTTTTGCCGAAAACACTTTGCGCAATATGCACGCAACGTATACGTGGCATGTGAAAGCGAGATTTCTTGGATGAATTTTATCGCCTCTGGCGCCAGTCCTATGTTTGCTACTGAGTTGAGACTTCTTGATGAATGGCCATCATAAAAAACGTAATCATGGTTGACACGATCTAACAATTACGTGAATTTTACTGCTGCCTGCAAGCACCATAAATGGCGTGCAAATTATTTTAGCTGCACTCTCTTCTCAGAGGTTTGCTTGCAAGTAGCGTACATATATATATATATATATATATATATATATATATATATACCGAGACATGCAGTTCCGCGATGGCTGCTGAGCACTGGCATTTCCATATTCAAATTTTGGCAGGCAATGTCCTCTTTCAAAACATTTTTTCACAATATTTGGCGGAATGCGGAGGTTAGCGACGAGTAGTGGGCCGATAGGGATATGTGTCCACTTGGTAGTCTAACGGTGATGCTCTTCAAAGCAAGTCTTGCCAGAAAGCGTCCTTATACTTTGTTTGTGGTACAATTGCAGCTCCATCTGGTGCACCGTTATCACTCACCGTGCACACAACGGGTTCACAGTCTCTCAAGGTTTCATGGAAGGTAAGTGATAAAACGAGGATGTCGTGGCTTTTATTACTGCGCACTTTCTCGGTCAGAGTCAATGCCTGAGACTAGAAGGCGGGCAAAAATATGTCTATAATGGTCATTGCGAAAGCAATCCCTTGAATGGTCTAGCTCTTAGGCCGATTAGAATGAAGAAGGCGCCTCTTTTGCTTCCTGCTTCCAAATCTTTTGGTATCTTCAATGCAGGCGGTATTCCCATAATGCCAGTGGCGCATAAGTACCTGACGCAACATGCTCTTACGCACTGTACTTGAAGGACTGGGGGAAAATATTTATATGAAATGTTACTACAGTTGAACCTGCAACTTCCGGGTAGATACTGTTCGCGATCTGTTTTGCCTACTCTTCTTACCTCGTAATCACTTAGATTTCTGTTACAAATTTGTTTCGTAACTTTTCAAGGCTGCATTGTTAGTACTGTAGACAGTACAGTACTATGAATATTGTTGTGCCACGATGTGACACTTCCGCTACTCGCACAAAAACTCAATAATGTTTGAGACTCGGTTCTATGTAAATAGCTGACATACCTTAACAGGAGCGTGCGAGTGGGTCGCGGCCAATACCTGCAGTGCTATCTTTTGATAACCACCTGAGTTATCGATGAGGGTACATGCAAGTGCAGTGGCAGGCAGTCAGAGGCAATGGGCCTTGGGCGCACTCACGTCGATAACACCGGTGGTTATCACGAGACGGTGCTGCAGGTATCTACGGCTGCGTGATTTAGATTTAACGCATCTGAGCTCTTTACATCTGCATGCAGTCCGAAACACTTGAATCTATACGAGTCTAATATTGTTCAAGGACTGAAATTGGCAGCATACCAAAAGGAGAGACAGAAAAAAAGGACGGCGACGCACATAGCTTTATTTAAGCATTTAAGTTGTTCATCGGCAAGAAAGTATTTTTTTTTACAGGTTGAAGGTGCATCAGTATTCTCTCGCTAAAATTATTTAGACACTTCGGCATTTGCTGAAAAGATTATGCCTGTATTTTGTTCTTCGCAAGTACGATCATATTGTGTCGTCCGTCATGATAACACTACAATAATACAAATAATATTATGGCGGATGAAAAACCGTAATTAAAGGACTGCGTGCGAGAATATCTGTATTCTATATCTCATAAAAAGAAGAGCAGTTTCTTAATTTATGGTAGTAGTACCGTATACTTTTACTGACCATTCGACAAAAATGTGTGTTCTACGGTATATGCTTCTCAGCAAAGGCATCGTTTTTCATTTCCTCTCGTTGATACTTGCATTCCGTGTACACGAGAAGAAAGATCAGCATTAGAGAGCACTGAAGCGTTTGCGTTATTGCCGTTTTTTCATTTTTGTTTTACCACGTTGTTGATTTTTGTCACTGATCCGAACCGACCTGCACGCTCAATCGATTAATCGATTTTCGTTCTCATGCTCTCCCACATGAATTGTTTCTTTCTTCTTTTTTATTTGCATTTCATTGAACCAAGTAAAGAGATGATGAACTGGCACAGCAATATTATTTTTGGCATTCTTCCAGCACTACTTTTTAATGTTGAAGCTAGACAGATAACAAAATACCTCAAGATTAAACTAAGCCAAGTGGATCCGCTGCTGGAACGGAACCCGATAGGCCTCAAGTTGAGGCACTCAAAGACAGTATAGATTAAACTGCCTGAGAAGTGTTCCAGATATGCAGGTTTGTATTATAAGGAAGGGGAGTTGGTCAAGCGACAAAATGCGTAAATCGGATAACCATAGCCGCCAATTAGCATAACAATATCTGTGCGAGCGGAAGGGAAACGCAGTCGAAAACGGCAGCAGAATTCGGTATGGTGTAGTTGGAGCATCTGCGGGCTCACGAAGCATCCATCTGACGCAAAATTTGTGCACTCTTTAAGCCACTGGGCCAATCCCAATCTTTAAGCCACCACGAAATAAGCTGTAATGTAGAATTTTCTCCGCCAACCTACATTTTGCGCTTTCTTTTCTGAGCCGAAGCGAAAGCGGGCGCAAGCGTTAAATTTCGCCGCCGCCTGCCAGCTTGCACTGCGCGATAGCAGCGCGCTCCAGTGGTCCGCAAATTAACGAATCCAATGTTCCGCCTCATCCGGCATCCCGATCGATGCGACCAAGCTCGATGATTATTCGCGGGCTCAAGTCAATTCGCGATAGCTGCGCTTGAATAGGCACCTTATCGGTTCTGTGCAACCGCGCGTGCTTTCGACCTAAAGCGTCACGCTGTGTCCTTTTGATAGGAATGTCACGGCAACCAGCATTATCGATGTGCTGTCGCAGCGGCTGGGACAGCGGGCGAGGTGCTGCACCAATTTGACTGGTTCGTGACGTGTTTTAAGGACAGCGAAGGGGTCACGTGCATTAGCTGGTCCTGACGCTCTCTCTCTCTCCATTTCTATCGTTTATTTTTTATATTTTTTTTTACTGTGACGCCAGTTAGGCGATCGAAATTGGCTTACATTTCCCGTCCATTCTGCTACGCTGACGAGATCTGTGGTCATCTTGACACGCGATGATGATTTTTGTCGTGTCATGCCACTTCGTCATACCCAGAATCGCCATTACCGCAGCGTGAAGAAAAAGAAAAGTTCTCTACAACTGCCTCCACTGGGATTTAAACTCATTCCGGTGAAGTCATGTGCATTTGAGAGTCGAGCGCACTAACCACTGAGCTACCACGCAACTAGAAAGCTGGAAAATTAGGGCAATGCATTACGCTCAATATAGACTCTGAATGCTGCCGCGGCGGTGCATGTACTTCGGTCGCAAGAACGAGCAGTTCTGAAGTGGACGAGGATTACAACATGTGTATTGCATATGAATTCTTCTTGCTACAACGGTGATCTGTTTGCGTAGAATTCTCCTTTGTCGTGTTCATAAAAACAGCGTCGGGGCACAAAGAGGTGTGCATCGTAGTGATGATGATAACTCAAAAATATGACACACCCACAATAGAGGATGCACCGGGAATAAGGTTGTTGGTGAAAACTAACGTCGAAGCCATTGCCAACGCTAATGCCAAGAGCGACGAAGCTTACACTGTAGACGACATTGCTTACACTGTAGCTCACAAGGTTTGCAGCTGCCCAGCGAGCTTCGCAGCCACACGGCAAATCTATAGAGAAAATCAAATCGCTGAAATCACGTAGGTGCCACTGCATTATTTCGCTCATGACATCAGTTGCAGCAGAAGTTGATTAGGGTTGATTAATCCCCAGGCAGAATCTTTAAAGCAAGCCATCGAGCCTAGAAGGAAGGGAACCTTTAACACAGCAACTGTCTCTTGACCGGTGGTCTAAATATTGACTTATACATTAGCAGGATTTAAAAATTTTGTGAGGACCCAGTTGAAAAACGCAGCAGGAATTTTAAGTCTGTCGTATTGTGGGACGTCCTGTAGCCTGACGTCCTGTTGTCTGACGTCTGTAGTATGACGTCCTGTGGTTCTTCATCAATATTAAAAAGATGACAGAGAGCTCTTGAGGGACTCTGTAAATTTATTAGTGTAAAAAGAGTAAAAAAACATTATAAGGCGGAGATTCGAATTTAATTAAAACCTAACACTTCTGAGCCCACTATTTTACCAGTGCGCCCCACCGAATGTGGTTGTGCTCATGCATTTGGACCACCTAAACAGTAAACATCTGTCTACGTTGGTTGTCACCGCATTGTTTACATTTGTACGTTAATAGCCAAAGTGCGCTTTCACTCCGCCACGTGTACTTGCGCCTCTCTAGAAGAGTAAAAGTGTTGTCGCTATCGACAATTGCTCCGTGAAGTGCTAGAACATCGATTTTGCCATACGATGTCTGTGTAAGTTATGAAATTCAGAAATAGACAACGGCGACCGTGGGCGCTGTAACGGTTGTTGCTTCTAATTTCGCCAGCTATATTATAATCTGGAGTTTTACGTGCCAAAACCACGATTGATTACGAGGCACGCCGTAGTGGCGGACTCAGGGTTAAGTTTGATCACCTGGATTACGTGCACCCATGCCAGGTACACGGGTGTTCTTGCATTTCGCCCCCATCGAAATGCGGCCGCCGCGGATGCGGGATTTGATCACGTGCTGTTGTGCTTAGCAGCGCAGCACCATAGCCGCTTAACTAGAGCGGCGAGTAACTGGGACGAAGATATGGTGTCAATATTGGATGCTTTAGCACACATAAAATGAGCGTGATTTGTGGTCACAAACAGCTATTTAGGCTTGCAACCAAGCTGGAAATAAAGAAGAAAAATGTTAGCGTGGTGTCAAGGAAAGATACTGAATACGTTAGCCGCCTTAGGCAGATGGAGTCTGACAACTGTGTGGTCTGTGCATGTGTGTAATTCAAGTTGCACAGTGTGCATTGTTATGTCACACACACAGACAAAAAAGAAAGTTGCATGCATCACAAGGAAAATAGAAAGGGTCGGAACTTCTGTATCTATTCCACACTACTGTTTTTGTAATGTCAAACAAGTATATAACTGTTTTAAATATTGAACTACACAGATCTTTTTTTCAAATTCTTACTGAAAATTATTTATCTTTTATACGACCGCGCCCCTGCCCACTAGAAAACACGTTATACGCGTAAATGCAGTATTGCGGTGTAGTTCGCCGTAATGGGTGAGCAAAATAATTCGGGGAAGAAGCACACGGCGGTAATTAAGACGGTGGAAATAAGATTCTTGCCCCCCCCCCCCCCCGCCCCCCACACCCTTGGCGATGCGCCAAGAATCATCATCATGATATGGTGGTCTTCAGTGTGGGAGAAGGCGACTGTTGCAGTACATTATTTCAGAGCTGAATGAATCGCTGAATCGCTGTTGCTTTTCCCCGCATTTTCACAAGTCGTGAACATCTTTATACCCAATCCACCATAGTGTCAAAAAGCTCTTGGTTATCCCTTTCCCCTATAAAATGAGCATAAAAAACACATTGAGGACAATTATTGTTTATATTGCCTGCAGTATTGTATCTCGCCCTCTGTGTTCGCAGCATGAGTCATGGAAGACGCGATAGATGTGCAAGATTCACGTAGCTATGCTTGATCAACACATAACATCAAAATATGTAGCAAAGTTGTACGGATCCATCCATGACTATAGTGGCTTCCTATTTTTGCACTACCAGGTGTTTGAAATGTTCCGTTTTGTATTTTGATAAAATCGCTGACTTCACATTATTTAGATGAAACTTTATTCTCAGAGATTAGATTCGGTTACCCGCGTGTCTAGTTGCTTTTATTTACGCCACATAAAGTTTCATTCGAGATCACTTCAGAAAAAAAAATAATACTTGCGTAGTGCAGCATTGTCGAAACTTGGCTGCATCCACTTGATTTTTGTGGATGAATATTTGAAGCAAGATTGAGGGTAATGGAGATTTTGTGTATTACGCATATAGCCGTTGGTCATAGAACGACTGACGAAGCCTGGCTGAAAAGGAGGGTTCCTGTCCAAGAGGGATAAGAAACGATATAAGCCTCAGGAGTGGCCAGGCTCGGACATGCATTTCCGGTGAACGAAAACAAATTTCGGAATGAACCGAATGCAGAGCACATTTGGCGGCGTTATTTATTGTAATAACTGTCGATAATGCTTAAGTCCAGCGCTGGCTTGGGCGGAGTACAGCCTTTACGGCAATGCAAAAGCTGTCCGTCGCTGCGCAATTAGGAAGTGGAAATGCGAGTTCGTGTGTGGGCTCCATAAATACTCTAAAGCACGAGGGTGTACCGATCATGGTTCAAAGTATATGATAAAATCCGTCTGTTAAAATGCAGCGAATGCGCCAAAAACGTCCCCTGCAGCTCCTCTCCTACGCGTACCTTTAGATATTGCTGGCACATTGACTGATAATTTCAATACATTCGCGCCAACGGCATGCGTTGTCTCTTGACTTTACTGCAGGCGCCGAAGAGGGAGCAGCAGCACGGCACCATCTTGGGATACCGCGTCGGTTACCGCGTTGCCCACAGTGACGACAGCTTCCAGTTCAAGCAGGTCGAGGCACGCGCTGTGGCCGCATATGCCGGAGTTTCCTCCGGGCGCAAGCAGGCCGATGAGAGAGATCTCCATCAAAGAGAGCAAGAGTATGTGGAGACAACGTACCTGACGAACCTGCACCGCCTCACCAAGTACGGCGTCGTGGTTCAGGCCTACAACGCAGCCGGCACGGGACCTGCTTCCGACGAGGTTATTGCCACCACTCTTGAATCAGGTGAGATTGTAGTGATGGGTCTTTTCGACCCCATGTTTGCGGTACATTAGACAGCAGCACAATGGTAATGCGTAGGTCATATTCCCGGTGGACTATTAGAGCTACAGAATGGGCGGCAAGAAAAAAGTAATCGCGGTTGACGATGGCAGAGAATTAGGCGGTTTCATGAAATTACGAAAATTTGGAATTGAAGTTATGCAAATCATTTTGCAGTTAGCTCGCTATGGCGTCAACCTTGCGGTGGTTTGCCTCCACCAACACTTTGACTCTCTCGAAGAGTTTGAACAGGCATTCATTGTGGACCTCGGACATGCTGAGGGGGAGAAAGAGCGTGGGCTTGCTTAGCTGCTCGGTCACTGCGGAAATGTTCATCTACCTTTATACAAAATAGTACCATAGTCGTACGCCATCCTCGAGCTGCATAAGTGCGCCCCTGAGGAAAGTGAAGTCTGATTTGACGCGGTTTGTGTGAAGATGCGGCCATCTGTAAGAGCATCTTTGTTCGCGTGCAAAGCCTGGCTGGCCAATCCATTTCGTTGTTATGATGCTGCCATGCTGCAGTTCGGCGCTGCGTTGTAGAACTCAGCCTCCACATGCAGCACGAAAGATCAGGGCTCGATGCTTGATTAAACGGCCTGGTAAATACGAGAAGGGCCGTGAATGTCCTGTGCGATCGTGGGGAGGAACGAAAAGGCGGCTGGTCGCAGTCAGGCGATCGGAAATGAACGCTGGTGGGAAACTTGTTTTGTTGCTATAAAAATTATATGGACACTCAAAAGCGGATTTCTGCCGTCGGCATCGCCATCGCCGTCGCCGTGAGGTTTCGTATGACGCCAATGGCGATGAAATCATCGCCGCATTCCGGACGCTGTAGGTGCGAATCAAATGGCGCGAGGGACGTGCGCTTTCATGGGGAGGAAACGCAGGTAGGAGAGCAAACGCGCGTTCTGCGCCGTGCTCCCTGAAGGGATGCAGAATTAAGCAACTCTTTCCTCCTTTACAATCACCATATATAGAGAGCAAATGCGACTTCTTCCGTTGCGCGAAAGGCCGTGGAGGCCGTGTAACTTTCTTACAATATCTAGGAGACCAGTTGTGCTTCGAAGGCGGAGCCCTTAGTCCGGGGCCCCATAGGTAATAGCCACCGCGAGAATGAGAGGCGAGAGTCGGAGAACAAAACTCGAATGACGACGACGCAGCGAATGCAACGCCATCGCGAAAACGAGCCTATATACCCAGCGGCTCAATCTGGTAGGGACCGCCAGGACCACGGTGTAGTTGACTAGATTGATAGACAGACAACCTCAAAGCGCCTGAAGTTCACAAATAATGCTTCGCTATACAAATCTTTTTGGTTTTACGTGCCAAAACCACGATATGATTAGGAAGCGCGTCATGGTGGGATACGTAAAGCATCGTGGTCTGGTCATTGGTGGAAGGACTAAACTCTTCTCTTTTTTTTTTCTCCAGAGCGCCAACAGCTCTATCGAGTGGGCGCTTCGACCACGGCTTCCGCGTTGCAGTTGTTACTGAACGTGATGGTATACGTACAGCAGTATGTATGATATATACATAATGCATTACAATTATGAGCATGACACATGCTTCTGGATTTAACTTTCACCCGCCGTGGTGGCTTGGCGGCTATGGTGTTGCGTTGCTAAGCACGAGGTCGCGGGATCAAATCCCGACAGCGGTGGCTGCATTTCGATGAGGGCGAAATACAAAAACACCCGCGTCTCGAGCATTGGGGGCACGGTAAAGATTTTGGTGGTGAAAATTATTCCGGAGGCCCCCACTATACGACGTACCTCAGAATCAAATCGTGGTTTTGGCACGTAACACGCCGGAATACAATTCAAGCAAACAAAGTTGTTCTATGAAACTGAACTGAAATAATCAAAGAAATGACTTCACAGCACATGGAGAGACACTTAGTCAGTTATTTCGAAATGTACTAAAATACAGATTCGCATAACGTTATCGTCGGCTGTACGGGAATATTACTAGCGTTTCTCGCGTCTTGTCTGTTTTCAAAAGTCCTTGCTCTAAAGTCGTGTCTGTGAATTTGTATGAGTAGAGAGTTTGGACAGCGAAGTAAAACAACAGCGTCTGATAAAAAGGGGACTGGGGCGTTACTCGGGTTATTTCCGCTGAAAATGGGTCAAAATGCCGCCCTGGTTGCGTGGGGCCACCCGTCCAGATTTAGCAGAGACGTATGCAACATCTTCTCGTTTGGCAGAACACACGATATCGATTTAGCAGAACAGTACCTTTACTCATACGTTCCCACTGTCAGTTCTGTTCTCATTATTTTTATTTTTGCTTTTATGTTACCCGCAGGTCGCGTCATGAGAAGTATTCATTTCACCAAACTTGTGCTATACATGAACACGTTAAAATAGTGTGGTAATGGGAGCCGCTAGGAAATTATACCGTTGTAATTATTCGGTTGGAGGTTGCCGCAGGTGAGCTCGACCTGTGATGACTCGAGCTGTGCTCGACATAAGCTGGCTGTGGCACGATCAAAACGCGGTGGTGCTCAGTCGTACAGCACTTTTCGCCACTCTGGACTTTTCCCCAAAATTGTTTTACTTGACTGTCGGCCTTTAAAAGGAACGCGGAACACACGCAAAATCAGAAACAACAGCGCTTCTTTTTGATTATGATTGATCTACGGCCCTTCGCTGGCCTGTTTTCGCTCGATCTGGCCACGTAATAAACAACATGTACAAATGCGCTTCTGCTTCAATTCTGCCGTTCCTTGCTATCAAATTCCATACGAAGTGCGTCGCGGGGTTTGGTAGGCCCGATATTAAGGAATCAGGTGTTCAGCAATAGTTTGGGCTATTGCATAAATGTGTTGTGCAGGGGACTTTATTTCTGGCTTAAGTATCCCTGCCATTAGACAAAAAAAATTGAGAGTGTTTTTCGCGCGAGGCAAAAACTTTGCGAATGGCACTTAGTTTTACGACGCTTCCTAACGACGAGCGTTCTTTGTCTTTCGAATATTTATGTCGTTTACTAACGACAGCTACCTCGTAGGCTGTCAGATATAGATTTTCTTGCGGCCGCTGTCTCAGACGACTTGATGCGTCAAGCAAGCAGCTTCTCCGAGTTTCGAATCGCAGTGCGCGCAAGCTCAGCAAAAGTCAAGTTGGAATCGGCGATGAGCAATGACAGGCCCTAATTATCGTGTTTCGTGAGCAACCGTTTCTCAAGAGGGAAGAACGATGCAAGTTCTCTTAGACATCACTTTAATGATAGAATCAGGTGTCCCCAGCAATACACGGGTTCATAGTGTCATTCCGTTCCCGGGTCTTTATATGGCGTCGTGTCGAAGGACTAAGCACTTACCAATTCGTCCAACTGTCACTTCTGCTTAAGTATTCCCCCAGCTGTCAATGAAACAGCGCTAATTACGCACTGCACTAAATCATTTAAGATGTCATAAACTTTTTGAAACCCCATCTGTTTAAGAAGTTTAATCTGGCATTGCATTAGCCAACGCATCCCTCTGAGCTTGTTTCATCTTGGGAAAGTGAAAAAAAAGCATTAACATGTACGCTCTACCTGACTTGTTGTTTTTTGCTGATTCGTTCCGTAGCCCCGCCTACATCGCCCAGCATAAAGGCCCTTCCACTCTCAAACTCGTCTCTGCTGGTGCAGTGGGAAAGGGAGAAGAAAGACGATTATTCAGCGACGGGTAAGTAATTGTCACAGGGAGTGCAACGCAATCTGCTGCCCAATCGAAATTAAATGCATACCAGTGAACATTTTTGCTGTGTAGTCTTATTGGAAAGCGCGAATGAAATGGAAACGGTCGAATTAAACTGTAAACGGTAAGACAGGTTTTAAACTTGATTTATTTATATGAAGAAAGTGCATACACTATGAAGAGCCGTGTCACAGGAATTACAACGCGTGTTTTTCAGCATTATCTTCGTGAAACAATTTTCTTTTTATCTTCCTCGTATGTCTCTTTTACAATGCCTAATTAACTCTGTAACGTATTTTTTCTATAGCCAATATGTGTTGCTACTGCAGTTCAAAGAAAGACGTGTGTTAAAAGGCTAAGCAGTTTACTCGAAGTCAACGGACTAGACATTTTTGCCTGAATGAATTTCACTAGGAGGACCAAAAATATTAGACATTGCTTACAACACTAACCATTCAGCTGCAGTTTTTATTCTACTGGTGTGTACGAATGAAGGGGTAATTCTTAGTCTTACATATCTACGCGTTTTGTGTACGTCTTTGGCTGTTTCGGGCAGAGTACGTGCTACACTATGGCACCGAGCTCGGCGAGTGGAACAAGCTGTCCCTGAACTCGTCCAAGCAGTCGTTCGTTCTGGATGGCCTCAAGTGCGGCACAACGTATCGTCTCTACATGACCGCCTCCAACAGCATTGGCACTGGAGAGCCTGGGGCGGAAGTCATCGTGCGCACAAACGGCGCAGGTTTGTACAGATTGCTGTGTTGATTAAAGCAGCGTTTGCATATTTCATGCCGTCCTCGCTTGACATCATATTGCAACTTGTTTTGCCTTCGTTCGCTGCACCTTGTTGTAGATATATGTATTTTTTTAACCAAAGCTTCCCTTTGCGTTTCGTGCACGTTCAACCTTTAATTGAAGAAGCTCCCAAATTACACCTAATTGCTTTTGTTGTTTGTACCTCACATAAAGCTTGCATGTTTTCTTAGGAAGTGGTTTGCTTGTTTTTGTATGCGCCATTATTTCGTTGTCTTATCTCCGGACTCTAATCTAACCTATCGAGCCTCTAGAACTGTTTGCTTGATTTGAATTATTCACTGCAGCCTTCTATGGTTATTGTTTTCTCTTTTCTTTCGCATCCTGGCAGTGATAATTGTTGGTTGGCTGCTGTGATTGTTGTAAGTGATACCACTGTATGATGCCAACTGACTATTAACACACAGGAGTAGAGACTGCTTATTGAAATGGAGAAGTAATTCTGAAGTAGCATTAAGGTTGCGAGAACGTTGAGCTCTTAAGGGAAAAGGGACATACATTCTAGTAGAATAATAGAGAATGTGCAGGCCATAAGAGCTGGCGACGAAATATTTCGTCAATGCTTTCTTCGGCTCTATTGTCTGTGCGTTATATTGTTAGAGAAAGATAGCCCTGTAGTTGCCCCTAATCTTGTCACTTGTTATGTACGCAGTATTACTTACAAGTTATACCTACTGTGGCGTATGAGTACAAAGTTATCTGCTGTAGATTACTGCACTAACGAATGTTATTCCAGCATTCCATATATCTTACTTGAGCTGCACGAACGGTATTTACTTCTGCTATCAATATCTGATTTTGAAGACGAGATCTTCTTAGCTGGCTTCAGACAGATGTGGCATACTTGGGATCGGAGTATCTTGTAACCACTTCCAGAAACAAAAACGATTGGTATGACTTCTAGACATCGTATGAACATGAGAATGGCATCGAATGATAACACTCCATGTCGATAACAAGTAACAATAGTAATCAACTAAGGATGTAATCACAAACGAGTATAATTATCCGTAAACAAGGTGGGATGTGAGTGCTGTCTCGCTGTCACGCTTTGCCGCATGGCCTCGCAGTGTCATCTAATTTAACTGCCGCACCCACCACCAGATGGCACGAGTTTACCGAGATCGAGCCGGAGGCGAGATGGGTAGGAGAAGCCGGAAAAGTGGAGAGCCGCCAGCTGCGCGAGTGCTTTTGAGTGCATCACCTGAGCTTTTGGCGTGTGTTTTGAAGAAGTAGTAAACACTCAGGGCTAGCAGGCCTCACGACTCCCGGTAGCGTCAAAGAGCAGCAAAAAATCGAGGCGAGTGGCGCATCCCAACGTTTCAAATGCTTAAAGAAAGGAAAGGTCAACACACTGTCGAGGCTTATCAATAATAGTTTGATGTGAAATCTGTTACAAAATGAGTGATTAAAGAACTTTACAAAGCGACAGAAAGGTACAGAATATAGAGATATAATAACATTTAGTGATCGAATCATTTGAACCAGCATGTGCGCCAGCTTTGTTTTCTTTATCGCTGACACTTGACTCACCCTGTATTTTCTCGTATTCGGTGATTCTTTGTGTGCCTGTGAATTTCTGTTAGCCACTACATATGTTTTTCTCCACCGTGCATGCTACCGCATGCGATCTAATTCCACGTGGTCCTTTTGCATTTTTCTCATACTGGTTCAGCTCCAATATCTCCGCAAAGCGACAAATTTGTCACCACGAACGCGACCAGTGCTGCGCTGCACCTGGCTTCTTGGATGACCACCGGCTGCCCCATCACAAGTTTTGCCGTCCAGTACCGGCCGAGGTTCCACAAGGCGTGGCTTCTGGCCGCCGACGCCCTGAGTGCGGGCACGCGTGTTTACGTCATCACCGACCTCGCGCCTGGCCGACAGTACCAGGTGCGCGTGGTGGCACACAGTGACGCGGGTGCAACGCAGGCCGATTTTCCCTTCCGTACGGCGACGCTGCCCGCCAGTGGTAAGCGATGCACGATTGCCAAAATTACACCTAGATAAGGTTTATTTATGTTTGTTCGCGGGCTCACATTTTCTGCCGCATATAACCCCACGATGCCTAAACGCCATTCCATATTAAGAAAACTTAGAACGAGATGTTCGTCTTCTGGTTACGAAGAGTACACGCGCACAAATAAAAAATGGGGAGTTACTGGAAAGAAAAAAAAATTACTTCTTTTATTATTTAATCAATATGTAATTGGTGTGCTGAATTATGCTGAACTGAAAAATTGCTTCAGAATTTCTCAAAAGGCTACTATGGGCTTTACGCTAACTTTCCCGCGCCCGCAAAGCGCTGAGGAATCATTATACTCCCAGGCGTAGCAAAAACTTTACATAGGGCTTTGTCATGGTAACCTCTGCTAATTTGTATACGGGAAGCTTGTTGACGTTTTGACGCCCTTCATTAGGGAAATAAAATTCCTTTGAAGTCTCATTCGTACTTCGTGTGGCCGCTAATAGAGCTGGAAATCCATCACCGGGAAAAAAAATACGACGCTCACAAAGGATAACGGATAACACGAGCACCTTGAATAGAACCCGTTGAGCGCCTTCGTCAAAGTACGACACTTCCATCACGATTGAAGTGCAGTAAGTGTGATCTTCCAATACATTGATCGGAAGAACGCACGCGCCAATGGGAAATGATTGTGCTTAGTTTCATGTTGGACGTTTCAACGGCTTTCGGAAGAAGCGCCACGCCCTTGTCATTGCATAAACGCCGCTGTTACGAGCCCGTTCCGTTATGTGGCCAGCAGAGCATCTGACGTTGTGTCACTGTGCGACTTTTTGCGCTAAATTTATGAAGGCTGCGTACACGCATGTGAAGGGAACAAATACGGAAACGATAAAGAAGGATAAGCATACTTTTTCGGTCCAACTTTAGGGCCAACTAAATGCCGGAAATCCTTGGCCGAAATGTCGAAATAGATTAGTTGTGTAATTCGTATCAGGTGCATTGCTCGTCAACTAGGCCAGCGCTGGAATTGTTGATGTGCCCAGCGTGCGCATTTTTCTTTTCGGCAGTGCTTGCACTCAAAGTTTCGCGAGCAACGTTTGCATGCGGAAATAGCCATTCGACACTAGGGCACTGCGGTTGAGCACAACTGCCTTCGGTTTCGGCTATGCGCGTGGGGCCATACGTATGCTAGGCTGGGAGCAGCAGTTTCTGGTAGAGGAGAGGGGCGGGAAAAAATGAGTTGCAGGGATGGACGTGCGGGGCGTCCAAAAACGGGTACAAACGGAGGCGTGCAATGCGGAGCTGCGCTCCAGGCGTTTATTGCTCAAAAAAGAGCACTCGATGACTTGGGTGGCGAAAGCGTAGCAACGGAAACACTGTTACTCAAATGAATGTGTCGCAATGCCCTCGTTCACTTGATCTCATCATCTTCTTCTTCATCATTTATATACACGCCCAGCGCGCCAGCTTTGTCTTCACCCGAATGACGGTGGGCGCTACCCATATTCATTGTCCTCAACAATCTAGAAATCAATATGCCCTATTCCGCTTTTCCAAATCTTAAGTAGGATATTAGCTAATAGCGTTCCCCGTAAGCCATCCTATGTATTTATGTATCATTATGCCTGTCACTTTCCGTACCGCCGGTCCTAGCGCTGTCCTTGCCTTTTTCCCAACACCCTTTGTTTGTTCTTTTTTCTACAGCCCCATATGTATAGTACTTTGAAAATGCATTAGGATATACGTAGGCTCTGATTCGTGGCTTGAGAGTGACTTCCACGCCACTCTATTTCTTTACACCGACAGATAGGACTTAAAGAAACGCTAAAAAGAAGCAGTGTGTCAGTTTAGGAAGAATTACACTTTGTTACATCGAAATTACTGTCAATAATGTGGCAATAGTTCATTAATTAGAAAAGCAAATGATGGTAGAAATTGATTTTTTTTTTCACTTTGCTGTCGAAGTCTCAGTGCCGATTCTTCTATGTGACGTGACGGATTTCAAGTATTTTTTTTCTTCTATTTGGGCCACAGGGGCTCATGCAGTAACACCTCTTGAAACTTGCTAAATTCTTCTTCGTCTTTCTGGGGTTTTACGTGCCAAACCCAGTTCTGATTATAAGGCACGCCGCAGGGGAGGGCTCCGGATTAATTTTGACCGTCTGGGTTTCTTTAACGTGCACTACAACGCAAGCACACTGTGGCAGTTTCATTTGACCGAAATGGAGTGGATCTTTATTAACAAAATAATTTGGCAGATGGCGTCAAAATTCATGACGTCTAGTTCGCAGACGCGCGAACTCCACCATCTTTCATGTTTGGGTCATTTGTGTCCTATCAAGCCTCTATTTCGGACGAGTGTTTTTCTTGTAATTGTAGAAAGATTCTGTGCAAATGATGTTCAAAATATTGTTTGTGTGCGCCTTTAAAAACCTAACTGGAACAATGTTTTCGACCGCGTAATAAGCTAGTTTATGATTTTAGATATCAGTCTGCCTCCGTTGTAAAAATTTACGTCGAAAATGCGAGTGAGCGTGTCGGGGAAATATTTCACAAACGTGCATTTCTGAACCGAAGCGGAAGAAAATCAAACTACAAGAATAAAAAAAAGAACGTCGTACTACCACCCGCCGAAATCCGCAATTCAGGCCAAATCTACGAACCTTGACAATCAACGCGGCGTCTCGGCATGACCTCCGAAGGTGGTGGCTTACGCGCACGCGACGAATCTCGTTGGCGATGTGCTGGGACATGCGTTATATCCGCGAACCGCCGGATGCACCTGTCACCAGCTCAAGTGGTATATAGAGTTTCAGCATCCAATTCAAGACGTCTCACATTACATCATCAACGGCTGCAGAACTCGCAGCTATCCGTGCTGCTCTGGAATTTATTGGTCCCAAATCACCACAGTCATGGTCCATCTTTTGTGACTCGAAGGCAGCTCTCCAGTGCCTGCTGTCCCCTTTCAACCACGGACCTAACGCACAATTAGTCGCAGACATCCGACTACTTCACCATCACGCTACCGACAAGGGGCACAACATCATCTACCAGTGGATACCGGGTCACTGCGGAATTTCGGGAAATCGCAGTGCGGATGACGCTGCCCGATCGGCCCACGATGGTGCCCCTATTGTATCGATACCACTGTCGAGAGCAGACGCAGCCACAAAACTTCGTTCCCTCGCACGCGAGCTTACGCAGACTCTGTGGAACACCAGTGACTTCAGCAACGCACGCCTCCACAGACTGGATCCACATCTGCAACTCCGTCTTCCACCAGGGTTACCACGAGCGGAAGCAACACTTCTGTGCCGCCTGTGGCTCGGCGTGGCATTCACGAACGCCTATTCCTTTCGCATTGGAATGGCCGACAGCCCCGCTTGCAACAACTGTGACTGCGAGGAGACAATCAAGCACCTCCTCTGTGAATGTCCCCGCTACAATGTGGCAAGAAAAGCGCTCGCGACTGCGCTTGAAAAACTGGACAATCGCCCCTTCACAGAGGAAAAAGTTTTAGGACACTGGTCTAGACGGGCTTCGGCACTCAAGTCCTTAAGGGCTCTGCTGAAGTTCTTAAGGACTTGTGAATTGTGCGACCGGCTTTGAACGTTGTAGCGCGTAGGGTCGCGTTATTGCGCGAATTTTATTTTATTTTATTTATTTATTTTATTTTATTTCTTATTTTTATTATTATTGTTTTTTTTGTTTTTTTTGTTTTTTTTGTTTCTTCTATCACCTTTCATTCCCTTTACCCCTTTCCCCAGTACAGGGTAGCAAGCCGGTATTTACACTGGCTAACCTCCTTGTCTTTCCTTCCCTTTCTTTCTCTCTCTCTTATAAAAGGTTAGGCAATTACCAGACTGGCAGCTCTCCCTGGATGGCTTCCATAGCGTATACGATAGATATAAAACCAATTTAGTCATAGTAAACTATCACGCTGTTCACCCATAACGGCATTCTGATGGTACATCATCGGATTGCCTTTCGTTTCCGTTAAACTAATGCCTAAGCCCTCTAAACCCGAGAAAAAACACACTGCAAGGCGTCAGAGAGTCATACGTAGTTTTCTGTAATACTTCTTTCTACAAAACATTTTCCGCTTAGGCACCTCGAAGATGCAACACTCGTGATATACTGGCTTGCTCAGTGCCTACGATTACTGCGGTATTCACACGCGGGAGCCGATAGAATAACTCTCGTTTATTGCTTTTAAAGCGACGCTTTCTTTGCGAACGTTCCCGGACTTGTCCCAGATTGCGGCTGGGTGCGGTTTCTGTCCGAGCCGAATAGCTTTATTAAGAAACACAATTTAATTACGTGCCTTACGTTGGGATTGAACCCGCAGTGCAGCAGCCCTATGCGCTTATCATTAGTCCACAATTGCACGTACACTTTATGGTGCCAATGCCAACTAGATCTTTGAGATGGTCTCCGTGTGTGTCGCAATGCGTAGGACGGGTGCGCGCGTAAGTGCCCTCGCGTACCCGAGCTGATTAAAAGGGGCTGCGTTTGGACAGATTTTAACGTGAATGACGCGGTTGTGGGCGAAGGCGTTCAAAATTACGTTGCACTGACATTGCAGTAAGAATGAAACTAAGATAGGTTTCGTTACTGTTTGTGCATTTAAACAGAACTTCGCTATATGTTGAGGTCGACAAGATGCATTGAATCTGGCGTATTTTTTTTTAATGTGAAAGGCCCTCGTACGGGGCTTTAGTAATACACTACGCTAGAAATATTTGCTTTTCATCACGTTTCATTAATTTCGATAACACATAATCCAGAGTTTCCAGATTAATTTTGGTAACAAATTAAAATATCTTATACCGGTTCCCAAACATCCATAAATGCTACGAGCCATCTTTTTACCTGGGAGTTAGCCGTGTGTGCTGGAGTTTTTCCAAATTACATTTTATGTGCCAGTGCTCCTGGTCTCCTGTGTGCATGAGGTCTGGCCTTTCCTTTTATGCCGCTACCGTCATGTCGTCGTAATTACACATCGACATCCTCTAATAGTAGCGAAGAAAAACGTGTGTAGTTCAAGTCCAGCGCTAATACAGCTCCACTAACGTGAAACCTGGGGTAGTGCGAAGCAGTGATGCGCCAGCGCTGTCCCTCGATGCGAGCGCTTGTGGGGTGGTGGCGCCCTCTTAGGCGCGGCGCAGGTACCACACTGGCGTGTGGGAAGCTAGTTTCACGAGTTTCTGAAAAGTAATGCGCTTAATGCATGGTTATTCCCTTCTTTCAAATTATTCTGAATCATGTTCGCTTATTTTTGAACTGGTTTTGATCAATTCTGCACTTGTTTGGACCCTGTTTCGAGAACTTGTTCTTGCGCGTGACCACGACGACATGAGTCACATTACACGATTTTCAAGATTTTTACGAGTCCCTGCTAGTTATTGCACTTAATACTTGATTATTCGTATCTTTTACGCAATTCTGAATCGCCTTAGTTTATTTTGAACCAGTTTTGATCCATTATGCACTTGGCCCTGTTATTGCGCGTGACCACGGCGACATGAAATCACGTTACACGCCGACCGCCCGGGCTCTTAAACTGCTTGGCACTTAAAAGAAAACACTGCTCGCCACTGCCAGAGGATCGATCCCCTGCGGAAGAACTAGACGCGCCAGTCTTTGGGCCATTGCGCATCGTTAGCTCCAAGCCACTTGCGTGGAGCTTAGTGCCACATGAACTATGGCAGTTGTGGCGTATCAATCCATCACGTTTCCGTACAATAGGCTTATACCGAACCTATATACTCGTATCGTTGACACCAAGCAAAACACGGACTCATACTTCCTTTCGTACGCAACTTTACCCATGAAGGCAGAGATTGAGATGGTGTATTAGTGGGTAATTTTGACGGCACCGTTGTGCTCATTCAGTTTCGTACACAGCGTAAATTGAAATTTGCACGTGTGGCTCATGGTCGAATAATCGAGAATTTCTTTGAACTCGAGTAATTTTTGTGAACGTAGCTGGACGAAAGTAATGAACTTGTTATACTTATCACGTCTGTAAATGAGTTCTATACTCTTAGCTCATCCATTAACCGATATATTCATTCTAATCTGCGCACCCAAGCTGAATGGAATGGAATCGTTGAGCAATCAACCGGCACAAACATATAGATTGCAGTTTATTGATAGGGAATTCGGCCACACATTGAAATGGGCAGCTTGAGACACAGCAGAGTAGTGGTGACATAATTGCTATTCGATGAGTGACTCGCATTTACTGGGCAGGTACTTTGATCTATAGTCATTTCTTTCCTTGCCAGCATTAATACCAAGTGATATCCTCTTTGCCCAAAGCTTCTCAAGGAAATGCCAATTATGCGCAGTACTTTTTTTCTCTAACAGCCGCTGGGATGAGAACATGAGTGCTCAAATAAAAATGCCTTAGTTGAAAGATAAGTAACATTGTGATTAACTTGTCAACTATCGGGGCACGTGCCAGTTCCTTTAAATAACTTCCGAATTGTGTGCCCTGCACAGTGTCAACGCAGACTCCAACTGCAATCAAGGACCAGTCGACGGTGCCATTTCACCTGAATGCTTCGATGGTGGCTCCGCTAGCGGTGTGTGTGATTTTAATACCCGTTGCCGTCCTTCTCATCCACATCTACTTCAAGAGGCATCGGTCACGCAGGAGCAGAGCCAGCGAACACGGTGAGCAAATGGCACGTTATATATATATATATATATATATATATATATATATATAGATATATAGATAGATAGATAGATAGATAGATAGATATGAGGGAGAATGCTTGAAGGTCAACCTGACGAGTGTTCGGTCTCTTTCTTGACGTTGAGGGTATTAGGAACTGCGAATAGAAAGAGCAAAATGGGAAGTGAGCGAACACTGCGTTCACGTGGGAGGACACACAGGAGGACTACAAAATGGTCATATGGGCCCGTGCACTTCGACAACTGCACTAATGCGCGAGCGGCTTTTTCCGCCAGCCATCGACGAATCTGGCCAAGGTCCAAGTATCTTGGACGCAGACAATAGTCTCCAGCCGGTTTAAGGTTGTCCGGAGAAAGAGGCATTGGACGTCATACCGAGGACAGGTATACACAACAGGTTCTCAATTGCGTCCGTGCACCTACAGGATAATTTGCACTAACCAAAAGGCAATCGCTGCATTTCGCGATTTGAGTCATTATCCGTCTGGAAGAAGGTATTGCTCTAAATAAATTATCACATTGTAGGCGAGCGTGTATGAGGCAAAAATTATTATTTGATTTGACAACATATACATAGAAAAGAGAAAGTGAGAAGCAAGGTTGGCAACTGCCACAAGAAGGGGCACAACGCCTGCCTACTCTTCGGAAAGGATGAGACAAACATAGAAGGACAGATAGGAAGAAGGGGAGGAAGGAGGAAAGGAAGAGCGAGATGACAAATCTCAAAGAATAAAGTAAAACATACAGTAGGGCCCGTCCCTGCAGGTCAAAAGGCAGCACATATGCTAAAAATCAACATTTTAATTTTAGTGCTTAAAAGTGCAGGTACTCGTGTGCATGCTTTCTTTCCATCGAGGGATGTCGGGCCCCAAAGTAGCCTGCCGTTGTTTGGAATTTTTGTTTCGTGTCGGGCGTGGTTTTACACCTTTTCGTTCTCAGTACAATATATTGCACATAACTTTTAATCGTCTTTTTTTTTCAAAGCAACTCAGAAACGGTTGCTAAAATAGTCCTCCTGTATAAAAGTCACATAAATGCAAAACTTCATGGAAGCGTTATTAGCGCAATTTTCTTTTGACCTTCTTTACAAGCACTACTTTAGCTTCATCTACCTCGGTGCATTGAAATTAAAATCTCGGTTGTAGACTCAACATGCTAACCTATGATAAGATTTTACCCCTTCATCACTGTGTTTATGCAAATAAGAGCTCTTTTAGCACTTCGTACTGTACCTGTCGGCAAAAATAACCAACTTGAAGCGCCATTGTGAAAGTAAGTAGCGTTGTGTTCTACACTGAAGTTCTTTTTATCAACCTAAGAGGTGAGATACCTTCTGCGGCTATTTGTTTAACTTCATAAGTAATAAACTTAACGAACTAAAAAGAAATCGCACAAGTATATTGTGTTTGCGAATGAGAGAAGCTAAAAAACAAAAACGTAGAACTAAACTTTTTGGATATGCCAATAAAAGTATGAGTGCATCAGCGACTCGCATTGCATTGCATGTTTTTTTTGTTTTTTTTTTTTGCGTGCAGGGCACGCCAGAGCCGATGTTGTCACCAGCTCCTCTTCATTGTCTCTATTTTTTCGCATTTAAGAGCTCCGTATACCAGAATAAAATTGGGCTGTACCGGCCTATATGTTGTGGTACACAGCATATTACAGCCCAAATTGAAATTTGCTGCCCCCTTTTTTATATAAGTAGTCAAGTTGAAGCAGGAAGGAAGGGCAATGACGACAGGATCGATATGGACAAGCGCTGATTGGTGTACGTCCGGTCGCCTCTATTTTTCCGTCGCACTTCAAGCTTTACTAGTCTTCGAATGCCAACTTAAGTCGAATTCCTTACTAAGTAGGATACATACATGCTCCCATATTAAAATATATATTCTTTGTCACAAAACGGATACCTTCAAAATACACATGCTAAACTGGCTCTTCAATACTACGTATGAAATTATATGTTCTTTAGAAATGTACCATCTGAACGCTAACCTGAGCAATGAAAAAATTGAAGCGCTGTATTTTATTCAAATGTGCTTGTCCCGCCCTCGTTATGTTGTGTTTGTTACTTTGCACCCTGTGCAAAAATGGATCGGTTCCAACTCGCCTGCAATTCAATTCTTGCAATATTCAACTGTATGCCAGTGCAAATGTTTCTTTTTATTCTTTATTGTCGCAAGTGGATCACACTCCGGGAATAAATAATCATCATTATTAGCGTTAACGTCCCAAAGCTGCACAGTGGGTTATGAAGAATGCCTTAGTGGAGCGCAATGGATTAATTTTGACCACCTGCGCCTCATTACCATCCAGCTAAATCTAAGTACACGAGCATTTTTTAAATTTACCCCCATTGAAATCTGCCCGTCGTGGACACGACTTCGAAGCCGCGACTTTGTGCTAGGGCATTACCCTAGTATGCAGTTCAACGACCGTGGAAGGCACAGAAAAGCAAAGCATGCGTCGGGGCGTGCGGAAACCAAACTTATGCTACTCGTCTTGAATAACATTTAAATAAACCAGGTGATTCAGAATTTACATCTACGAAAAGCATGAAACAGATGTAATGCATCAAATCACCACGAAAAGGTTACCCTGTCTTTTGTGACCTAAGAGTCAGTATATTTACACACGCCATCTTTCGTATTCTGCCGATGTACTCAATGTATTGAGTGGTGGGAATATAATTCTGCTTATTCTTTCGCAAACATTGACAATGTTGCTTAATCACCTAATTGTAGTAGTGCATGCTAATCAATCATTTGCGCATCTTTCAATATATGGCTTGTTCCATAGATGTGTAATCACAATTGATGCAAACTCCAGGCCGACTTTCCTCAGACCTAATGCGTGGTGAGCAGTGTAGTTTAAACGAATAGATAAGTTATCTGACTTGTTTTGTCTATTTGTACAGAGAGTCCCGACCCGGGCAAACAGTATTTCCAAGACGCGGTGATCCTGTCCGTCTTCAACCAGAAGGAACCGGCCCTCAAGAACAGTGTAGCAGGCTCCGCGTACTACGCTTCGATGTCCAACAAGACACTGCCATTATCCATAAAGAATCACAGTGAGTTACAGCTCACTTACAACCTTTCACGCGTGTAAGTCACGCTAACAAAAAGTCTAAACAGCGAATACAGCATTACTTATTTACTTCGTTTCTTGAAAAAATGCATAACAGGTAATTTTGAGAGTCCCATGCATAATATATAGAATTGAAGAGGGAAAACATTTTAATATTTACCAGTCTTCATACGATACTTTCTTACGATTCGCCTTATATACAGTAACAATTTATACAATAACTCCAAGAGAAAAAAAAGAGTTCAATGTAGTGTCTCACAGTGACCGTGCTCCCATAAATGCAGGGAGATCGATAGATCAAGAAAAGTGGGATGCACTGGCTGTGGCTGAGGCGCTGTGAAAAGTCAACTCGGGGGACTGAAGCTGACCTTTGTTGGCTAACTCTCTGGGTGAGTCACTGTGTTGTCACAGAAGTATACCTAGAACACGTGTTTATTGCTGATACAGGGAATTATCGAAGAATTATCGTAATTGTTGAATCAGCTAGCTGCATTAGATATTAGCCAGTAGAGTGCACCTGATTCTATTCCTGTTTTGCCATTCATTTTTGACGGCTGACCGATCCCAGTGATAAAGTGCGCAGAGCGTTGTTCGGATTACCAACAAAGAACAAAAATAGTAGCATTGAAATAAAATAGTTGTATTAAACTGTCGGTGGTTGATTGATAGCGCTCATGACGCTCTTATTTGAAAATTCAGCAGGCTTCGTTTTCTTCTATATCCGAATGTAAAACGAATGGTTTTATTCGGCAACTGCGTATATTAAATAAATTGATAATAGAATTTTTCATACTTTCTTCGCACACTTCAATACCAGGTTTTTCGATTGCTATTTGCGCGGCACCTTACCTGTATATATTTCTATGTCTCGGACCTGCCTTACCTGCGTGATGCATCATTGTACCTGTTTTTAATCTTTAACGGCTTAAATTTATTGTGCTAGATTCTACAAAATGTGTTAGGAGAGTTTCAAGTGATGTTTTCATAAGATATTCAGTGTTGGAGTATGTAGTGGAGTAGAGTTCAAATTGTAATCTTGAAATTCGCTGGCAGCAATCCCAGCGTCGCCAATATTCAGAACATGCATAAGCAGTTGTTGAGCACAATAGAAACTTGAGGTGCAATTGAACTTACTTATTCCCTTTTTAGTGCACTCGGGCATACAGTGATGATCTCAAGACATGGCGTGTAATTTTCTTTTTATTCTCCCAGGAGAACCTCCTCACGCAGCTATTGCACTCATAAATGGAGACACGAACGCCAGCGCACCTAGACAGTGCATCGACTACGTGCTACAGCCTGAGGATTGTGCCAAGCATCAAGGGCAACTACTGCCAGACTCTTAATTTCTGTCAACAGAACGTGAACTGCTCTGGTGCTACTTTGGCAGCATAAACTAAGACTTCACACGTTGGCCCTCTCTCCGTGTTGGGCGGTGTCGGAGACTTACCTGGAAGGAAATTGCTAGAGCTGCTGTGATGGTGATGAACGATCACTCTACGCAGTGCCGGCTGTGCTATGGACAAGGAACGTACCGGAAGAAGGAAATACCGCACATTGTTCGCTTTCTTGCGAAGAAATGTTGATTCACTCGTTTATATCCCCACTATCGGGAAAGTGACAGTTGTGCCTTCTCTATGCTCTGTTTGAAGCCATTAAAAAGAGCATCATTGTTCAATAAAGAATGAGTAGTATTTTCACAACATGCAGTTGATGACGGATGAAGCCACAACCGAAAAATAACCCAATCTTGAAGTTTTCAATTTAGGATGAATATTTCTCTTCATCGACGAACTTATTGAATCTGAATAATCCGGGAGCAGCGACAAACGTATTACTGTGATTGATGCTTAAGTGCGTACTGTTTTAAGCGCTTTCGATAGATCAGTTTCCTACATGCGGGGACCTAGTTATTAAAACTAGTCAGTATTAAAAATTGTCAATTGTTATAAATTGTCAAACCACGTGATATGTTTGGCAGTATCTAAGAAGAAAACTACTTTTGTAAGCGAAGCTTTATAGGCTCACAAGTGTCGGCAGTGGTGGTGGTGTCACGCTGAAAAGTGGGCCGATCCTGGCGATAGTGCAGAAAGGGTCCAAGCTGAATGGCACATACAAAGGACAAAAAATAGAGAGAGAAAGAGAGAGAGATAAACAAAAAATAAGAGAGAACGGCAGATAGAGAGAAGGACTGATAGAAGGAGAGAGAAAAAAGAGCGAGAGAGAGAAAAAAAGAGAGAGAGAAAGAAAGAAAGAAAATCACCACGAAGGCCAGATACACACTCGACAAGCTTCGCTTACTCTCATTTTCTCGACAGGGGAAGGGCTGGGGATTTTTTCCAACATTTTGCATCAGTATTAAAGAGAACACAATTCGAGTCTTAAATTCACGTCCCTGATGGTATGCATTAGGTAGCAGCTTGCTAAAGTGTTAACATGAGCACATATTGGTGATATATTGGTATATTGGTGATGGCATACGCACATCACCAATATACAAGGATTAAAAGGAAGCGCCTAATCTGTGTACTGGCTGCTTACTGCCAGCTTCTGTAGATTCTGTTTTTTAACAGTTCAAGAAGATACATAAGAGTTGAAATGGTGTTTATAAAGTAATGGTAAATTTATAGTAAAGATATTTAAAAGATCAGTAGGCGCCCTCTCCTACTTCTGAAGCAATCTAGAAAATCAGCAGAGAATATATCAAGCACCCTACTGCCCTATCTTAGGTCAGCTGAAAAAATTCCCACTCTCGCCCGAAGAGCAAACGCTGACAGCGATAGCGAGTGAAATTTAGAGGTGCGCTTCTTGGACGGTTTTTCTAACTATAAGTGGAGGCGACATAAGCGGGTGGGCCAAATAGTCTGGCACCATCAAAGTGTCAACACGTCATGTATGGCCTGTAATTACATCGCACCGGTGCTACTACGCTGCCCGCAATCAGCCACTCCAGTTAAATTTCACCACTTTCAGATTTGAGCGCTTATATTGTTTTCAACTTTTGTTATTTAATAGTATGATAAAATTTAGTACACAGGGCATCCGCTGTTAACATTATGTTTCATCACAGTATTATCTGGGCTGCCATTCTCAAAATTCTTAGGAATAATTTAGTCAAGAATTAGATAACTGGTATGAGCAACTTTAGTGATTGAATAGTGTAATACTGCAACTCGCATTACGATATGAATAATGATATCGCATACAAATACCCAGATTTACGCAGAGCTGACGCCTACATGGACAGTGGCCATGTAATTGCTACCGCAATGACCTTTGCTAAGATGTCATCAAGCGTCCAGTCACCGTCGGTAGCTGCTATTAGCGCGGCCGGCGCATAGCGGCCACGTGGGCGAAGAGGAGTGGCCAGCTATCTTATCAGTTTTCACTATCCTTCCGAATCGCACACAAGGGTCGCTAACTATCTTAAGCGTGAATTCTGTCAGTTCTGTGTACGGCACTGTGTGGCTGCGGTCCTTTCATTTTGCTTTTCTTTTTGCTTTTGGGACAATTGCTACACGGTTGCATTAAACGTCGAGAAATTCGATCCTGAAAGAGCTGTGATATTGGCACCGCGGCCAACGGAAGTGAAAATATGGAGCTTTTCGAAAACTTGCCGGCGTTCCATGAACACCGGCACCCCACGACAAGAGTGACTTTACGGACAAGTGAGAAGTCTGCCAACCTTCTGTTTTCTTCAGAGAAAGGCAAAAAGTGGGCCCAGAGCACCTATGCTACCGCGTACATCTTAATCAATTGCTACATCAGGGGAACCAATTTTTATTGAGAAGCGGTTCTAGACTATCATGTCCCTGCATGGCGTTGCCGAGCCTTTATGTTTCAATCCAAACGAGAAGGCATTGCTCAACTACTTGCGCCCTCCATGACAGGCAAATAATGTTGCGTGCTTCTAATGTCCTTCAGGTATATATTCTTCAACTAAGCAACTAATATGCTTGAGCTGGGCAGAGAAGTTCGGCCGTTTTCTGGACATCCATCAGGTGATAGGCTCTCTAAATCGAACCATGAAAACCTATATATAGCCCATGGCAATACCCAGCCGCCTCGCCATTACACTGCCTTAAATTGGTGTGGCTTCAGGCAGCATACATCTGCGTACGCTGTCCTTCGTTCGTGGTAGCTGGCCCCTTGAAACGACTGTACTCATTCTCAAAATAAAAAAATGAGCAACAACGGGCGAAAACGCTGTACCTTAAATAGATGGAATGATACAAACTAGACGAGGCTATAAAGGCGCATGCCCCCGTTGTACACACCTTCTTTAAGACGGACAGCATATTCGCTAAAAGCATCGCAAGGGTTTGTAGCATACATTCTATGTGTGTTACTTCCTCGCTTAATTCATGTCATTACAAATGTAATGCACATATACCAGATAGCTGACGACTTCGCATACTTGCAGTGTTCTTACGGTGCAGATATGAAACGTGTGAAGCAGACGGAGAATTCTGGTATTTCTTAGAGCGCAGCTCTTAGGCGCCCGTTCTTGTGGCGAGTGTCAACATCCTACCTGGTAACCGAGTGAACGAGCACAGCAAAAGATGAGAGCGAACGTGAAGCGCAGCGGAGAATGAAAAAAGTGGCGAGAGTGAAGAGACACGAGGAGGAAAGCGGAGAGGAGGATACAGCGATGAGGCGGAAAGCGGAGAAGGTGTGGCGAAAGCGTGAGAAGAATAGCGCACTGCGGTGACGATGGCTACAAGATGGGGCCAAAGTTGCGCGCCTCGTCAGGGATGTCTGTTAGCGGCGGCTGCTGCGAATCGCAGTCACGCGTCACCCACACGCTGGCTGTCGCGATGTTCAGATTAGCGAAGAAGTGGCGTCAAACTTTGCTCCATTTGGAACGTGCCGTGCGAAACAGATTGGGCGCGTCTGCCAATATATCGCGCAATATGAGATCTGCGCTCAAATTTCGCATTAGGAATTATCGTAATCGTTGGTGAATTTTCTTTTTGTGTTGCTTTAGGGAACTCGCGCCTGGAAAGTATTGAGGGCTTATTGACGTGCTCAAACGCGTCAGAACAATTCTGTCAACATTTCTTGCGCCTAAATACACCCTTAGAGATTGTCCCTGATCATGTTATTGCTGAGTGATGATTAGAGAATCAGGACCGTGATTTTCTAGCGATTCCTTTGGCTGGACTCAATGCCACTCTTATCACCGTTCACGGCCGGCTGATCCCATTTGTTAGGTTGGCGGAGAGTAACTCTGACCCCTGACGAAGCGTGAAAAGCGCGTAACGAAATAACTTCGAAAAGGCATCGCTACAAAGTCGCGGCTCAGCATCGATTAAAAAAATTAGGAGCCCTTGTAGTATTGAATATATAAGACCAGTGAAGCTGTTGCTTTCGTTTAATTATATTTACCTTTTTTTAATTTGGTGGTTATGTTAAATGATTGAAAATACACAATACACAACTTCGTTGCGTCGCTGCACGCTGTGTCCTGTATGTGCGAGTAAGAGCGAGTTTAGGCGACTAGTTGGACACCACCTCGCACCATCGGCCGCAGTACGTTAGGCTGCTGCGCGTTCGGCTTCTTGTCGCTTTCGCATCCATTCGCGCTGTTGAGTGCGCCTGCGCTTCTCGAAGGCGCGCTCTTCCTCTTCGGAGCGAGCGACAGGGTCTCAGCCATTCCGAGTCCAAGGGGGCAACTGGTGACGTCGCTAGGGAAATGGCTATGTCAAGAGAGAATGAGACACAGCTTTTGGATGGCAGAATATTACGTTTTATCACTGACGTTTCGACACGCACCGTGATAGACTAGCGTTTGGGCCTACAGCATTCATCGCTCCAGCGCAATTTTTTTTGTCACTTTGGGTCCAACGTGTGACAAGGGTAGTTCAAGGGCGCGTCACAGGTCCCTGAGACCACAGGGGTATGTGCCATTGAACTTGGACCCTTTCTGCACTATCACCAAGATCGGCCCATCTGAATTGTTGTACATGCCGTTCGGTGTACTACACGGACGCTATCTCCTGGAACTTAGCCCTTAAAAGCTTCGCTGTAATATTTCTAAACCGTAGGGCGGCCCCTAGTATCACGTTTTACAACTCGCCAGTAGTTGCGCCGTAAAAGAAATGGCCGCATATCTGCTTGCTTCGGTGCAAATGACGTGGAGAGACTCTTATGCCGCCCCTAATACGTAACACCCTCTCTTCTCTCCCCTCCCACCCCTCATGCTCTTGCCCTCCCTCCCATGATGGATGCAATGGAAGGTTTTGCTGAATTCAATTCAAATTTCCCGCGTTCGCCTTGCTCTCGCGCCATCTCTTGGGATCTTTTATTACTGTTGGCTTAAAGCCGGCTACACAGCCTAGGCTTCAGTCGGCTTGTTTTTAACGCGTAGAGTCTCTTCGACACCATTTCTAACGCGTTGATTTTTCTTTTACTAACGCAAAAATCAGTCCAATATGTATTCTTAAATAAATGAACGCTGCGTATCACGGTTATGTACATATCATCATCAGCCTATATTTATGTCCACTGGACGAAGGCTTCTCCCTACGATTTCCAATTAACCTTGTATTACGCTAGCTGAACAGGGTTAATAAGAGATCGAATGTACATTTACGCGTGTGTACATATATTTTGCTTCAAATAGGCCTGAGGTTCCCTTTGCGCTGTGTAATGTTGACAAGGTAAATATACCTGGTAGCAAAACTTCCATAGAAGCCCATACGTTCAAAACATGGCGGTTCATCTGCGGTTCATGGGGCTTAGCGTCATCTGTGTGAGGAGGGAACACTTCCGGCGGAAGGAAAAATAATTTGACGTCATTTCCGTTAAAAGCAGAAGTGACGTCATTTTGTTCTCAAAGGCGCGAAATTTGTTTTCGAAGGCTGGCCATTAAAGCTGTATATTCGAATGCCCCGCCATTCGACTTGATAGGCGTTTCGAGCTTTCAGCACGGAAACCGATGCAGGAAAAGTTCAGCCATACGGGTGTCGAAACTGCACCCTTGCGCAGAACATAGGTACTTTGTTTGGAGGCCGACGAACGCTTTGGGCGTAGAGTGCTCGTCCTTTCGTCGGTGCTAAGCCCGTCGGCCAGCGCTGTCTCACGAAGACAACTAAAGTTAACAACTATCTGGCGGTCGCAACTCACTACTTTTGACTGAATAGGTTAAGAAACAATGAAGCTACCCGCGTCACCAAATTGAGGACAAACGTCGACAAGCAAAGCAACACCACATGTGAGGGGGGCGTGAACTTTACGAGCGCGCCTTTCTGTCCACTTCAAGAGCTGCACTGCATTGCAAGTGATAGCGGCGTCAACGCCCGCCGCTATCGGTGGGCGCTCTTACGGTGGGCGCTGAAAAAGGTATTTATTGATAATGATCAAGTAAAATAGAGTTGTTCTTTTTTCACCATGCGTAGATAAAATTTATTAGGAATTTTATTTTCGTCGAATGAATCTAACTATGTCTCGCTTTAATTAACAAACGCTTTTTTCTTTCCCGATTATTGTTCCCTCCAAACATAGTCGCGCTTCAATCGCTGCTCCCATAACCACCCTTGCTGATGTCGGTGACAATTCGTTCGGAACCGCTTTTCGCCCGAAGCTTCGCGACCATTTAGATCGACCTTGATGTTGACGTGTATGACCAGGGCTCAAATTCTGCGCTTGTCTTGTTGAAATCCAGCACTAATGCAGCTCCACTAACCTGAAACCTGGGGAAGGGCGAAGCAGTGATGCGCCCGTGTTTCTCCTATGTTAACTCGCCGTTGGTTTTAACTACACAAGCCCAATATTTCAGCAGGATTGGAGCTAAAGTAAGCGCTGGATTGAAGTTCTGCGCTCGTGTCGTTCAAATTTCAGCCCTAATGCAGCTCCACTAACGCGAAACCTGGGGAAGTGCGAAGCAGTGATGCGCCGGTGTTTCCCTTATGTTATGCCTGTGCTATTCTTGCACAAGTGAGGAGGAATCGAGTGCTTGTTGGGGGGTGGCATACTCTCTTGCGCTACGCTGGTACCAGACTGGAGTTCGGAAGCGAATTTCGCGAGTTTCTGCTAATTGCCGCATATCCCTGGTTCATACCCGCATATCCAATGCGGGTATGCGCCACACGTGATTTTATTATTGTTGATCGTGACGTAAGTGACAAGCATGTGACGTTATTGATGTCATGACCTATCATCCATGTTAGACATATATCCGTACCCTTCCATGCCAACTTTGGCATATACCAAGTGAACAAGGCGCGAGTTTTCGGCAGATCTTCTTTTGCGCGTGACCACGACGACATGACATCACATTAGACGCCGACAGCTTGAGCCCCTAAGTGCTTCGCACTTAAAAGCGGAAACGTCACTCCATAAGTGTATCTGCTCGTCACACATGCCATTGCCGTTTTCGAGTACTTTACTGCAATCAGAGGTAGAGTAAGTCAACTCTGCCACTTCCAACGGGGGTAGTAACCCTAAAGAAGTTCAGCTCTATTCTGTGGATAGGGAGTAACTGAAATACAGCCGAATTCTTCTCGATTCCGGCTGGCGAGGTCAACTGCAGTAGGCAGTTTCACTCGGTCGCCGTTAGCTGCACTGTAGAGGTGTATTTTCAAGTATGTAGCGGCTCATTGATGCAGCTTATCCCCTTCTCATGAAGTAGCAGTAGTACTGAATGAATATTAATGGAATCATTGTTTCAGAAAACAGATGTACAGGACTATCTGGATGTGTGGTCAAGCTCATTTCAGGCTCCCATGCACATTTCGCGCCTCTAAATAAACATAAAAGGCACCCCCACACATGTTAAGCTTCTATGTACAGAATAAGCCAACTTTTAATTAAAGTAGGGATGAAATCTACGTTTCTCACAATGAGCGATCAGGCGAGCTTTTGGTGTGGTGTGGGTAAAACTCAGGTCCTCCTTGCAGCGTTCGGAATCAATCCGTTGCACCAGGCCGTGGCAGATCGCACTGTCTGTCATCTCGTAAGCTCTATGTCCATGCTGCGTTAGGCTCCTGTGGATTTTCTCATGACTGAGGAGCACTGCTTCGCACTGGCCTGTCGGAGAAGAAAGAAAAAAATAAAGACAGAGAAATTGCTTTTGCTGCGACACTTCGGCAAAGTCAGTGACAAGCGGTGAGGCCAGGCGAGACATCCCTGTGATGTCATATTTTCTCGCGCTCTGTTATAGCTGCATTCCTCCGCCGTATTTTTATGCGAGTGACTTCGCTTCGCTGTCATCGCGCCCATAAATAGTCACGTATAATGCGCACATGTGTAAATAATCAGTACAGGGAGAGCCGTAACCCTAAAGTATTTATCCGACACGGAGATAGACAGAGCAGAGGAGTGCGTTGGGTCTGGCGGCTGAGCCACAGGCAAAAAGAGCAGAACTTTTTATTTCCCATTTTAGGAAATTGAGCGATTTGCAATAGTATTGCAGGAGCGTCAAAACCGCTATACATTCAAAATATCAGATCAGTGCTCTTAAATATTAGAACATGCTTTTTGAGCGCGTGAACTAATGAGCTTACCAGCGCTGCGAAATAATATATTGCAACTGATGCATTCTGTAGCAACGCATTTTACTCGAATCCGGAAAGTTCAAGAAGACGTCATGTGAGTACAAATCTTTATTTAAAAAATAGCTGAAAAGAACACCTCATAAACCAATACAAATAGCTAATCTTTAAAGATAACTTCGATGTCGACAGTCACCACAGGGAACTTTAAAAATATTTTTTTATCTTGCCTAAAGAAATGTGGGCTGCTTGCTCTAGTGGTGCAAGGCTGGACTAAACATCGGATCTAGTGATCGACCTAGCTTCTTCCAGGTTTTACTAGGCTTGGCTAAGTTTTGCATGGAAATGCTAAGTACTGCTATCGGTACTGTATTCCGAATCGGCTGGCCGCTGACGCGCAGATTATCGCTTGGCTCCCACTTCACTTGCGGCTTCTGAGATCAGCCTAGTTACGTTTCCATTCATTACATCTATGTTACCTTCATCTTTCTGTTCTAAAGCTGCATATTTGTTTGCGTGCACCAGCCTGATGCTTTTACGCTTACTGCGTCTAGGTTGCCTTGTTTCTTCTTGATTAATTTTACTCTTTGTCTGTTCAAATTGAGAGAAATCCTAGACCTCGCTAACCTATGGTCACTGCTATTTACCCTACCTAACACTTCTTCATCGTGCACTACGCTGGGATCGGCAGAGAGTATAAAGTCTGTTTCATTTATTGTTTCTCTATTAGGCCTTTTCCAGGTCCACTTCCTGTTGCTACGTTTCCTGAAGAAGGTACTCATTATTCGTTGCCTATTCCATTGCGCGAATTCTACTAACATCTCACCTCTAGTGTTCCTAGAATCGATGCCGTAGTTGCGTATTGCTTCTTCACCAGCTTCAACATCTACATAAAACTGATCTATTTCTCATGATCGTGACTGGAGGTTACTACCTATAATTTATACCTCTTATTCAGCTTTATTAGGACTACCGCTACCTTCACATTGAGGCTGTAGAATTCATGAATGCTGCCCGCTATGTTCTTATGGATTAGAAACCCTACCCCGTATTCTCCCTTATCTGAAAGACCTCTGTAGCAGAGGACGTGGCCGTTAGTCAGCACTGTATAAGCCTCACAAGTTATTCTAACCTCACTAAGGCCAATAATATCCCAGGCAACGCCTGATAATTCCTCAAACAGCCCTGCTAAGCTAGCCTCACTCTAGAGCGCTCGAGTGTTGAACGTTGCCAGGTTGTTTCCAGTGGCCGCCTGTCTGGATGCAGAGATTCTAAGCATCGTCTGCCGCGCAGCAGGTCTGACCGCCGCCTTGGTCATGCGCTCCACAGTCACTGTGGGCTTAGGACCATGGGTTAATTCCAGGGGTCATGAGGGGAGTAGTGGCCGAATACTGCCCCCGAGAGGCCAATTGCTGTTCTGGTGAGGGAGTGCCTTTGTTGAAGCTTGGTGGGTCTTCCTAATTTGGTTGGACCTGGACTAGTACAGCCCTACCGGCTCTCGGCAACGTTTTTTTTGCCGAGGCACCAC
Organism: Dermacentor silvarum; assembly: GCF_013339745.2. NCBI lineage: Eukaryota > Metazoa > Arthropoda > Arachnida > Ixodida > Ixodidae > Dermacentor > Dermacentor silvarum. The sequence continues at coordinate 160,542,863 of NC_051157.2, read as the reverse complement.
ACCAATCCTGAAAATGTTGTGGACTGGAGGAGGACTCGAACCCGGAACTTCGGATAAGAAGCGCGGTGTTCTACCTCTGCTGCACGCCACCACCTCTGGGTATGTGCGAACAGGTACATCTACCTCTTCAATGAATCTTTTCAGCGCGAATTCGGGTCGCTGGTTACGTCCCAGTGGATACTTGCTGGTCTTCAATGAACCACGTGTACGGCAACTTCGGTCATTTGAGATGTGCCACGGGTATGGCAGGTCATCATAGTAATCATCACCACATATCAACAATACCGTCACCAACCACACACATCATTATAAGAACGATTGCTAACCGCATTAACGTCACCAATGTTGTTGATAGGGTGGAAGTGCCGGTAATTTTTCTTTAGTGGCCATTTATTTGCCATAGCGGCTAGGTCTATGTTCTGTACTATCTATTTATTCCAGTGCAGTTTTGTTCCATCCACTATAGCGGGGAGCTGTGATTTCATCGCTCTTACGGAGGTCCTCGATGGAGCTAACATCTTCTTTGGCTACGGCCCTGAACAATAAATTGTGTTCGAAATTTCAAGGACGTATCAGATATTAAGCTTCCGAAAAGCATGCATCCCTTCACTTCGTTTGTGGCGTCTCCAATTATAAAGTAGATCTAATTAGAAAATTGGATGCTCAGCTGCCTTCATTAAGATCTCGGTATCACAGTATGTGTAAAATCAAAGTTTAACTAGGAACCAGCTCGCTGGATAACATAGTAATTTGAAAGCAATCTGGGTGCGGTAAAGATGAAAACTAAAAAAGGCACTATCAGCCAAACTAGGAAGGAGGGGTTTTTCAGAGGGAACGTGGCAACGCTCTACATATGGTTTCCAAAGTGGCTGGCATGCTCGAGAATCTCCACGGCACCGTTAAAGCGCGCCGCAAAGAGCTATTCGCTCGAGCTGGCCTTGTAAGCGAAGAGCATGCCGAGGTAACGCCCATTCCGCGTAACGAGAAATGAAAACACGCTCCTTGCGCTGAACCCCCGTTTCGTGTTATGCGACGCTCCCTGTGCAAATGTTTCGCGCAGCTACACTTTACTGTTGTCATTTTATTCGAATAGGTTTGTTTTCTTAGGTTTAGGAAAACAACCCCCCCCCCCCCCCCCCCTATTTCTTGGAAAACTGTCGTCGCCAGTTGTTCTTTTTTTCAGTGGTTGTATCATTGCTCTTTCATCCGTCGTTTTCTGACTACCATCGTGTATCTGCTGGGCCGATATTGATCGAAAGCGAGGCCGTTTCGTAAAACTACGTTTAAAACGAATTGGCAGCGGAGGTTTTTGCACGGAAAGATAAGGCACACGTGTGCAGTCTGAGCAAGCCTTCCAGTTCTATTCGCAGCGAAGTGATTAATTGATTTAGTACGGATGAAATACTTAAGCAGAAACACGTGCGTGAGACCCATGAGCGTGGATCCGTAAGCGGGAATCTGCACCTCTCTGAAGAACCAAATGACGCAGCTTGCTGAAAATTGATTCACTTGGCAGAAGTGTGAGAAAAGGGACGCGTGTCTAGTTGCGCTAAATTGTAAAGGATTTGGTAATTTATTTATAGATTAAATCTTCATGATTTAGAGAAGCATCGTCGGATAGCAACTGAGTATGTCGGAAACAAAGGTTGCAGAAATGTCACCAACTGACGGTAGCTGGAGTTAGCATACGCGTCAAGTGTACCAGAAATATTTGAACGTTTTAAAGGGAATGAGTGAACCACGAGATAATGTATGATTTCTACTGAGTGTGGTGCACCTCGAACGTTACCGACGATTCAAAACATAAAATCACTACTGAGTGTAACTGACAGAAAATAGGTAATGATAAACCACATTCTTGGATGAATATGCTGGTAAGGGGTCCAACGAAAGCTAAGGCTGTAGCGATCTTTAACTGGAGGCCAATTGACATCTATGTAAATTTATTGGTTCCTGCTTATGCAAACGTGCGTAAGTTTCCTACTGAAAAAAGGCCTCATTCAGTTTACGGGTAGCGCAGCTTTTCTTTTAGAAAGTGAACATCGACTACATTCGGCCGTAGACACTTGAGAGTGTGAAATCAAGTGCATCTTAGGTTTCCTTTTTAAATACACGTCATGTCCCCTTAGCCTACACAAAACTAAGGCATTTTACATTATGTCGAATGCATGCTTTATCTGAGGGCCATTTTGTCTCCAGTACCAATAAAGTAAATTGTACAACGTGCTGCTGGCATACCATCAAAAGTATCTTGTTCTGGGTTAATGTGGGCATTCTTTATGGTACCCTGCTGAAGAGGTCTTAGTTAAAAGTTAATTCGGAGGACATTTCGCAGGCTTTTCAAGGCGCTTTTCAGGACACGCTGAACCTACTTAAATGAAGCGCTTGACGTCAAGTAACTGAGTATTCGTATATGAATACTTATTTTTGTCAAAAAGCCTGTGGTCTCCGAATAGGATCCTGGACCTCACATGAAAACTGCTTTGCCTCATAAATTTCACCTAATTTCTTTCCCTAAACCAGAACTCTAAGATGACTTTGTGTCGAGAATTTTTTTTACTAGAATACAGAATACATATACAGTGGAATTTCAGTGATACGAATCTCACAGGGTCACGAAAAATATTCGTATTAGCCGAAATTCATATCATCAAAACACAATTAAAACTAGCTAAATTATGGGGGGATGAGAGCATCAGATCGCGAAAATCGTGAGTAAAAATTATTTTTGAAAACCACGCGTTTTGGTATCTGCAACACCTAATCTACACTGTATCAAAATGATTTGGCTGAAAACGCACTAAAAGTGGCCGAAAAAGATTTATTCGTCAGTGCGCAGGGCGAGAAAACAGATTTAAATCGCGCAAAATCATCGCAAGTCACGCAGACATATCTCGTATTTCCCGCCACCGAGCGCCGCCATTTTGGTATCGTTCGAAAGTGCAAAGTTTCGCCGTTCCGCTTCTCAATTCGTCCGTCGTCGCCATCTTGTAACAAACACGCAAACTGAAAAGAAGCGCGGGTCTGCGATAGGTAGTCACACGCTCTTCCGACGAAAGCGGCCTCCGATTGGCTGTCGTGCTGAAAGGCGTCTCTCCATTGGTTGCTGCTGTGGCAGGGGCAAGATGGCAACCGCAGTTGTCTGCTTCCTAAACCACGCCGGCATCTTCACTTGACACGCACAATTCGGATTTCTGAGAGCTCCCAGGTTAGTGATGGATCGTTGCTCGTTGGAGAAAAAATTTTGGACGAAGCACGCCTTCGGAATACGGAAGCGCAAGCCTCCTACAGCAAGAAAAATACGGCAATTAGCGGGAGAAGCGGAGGAGCACCCGACTGAACATGCCGCGCTACCTCGCCCCGTGGATTACGTGCCGCGCTAGCTTGCACCGTGTGACTCCGGCAGCGAAATCGATAATCGCCCTGTGCCATCGATACCGATAACGCAATCGACGGAAGACGCGCCAACAGAGGCTCCCGCGTATCGGCATACGGCCACGCGAATCAGCCGAGATCGTATCTCGGTAGACAGCTCGCTGCGACTATGCAAAATGGCGTAAACACAAAGAACGCGGCCAGAAGCACACCAGCCGATGGGCGGCCGCCGAAAAGCAGGAAAAGCATGACAGCAAGAAAAGCGCCACCGCTCCAAATTCTTCGCGCCCAGTCGCGGCCTCCGCGCTGTCCGTCGCCGCGTCCGCGCCTCCGCACCAAAAGAGAAAGGGAGAAAGCGCGTGACGGCGCGCTGTTCTCTTTCTCGGCTGTCGGTGGGGCGACGTTTATTCGTATCAACCGACGCGGGTCGAAAATCGATTCGTAACAACAATACTCTAGCACGTTGCAAAGTAATGGGGCTTGGCCAGGACCACAGAAAAATTCGTATCATCCGGAAATTTGTATTAGCCGTGATAGTATGATCGAGATTCCACTGTACGTGTCTGCTCATGTACCAAACTTGTGAAATTCGGTACGCGCATTCTGAGTGCGGGGTGAAGTAATACTAACGCTTTCAAAAAGTTTATTTTTATAGTTTTTTTCAGTTTGGTCTGTCTACTTAGGCTGTTTTCAAGCACAGGAAAACGCTGCTAATTTACACATCCTTTTTACAAGCGAAGCTGGTTTATGTCTAGAGCCTGACGTCCGTGCCTGTTCGCAAAAACTATCATAATCAGCAATGGCTCCAGCGTCGTTGTCTTCTTCCACAGCTGGCACGTTGGCGCCCCTCGGCGCAGTTGCGGGAACGCGCTCATGCCATTACTGCCGCGTTTGTCGTCGTCTTCTTCCAAAAACTGGCTCCGTTGCCGCACAACATTCCATCGTAGAATTTCACTTGTCTTCTGTCGTCGTAATGGGGAGGCCGCGTTTACGGGTGTATGAGCCGTTGTTTAAGGAGATATGAGCCATTCATTGTCAAACGTGACGGACAAAGTCAATTTTAAGCAATTTCGTTTTGAAGAATCGCAAGCGGCAATGGCGGGCGCATGCTGCTAACCAGGCCGCCGAGAAAACTTTAGACATCGAACGCTAGCGTATGTTGTTCGGCAACTACTTGTCCCTCATCAGCGTGATCCACTCCGACGAACACGACACAATGCCTTGGAAGTGTTGAAAGAACATAACGCTACCGCTAGAAAACATCTTGGGGGAATTTAGAGTTTGCGGTACGTGTAAGCTTTAATGAAGGGAAAACAACTTGTGTTCAGCACTGTGAACGGGTACGCATACCCTCTATTTGTTGTGATGGTGATGAGCTTTGCTTACCACCCATCTTCACGCGCTTCACGCTTTGATAAGCTTTTCTTGCATTCTAAGTATGGTGACTGCCTCATATATTATTAAGCGTCACATGAACAATGGCGAAACCCTTTTGAAGTATTGAATGCGTTCTTTGTACATTCCTGTTCCTGAAAAAGAAGTGTCAGCCAACCTTGCTAGATGAGGTCACTTGGAAAACTCCCTCGAAAAGGTGGCCCCACCCTGTCGCGCCTCCAAGGGTGGCGCTCGCATCGACGTGGGACCATTCGTGGAGGAGACGACGCGGCATGGTTAGCGTACGCCTTCAGACTAGATTTTGCTGCAATTAAAGACACCTGGTTAGCAAAAAGATGTTGAAACAAAGACACGTGGCTAGATGTTGCCGAGCGCGATCAGCCCATTCACACTGCACGGAGTATGAACAAACGACCTTGTTGTGCGGTTCTGCTCCCGTGATCGTACGCAAGCGATAAGCAAGTGCGAGTGAATATCGCTGCTCGCGACTCACTAAGAGGGGAAAGTTCGTTTTTCTTTTTCTTTTTTCTTTTGTCAAGGTGTACTGAGCCAGGCTTGTGCCAGCTTCGATTTTTTTCCCCTCAAACGGCACTTCACAGGCCAAATGACATGTCAGCCAAAAACATCGCGTTTCATTGGAGTACAATTATGCGCACCTCTTTTTCGTTTCTTCTTGAGTAATGCTTGCTCATTATACACTTCTAACAGTTTTATAAGATTTGTTTGCGCAAACAGAACATTTACAGCTAATGCGAACACGACAAAAATATTGTAATGTACGGGCCGGGATATTGTAAAAACTGCAGTTGGCGGAACATTTATGTTGGTGTTGTCATAATAAAACACAACAAGTTGTGTAGTTGGTATTGCTTGCCACTCTTAATAAAAAAGAGAAATTGTATGCTCGCTGCGCACAATTTATTTATTTATTAAGCACAAAAGTGGGCATGGGAGCAGTGACTAAAAGGTCATACGTTTATGAGCACTTATTCTTTACGTATGTATAAACAGCGTACCTAAGCAACACGGGGATCGGTGAGCACTTTGTAAACATTAGCCCCGGACAGAAGGTCGAGAGCTGCTCCTGGCCTAAAAGTGTTCAGACGTGTCATCCTACCGTGCTCGCGGACTGTGACACATTCCTCTTGCAATGCGCACCGTTATTCCATTTAGGAGAACTGTAGGCGTAGTGAAAAAAAAGACGGCGACGGTTAACATGAGTTGGATACTGGCAGCAGCAGACAATGAAGCAGACGACATGCGGAGCGAAAGGCACGTTAACAGGGCGCATCTCGATCGCAGCGCCGTCACATTTTGGGAGGCATCCAGGGGCCACCTGTCTGCTGAGGCAAGCCCACGGAATTATCCAACTGCCCCTATCTTGTAACGTTGGTGCCAACTCAATCGCCTGGAAAGGTAAAAGTTTCTCAAATGAAACAGAAATGAAGTCGTTCAATGGCGACGTCATTGTTAGCACTACGGTCAGTACTTCAAGCCTAAATATTACTATAATTGGGCGAGGTAATGCACAGGTTTAGTTTGCCTTCGCTTGCTAGTTTTACCAATATTTGTATTGGATGTGCTTGTTTAATATTTCGGGCAGTTTAGCTTTATGTGACAGCTCAAGTTCGCAACTTATGTACTCTGTACCACGATGAGGTTTCCGTAATCCCAACTTTTCTGCGTTAGTGCGGAAGCTAACCGGGGCCATATGTCTTCTGTTTTCATCAACTCTAATAAACTAAGGAATGGTGATATTATATTTGGCACACACGTTTGTTATTTTGTTGGCATTATTGAATTCGATGAAGTGCGTATTTGTGTTCTTCATATTTCATTGATATTTTTAGTATAGCATCTTGTTTTGTTATGTGCATGGCCCTTCGTATGTATGGGAAAACACAAAGAAAGAGAAAACAGCTAGAATAGATTGTAGCCTGCTCAGTATCGAGTAGAAAGTATAAAATAATATACCAAGTGCCATAACACGCCTCTTTCCACCTGGGATCGCACATTGTCATATCTCAACAAAATATTCTCCCTATACGGTTTCAATGTATTAAACAACTTTTCCACATCAGTAGCCAATCGGAGCCATCTTGATTTCGATGCTGACTTGTCATCGTGCGGAATGTTTGAATACTTACTTGTGTTAATTATTAACTGAATAACAAAAATATCCGTGGTGTCGAAAAGCCGTTAACACTTAATGTATGTTGTCAGATGCCTACTAATATGCGGGTATGGGCTTTATCGATGGAAAAGTCTAACTACCGTGTCCTCGGTCCTGAAAAGCAATGATGCCACCGGTTTCAAGTGATTTTCTTTCACAGAGACGGCCCCCAAACTATTATTATCGAAGTGTTATAGTATAACAGCCTGGTATACTTAGAAAAATTTCAGGCAGAATGCGCTTCTTGAGTGTAATCACAAAACGCGTACATACAAATAGACCAATATTGTATACTACAGGCAGAGTTTGCTATCAACGGAGCACACATGGGAGAAACGACCTCATGCTCCAAGTCCCGATCCCGCAGTGCCGAGCAACATCATTAGTTAGTCAGAGAGCTACGCTCCAGGAGATTCCAGAGCAGAACGTCGAAATGAGTGCCACATTGCCTCTGGGAAGGGAAAAAAACATATTGTGCTCCTGAGGTTATTCCAATACAATGCACGCGTTATAATGCGCAGCAGTATTCCCTAAACAAACACATGGACGCTTACAATGAGCTTCTTCAAGTTTCGCTTGTCAGCGTACGTATACCAGTTGACATTATCAATACATTCAAGTTTTGTCAACAAAGTACTTCATAACTGCTAGCAGGAGTCTCCAGTTGCCTGATTCCTGTGTTAACTGGCTCCCACATATGCGTCGTAATAGCATAGTCTTCTTAGATTTCTTAGTAATCTGACACACTCAGTAGACTCAACGCTCAATGTACCCAGCGCTCTGTTACTAAAAGACAGCACCGCTTGTCCGTCCTGCGCATTATGAAATAAAATAAATGAATTATCAATTTCATTTTTCAGTGTAAATGATATACGTTAAATTTGGTCTACAAGCAACCAAGGAAACTTGACCTGGCTTAAAAAACCTTACAAGTCATAAAGCAGTCAAGCAATGGGTGCACAAAGACAACAGTACAAGATAACGATAACTAAAAGCGAGCAAAAACGATGTGATCGAATTTCAGAAAATGTACACGCAGGTAAAAAAATGAATGCCCCAGTCTGGCATATGTCTTCATCAGAGAGAACGCTATAACCATCCCATCTGTCTGTCTGTCTGTATCTATCTATTTATCTTTTTATAAAGTTCCTATCTATCTACCTATATATCCTCTGACGTTTACTCAGTGACCCAAGTTGTGTACTTGCTTGTGGCACTAGGTAGGTGCTCCTGGTCGTGATGATGTCGTGGTCGTTCTATCGTCGTCATTCTAGCTTTGTGATATTACTCTCTTCATGCCGTCGTCGTTACACCTTCAACCCCGACCCTGTAGCTAAAGTTGTCTAATGAGCTTGGGCACTAGGTTAGGGCTCGTGGTCATGATGTCGTTGTGGTCGTTCCATCGTCGTCCCTCCAGCTCTGTCATCCGACTCTCGTCCTACAGTTATCTTCACGGCATCGTCGTCATACAGTCGTTGGGCATTTCTTGTCACACCGCCATCATGATGACACCTTAGTCGTACAATCGTCGTCATCGCAGCTTCGCCATCTAACTCTCCTCCTTCTGTCGTCGTCACGCCTTTTACATCAACCCAGTGATCTAAGTTCTCTAACTGCTTGGGCCACTAGTCATATGTTCAATATCGTGAAGCCATCACAGTCGTCGTATCGCTGTCATTCCAGCTTCGTCATCCGACTCTCGTCACGCCATCGATATCACACCATCGTCGTCACACAGTCGCCAACACGCCGTTGTTTTATCATTGTCATCACTTCAGTAACGTCATCCCATTGTCGTCATGGACATACCGCATTTGTCATTCCATTTACGTCGATCTTTCTACGTCATTCATTTACAATCATACTGTCGTCATTCAATCATGATTATGCCGCCCTTTTCCTGCCGTCATCGCTAGTCATGCGCTATCGTGCCTCCGTTATCAGGCCCTCGTCATCATGATGTTGTGGTAGTGTCATGATCGTCACACCAGCTTTGTCATCTGTCTCCCGTCATGCCGTTGTCGTCACGCCATCAACGTCACACGGGTTCCATGATACAGTCATTGTTGCACCATTGTAATCATTCACTCGTCGTCATCGCATTGTGATCATTCCTTTGTCACGCCATCGTGGCCATTGCGTCGTCGTCAGACAGTAATCGTCATGCATTCATTTTCATACGGTCGTCGTGATGCCATTGCGGTCGCTTTTTAAAGGAAGGACAATATTACCTGCTAGTGCTAGAAATCGCAGAGCTTCATCGCAGTGCCGAGATAGGTGGCCACGTGATCACTTTTCAATGAGTTGTGAGTCATTGTGGTGTGATTGGCAATGAACTCGCTGACAGTGAGGCAAGATCGGAATCCACTGCCTCTGATGAAGTACGGATTGCCTATTCGCGAGCTGCCACCAAATCAATGATCAAGGCACTCATACAGGACCATATAGACATACAGAGCCCATGCTGACAACATCCACAGACGCCTACATATGGTCGACCCAGACGGTAAATTCTGTTTGCACCCGAAGGTTACGCGGAGCAAAGCGTCATTGCTACACGGGATTCGGCTGGGCATTGCATTCACCTGTCGCTACACACACCTGATTGGCCAGTCTGAAATTCTCTATTGAGCATGCAATCATGGTGTTATAAATACAAAACAGAAGAATGGAAAACACCACAAATTAACGAATTTTGACCGTAACTGCTTTCGATTGCAGTGGTCGACATCTGTGTATTTATTAGGAGTAAAGGGGAGTTTGTGTGTTAGCGACTGTTGGTTGCAACAAGTGCGAAAGTGTGGAATTACTCATGTCTAAGGTTTTCTTGTATTGGCATTTACTTTGCGTCATTTGAGAGAATCTGCATTGGTTACAGAATTTGTAACACACGCAGAGGAAAATTTATTCGCATGTAATAAAGCTTAACATATATAAATGCTAAATTCGAATCTGATTACATATTGCAAACGCGTCTCTTGTGCTCCTATTGGTCTTAACTTCTCAATGCGGAAATATTTATGCTGGTTTAGTAGCTGTGTCCCATACTAAGGCGGAGTAATGTGAATGTGAATTAGGTCATGATTTATAAATTTGTAGTTCAGCCGCAAGGGGAAGTACAGTGCGGCATAGTAATACTACTCCAATACAGAGTAAAGGTTCTTGCAAAGGTAACTGACGTGGCTGGATTACGTGGTTGAATGGGAAATTTCACCACGCCATTAAAGATCATCGCCGTACATAAAAAAGAACACCGAAAAGAGTTAGCCTGCACCAAAATTTCAGACGTACGTGAGACCTGATAATGTGAACTGAATGGTTGAACTTTCCTCAAGAAAAATCAGCCTTGATAATCTTGTCTACTGTCGCCACGTAGAGCCAAGCGCAAAGAGATTTCAAACATTTAAGCATCCTAAAACGCTTCCTGAAGAATTACCGGGATTTCTTTCAATATGGTGTTACAGAGCTATTAGAAACGCGAGTAGGTGACCGACATTTATATTTTTCTCAACTTTATTTTCTCCAAAAATCAGCAAATTACATGAATGATTATCTCTATAATACGCTGCTTTCTTTCGACAGCCAATATTTTTCTTCTTGTTGGTTCACTGTATCGGCATTACGAGCCCTTTTGCCATTTCACAACGTTTTGAGGAAATATAGCTGTGACCAAAAGCTCGGTCTTGATAAGTTTATGCTGCGTCGCAAAAAAATATAAACATACAAGATACAACGCAATTTTCAAACTTCACTCTTCCTTCTCCTCTTTCAATCTCTTTTCCCCCTTCCCAGTGCAGGGTAGCCTACCGGGCTCAGCCTGTTTAACCTCCTTGCCTTTCCCTTCTGCCATTTTTTTCTCTCTGTCTTTTTTTCACACGCAATGATAAGGATAAGCTGCTGTGGCTAAAAACACACTAAAGCATCAATGATTTATTCACGATCCTAAGGGTTAATGCTTTCATAAAACAAGCTAACTTTTTCTACCAGTGTAATATGAAGCAACCATTCTTGAAAGAGTTTCAGCAGGTATTTTATTGTTGTATTATTATATAGCAGAAGAAGGCTATACGGAGTTCCAAGACTTCCATTTCCTTCCTCTGTCGACTCCTCTGAAGCGTCAACCTTTTTGTGCTAAAGAATGTTGATGTTCTACTGACAAAGTTTTCACGTGAAATTGTGCTGAGAAACGGCACTTGTGACAAAGAACAGAGGCGAAACTTGCAGAAATATGTGCGTCTTAGAGATTCACGCAGTGATTATGTAATTACGGAGGCGTTAGCTTGTGCATCAGAAATTTATCGTCATCGTCTCCTATTAAGAACGCAGGCAGATCAGACTACTGATTTATGAAACTTACATTGAGGGTTGCTTTTTTGTAAGGGATAGCGCCACTTCCACAACCATATGAAAACTTAGAGCACTTCAAAATAAATTGATGAGTCATTACTACACCACTCGTGATCACACAGCTGTGTAATTATCATTAAAATATTGCTTTAGACATTGTGGAGCAGCAGTACAACTTGAAGCTTTATTACGTGGTACGAAAGTAAACGAAACAAAATATTTGTCATTTGTGCACACTGGGTAACATAAACCTAAACCGTAATACCAGACTATTTTGAATATTGCGAATGGCAGTCAAGTAGAACCACAAAAGGTGAATATACGTAAGTCATGCCGCATCATCTCTAGAATAAAATGCGATTTATACGAACGCGACTTGCACATAAACCCTTTTACACTGAATCAATTTATACTTAGTTTTGTGCAGTGTTTCTTAATGTGGCGGTAAACAGTTTAAATTTGTTTCTATAATTTGTGTACCATGAAATGAATGATGTGAACTACATGTATCCTTTATTTATTGTATTTTTTCTCTTATCTTTTTCATAGTAATATGCTCATTTTAAACTTCAGTTATTTGTATGACATAACGCCAATCCCTGTCCAAGTAGCAAGGGCTGAAAGCTTGGCGATGCTGCTTTGCCATGCTTTTTCACGCAATCCCTGAAGTTCTGTATTCTACATATTATGAAGCTCTAATTATTAAAGCTGCATTTGCTGAAAATTTATTAAGTTGTTTATGGCATTAGGAAACATAGTTAGACTGCGCTGCGAAATGCAATAGATGTTTGCATAAACTGCACACCTTGCAGAGCACGGGTGGTGCACATCAACTGTACACTGCACAAATGATTACGTACACGATGGGACGAATACGTACACGATGAGATGACAAGTGATTTGAGCGATGTGTGAAGTATTCTGAAATGCTGCACGTAACTGTTTATATGTAATCATTTGTGTGGTAAATAATCATGATGCTGATGATAATTGGGATGGTGTATCGGCATCCCCTTTGAAACAGAGTGGTCACAAATAGTCACCAAGGCAGGTTGAGTTACTCAGGCATGCGATTAGGGGCTTCTTTCAGGTATGCTATAGATGCATTTCATTCAAGAATTTTTGTATACATCTTTTTAATCATTTTTGTCTTCCTCAAAACTTCTCCATTTACCTTGTACCGCTACCTGAGCTGGTAACGGATCCCGCCCTATTAATGTCTTCCCTGCCTTTTAGAGAGCAGCGCCTAGGCGCTCGCTCCCGCGGTAAACGTCCGTGCTGTCACTCGTAACCGAGTGAACGAGCGCAGCGAAAGATGAAAGAACCCACCGTGGTTGATTAGTGGATATGGCGCTTGGCTGCTGAGCACGAGGTCGCGGGATCAAATCCCGGCCATGGCGGACGCATTTAGATAGGGGCGAAATGCGACAAATACGCATGTACTTAGATTTAGGTGGACGTTAAAGAACCCCAGGTGGTCCAAATTATTCTGGAGTCCCACACTATAGCGCACTTCATAATCAGATCGTGGTATTGGCACGTAAAACCCCGCATTGAGTTTTTTAAATGAAAGAGCGAATGCAGAGCACCGGGGGGATGAAATACGCGAGGAGGGTGCAGTGGAACCATCAGGCGGAAAGCGGAGGAGGATATGGCGAAAGCGTGAGAAGAAACGTGTAGTGCGGCGACGACGGGTTCGATATGGCGCCAGAGTAGCGCGCGTCGTCTGGGAGGTCTGTCGTCGGCGACTGTTGTGAATCGCGTCCAGGCGACACCCACGTGCTCGCTCTCGCGATCTCCAGATCAGCGAGGCTGTCACGCCACACTTCGCTCCGTTTGCAACGTGCCGCACGAGACAGCTTGTCCGCGCCCGCCAATATACCGCGAAATGAAAACACGTAAAAGGCTGTGCGGAAATTTCGAATCAGGGCGTACCGTAATCGTCAGTGCATTTTTTTTTGCAACAAAACTTTAACGTCTCTTGCTTATCTCGACTGCTGACCGGTTGATGCTTTCGGATGATGCTGACCGGATGATAGAGAGAGAGAAACGTGGTGGGAAAGGCAGGGAGGTTAACCGGAAAAGATTATGGTTTGCTACCCTGCACTGGGGGAAGGGGAAGGTGAAATGAAAGTCGGAAAGAATAGGGAAGAGAAAAAGCAGTCACGAAAAAAAATTCAAGGAATAAAAAAGAAGGAGGAGGTTGGAAACGTCTGTGAGAACTATAGTCTGTCAGACAGTCCACTCGATCGCAAAAACTTCAAGAGTGCCTTAACTGACTTGTTGTGTGACGACTGTATAGGCCGGCGTTCCAGGACTGTCTGCTCCGAAAGCGGCCGGTCGTCAAGACGTGCCAGCGCGGTCGCGAGTGATTTCCTATGTGCGCTGTAATGGGGACAGTGACAAAGTACGTGCTCGATTGTTTCCTCGTCGCCCCAGTGATCACACGCAGCACTATCCTCCCATCCGATGCGGAAAGCAAACGACTTTGTAAATGCGACACCAAGCCACAATCGGCAATAGTACCGTTGTTTCGGGTAGGGATAGTCCAGGTGGATGTCGAAGTCGAAGACAGGGGTCCAGTCGATGCAGACGTTTGTGTTGCAAACTAGGTGTGTTCCACAACGATTGTGTGGCGTCGTTTGCAAGCACTCGAAGTTTCGCTGCTGCATCTGTTCTTGACAGCGGGATTGGTTCCTGTGCGCCGTCTTCATGAGCAGATCGAGCAGCTTCATCGGCATATTCGTTGCCCATTACCCCACGTTGGCTAGGCAGCCACTGAACGGTGACGTCGTGTCCTTGCTCGACTAGGCAATGAAGGAGCTCTCGGATTTCGAGGACTAGTTGTTCGTAGGCTCCACGGTGTAAGGCGGAAAGCAAGCAATGTAGCGCTTGCCTTGGAGTCACTGAAAACACTCCATTTGTTAGGTGGTTCCTCACGAATTATGCGAAGTGCGCTACGAAGAGCAGCAAGCTCCGCGGCTGTCGATGTCGTCTGGTGTGATGTCTTGAATTTCAAGGTGGAGACTTTCGCAGGAAAAAACACTGATCCTGCAGAACCGTCCATGGTGGTTGAACTATCAGATGGGTATGATCACTGTATTTTTCGTAAAGCGTGATCAGCGAAAGTTGCTTGAGAGCTAGTGATGAAAGTTCGGCTTTCGTTCGAATTCCAGGTACTATCAGTCGAACTTGTGGCTAAGCCAAGCACCAAGGAGGAAACAAAACTCTCGTTGCAGCTTTGTAACCTGATGGAAGGTGAATACGATAAGGCAGTATCATCTGACAAAAAGAGGCACGTGGTCGGTCTTCTGGCAGTGAGGCTAGATAGTGGGAAGGGGCGCGAGCAAGGTACCTGGCGTGTGCTCTGAGCACTTCCATAATAATGTGAATCTTGGCTGAGTAGTCATGCGCAATTGCAATGGTTTCTGATGTTGATGTACATCGTGGCAACCCTAGACAGACCCTAAGTGCCTGTGCCTGAGCACTTTCGATTCTACGAATGTTAGTTCTACAGGTATTGGTCAGCACTGCCAAGCTTTACCTCCAATACCCGAGAAACAGCGTCCTGTAGAGTTGCATCATCGCGTGTACCCCAGGATTTTCCTCCAAGAAACTTGAAGAGATGAGAGATGGCTGTCAGGCGCTTCTTTAGGTTGGTGACTTGGGGACTCCAACAAAGGTCACGATCAATGATTGCCCCTAAGAACCTGTGCGTTCGGACGTAAGGGATATTTTGTCCATCGATGGATATGGTGTATGGTGTCATTCGTTGCCGGCTAAATGCGATCAATGCGCATTTTTCTGGGGAAATCTTGAGGCCTTGTTCATTAAGGTACGTCGTTATCAACGCCGCAGATTTTTGGGGCCTTGCACGTACTTGAGGACGCGTCACGCCAGATGCCCAGACGCATATGTCATCCACATATATGACAACTTCACCGTATTTGGTAGGCATTCTACGAGGGCAATGAGCACAAGATTGAAAAGTGTTGGGCTGAACACACCATCCTGTGGTACTCCACGGTGTGTATAGTGTTGAGAAGTTGGGCCGTCTTCAGTATCCACAAATAGACACCGCATATGTAAATAACTGCGTGTCCAACGATAAAGCCTACCGCCGAGACCAACCATTTCCAAAGCCTCTAATATAGCCTCACTGAAGAACATTGTCATATGCTCCTTTGATGTCGAGGAACATGGCGACAGATAATCGCTTACACGTCTTTTTATGTTGAACGTAAGTAACCAAATCGATGACGTTGTCAATGGAACATCGGCGACGTCGAAAGCCAGCCATTGCGTCTGGATAAACTTCACACCGTTCCAGGTACCATTCAAGTCTGGTGAGGATCATTCGCTCCATCACCTTCCCAATGCAACTAGCCAGCGCGATTGGGCGGTAGGAAGTAATCTCTAGAGAAGACTTGCCATGTTTGAGGAGTGGTACCAGGCGGCTGGTCTTCCATTCTTGAGGAACGTTTCCATTCTCCCAGGACTCATTGAAGATGTTCAGCAAGGCACTTCGCGCTAGTTCACCGAGGTTGCATAAGGTACGGTAAGAAATACCATCTGGTCAGGTGACGACAACCGATTACATAAGGCAAGTGCCGCGTCGAGCTCTTGAGTAGTGAACGGCAGATCCATGCGTGAGTCCCGTGTGTCCGGAACGTAGTCAAAGGTAAGGAAACTTGATCCCGCTGACTGGCCTGTAATCATGGAACAGAAATCTTGCTCTACGTTGAGGTCTTGTCAGCGTTGTAAAAGTGCTAGTGCCTTCAATGGAAAGCGTTGTTCCGGAACAGAACGTAGGCCTCTCACTGTTCTCCATATTTGAGACAGTGGCTTGCGGGTGTCAAGGGACTCACAATACTTTGTCCATCGCTCCAATTCCAGTTTATGCGGCGTTGTATCTTCTTTTGAGTGCGCCGGGCTGTCCTTAGATCGTGAATGGACTTCGTGCGACGGTATCTTCGTTCGGCGCGACGACGAATAGCACGAAGTCGCTCCAACTCCAGGTCGAATTGGCGAGTACTTCGATGAGCACATGAGCGTGCACATAGCGGCCTGCGCCGCTTCTTTAATAGCTTCCTGCAGTCCAGATAAGAGACATTTCTGACAAGCGTCCTCCAGGTGGTTTTTAAACCAAGTCCAATCCATTCTTCGTAGTGTGCTTGGCGGGTGAGTGTTAGACATGCCGTCAATCTTGAGGTAGGTGGGGATGTGATCGCTGCCATGTGTCTTAATGTAAAAAAACTGCTTAACGCGCGTGGCAAAGCGGCGTGATACAAAGGTCAAGTCCAGGCAGCTGCTGCACACTGTGCCCCGTAGAAATGTAGGACTAGCGTCATTCAGCAGCAAGAGGTCATGATTGTAGAAAAACGAAGCGAGTCTTCGTCCGGTTGCGTCAACTTTTGAGCTTCCCCAAATGGTGTGATGGGCGTTATAGTCCCCGGTGATAATGCAAGGACCGGGAGACGCTTTGATTATGTCTTCTAGTCTTTTGGTGTCAAACGGGCTTGATGGAGATAGGTACGCGCCTGCAAGTGTAAAGGTGAGCTTTCTATTTTTTACGGTTAAGCAGACATACTGATTTTCGTCATGAGGATTGCACAGGCTGGATGACGTAATGAAGCTCACGGCGAATAAAGGCGACTACCTACCTTGCTGTTTCTGTTGATATTTGAGGACGTAATTGACTCGTAGCCGGATAGTCTGATCGGGTGTGTTAAATTTGGTTCGCAGATAACGATTATTGGAAATCGGTTAGAATGTACAAACTTGCGAAAATCAGCAATGCGAGATCTTAGACCTCTGGCGTTCCACTGAATAATCGATGCTTCTTTGACCTCCTTACGAAATGACTGGTGGTTGTCAGCCATGGTTCACTCGAGGCGTTGCTAGGACTGGGCTCAGCGAGTCCAGCACTTGTAGTTCCCTTCGAGCGGATGGAGTTTTCATGCTGGTCAGCATTACTCTGGTGACATCAATTATGGCCCGCAACATCGGGATGATTTGGCGGTCTACTGTTGTCAGAACATCAACTGAAGGTTGCTTCGATGGAGGCATCAAACGTGTAGGCTCCTTGGAAGGCTGAGTGCTCGGGAGCGCTAGGCCAGTCTGCTACATGGGAAGGATTTCCCGTTGGAGGCCTCCTTGTGATATCCGGTCTGCTTGTACTCGAAGCTGATCTCGTTGGCACAATCTGTGCATGAACTGCACCTTGCGTTGTACGTTTCCGTCGATGACATCTACGTCGACGCCGGATCTTTTCAGAGGCTTCACTGTGAGATGAGCTGTCCCTAACCATCTGTTTCAGGATAGCAAATTCTTTTTTGATCCGCAGGCAGTCTTTAGATCTGGCTTCATGAGAACCGTTAGTTGTCACATCTAACATTGGTTGCGCGGCAGACGACTGCAGTGTGCGACTCCGCGCACCGAGGGCACACTGCAGATTTTGCACAGGCGCCCTTGACATGTCCAATCTTGAAGCACTTGTGGCATTGAAGCGGCTTAGGGACAAACGGCCGAACAACATGTCGGAAGTGACCAACCTTGACATGCGAAGGGATAGAGTCGCCCTTGAAAATTATCTTCACGCAGCGGCTGTTTCCGAGGCGGCATACGTGCGTTATTACTACTCCTTCATACGCCGGCTTAATCAGAATGGGCACCTAGGTCTGAGCACGTAATTGCCAGGTCAATGTCGTAGATTACGCCGGCAGTGCAGGTTTCTTCCATTGGTATAACCGGTCTTACTTTGATGTTTCCCAATTCTGTTATCTGTTGGAGCTTATCCAGCGCATTTCCCCGGGTCGTGTCGACAGCCAAGGCATTCTTTCGCGTGTTTATTCGGACATCCTTAACTTCGTTTGGTGCCATTCCCTCAAGGAAAACGGAGAGAGCTTGCCTGTTTAATCCTCGAAGGCTGATAGAATTATCCACAGGGATGAAAAGGATGGTGTGCGGCCAGCGCTCAGGTTTTGCATGCAGGGTTGATGTACTAGCGGGTGATGACGTCTTGATGAGCCTCCTTTTTGCCTTTCGGCTCCTCACTGATACAAAGCTGTCGTCCGATGAGTCGTAGCCTGTGACTGAGTAAATCTCAGTGTCTTCGCTGGTACTAGACCAAGTACCTCGCTTCCTTGAGGAGCTTGTCAAAGTGGACCTCTGGCCCGGCGGGATTGCCACGAGAGCAGGAGCCTCAGTGGAGTCTTCACTGCTGGTGGACAGGTTGCCCCTTGTCAATGAAGAGCTCGCCGTGCTAGACTTCTGGCCACACAGGGCTGCGGGAGGCTCCACGTCCATAGCCGCAAGGCTGGACGCATAAAGCGCCCCGGAAATCGTGGAAAATTGGACGAAATATAGCTAGCCTAGATAGATGCGTTCTAGCCAAAGAGCAACTTCGTCGTCGTCTCCGACCGGATGATGCCCACCATGGGACCTACAGTCAGTCACACTAGCCCTATCTCAGGGAATGCACACTTACAGCACCACGATGATTAGCCCAACTAAACAGCTCCTGGTGTTGCAGTGGAACTGTCGGGGCTTCACTAAAAAACAACCACTGCTGCAACAATACGTCCGACACTCGCAACCCAAGCCCGACGTCATAATGATACATGTAACAGTAGCCACCATACCAAAGCTTCCAGGTTACAATAGTCCCAGTGTGGACAATCCCCCTCCTGGGTACGAGCCATGTTTTGAGGCAACAACAACAACAACATATACACGCCTCGCCGATTACCGTTGATCGAGGACTCGCAATTTTAATACGGAAAGGGATGGTAATACAAGAACACACCGTACGCGGTACACATGTGCTACACATGCTCGTAGAGTTTCTTCCTAATAGTACTCGTAAACACAGTGTATTTCTCCTCAACGCATACAGTAATCCGGCTCACTCGCGACGTCGTTTCCTCTCTCTGTTTCGGGGGGCGCTTGCCTTGGCGGGCGCACACCCGTTTCTTGTGGGGGTGACTTTAACGCCCTGAATGAGACCTGGGGATATGGCTACACTACAGCCAAAAACCCGCGTATGTGGCAGGACCTGCATGATGCAGAACTAACTCTTATTACCTATCCCACAGCACCGACTCGCACGGGCACGTCAACGGCACGGGACACGACGCCGGACCTGACGGTGGTCCGAAACATGACTCAAGCAACGTGGCGCAACACCTTTGAATATTTCGGTAGTGACCACGTGGTCATAGAAACACGAATTCCTTAGGCGGGTACACCTCCTCCCCTTAAGCTATTCAAATGGATGGACTGGGATAAGTTCCGAAAGCAGCAAGTTGAACAGAGAGGTGAGCAGACCATCGATGACATCGAGGCATGGATGGAGACACTTAATGGCGACATGAACAGGGCGACGCAGATGGTCGCACCTGAAGTCCAGGTTGATAATATCGACAGTCGACTAGCCCACCTCTGCGAAGCCAAGACATCACTATACACAAGATGGAAGAAGCAATGGCACAACCGAAAGCTTCGTAAGAAGATCGCACCGATCAATCACCAGCAGCTAGAATACCATTGCCGGACCTTAAGCCGCCAGCAGTGGTACGACATGTGCAACGCAGTCGAAGGGCAGCGGCATAATGGCAGCACGTGGCGTCTCCTCCATCACCTACTGGTGGAAAAGCAGGGCAAGTCTGTTCAACGTGCCAACCTGCAGCGCCTTTTACACAAGGAACGGGCTTCCACGACTGATCAACAGATCGTGACACGCCTGCTAGACAAGTACTTCCCTTAACGACCCGATGTGCAACAAGGAGATTACACTGGCGAGCCAAACGTGACGCTCGATGAAGAATTTCACGAGTCAGAGATCCGCGCAGCTCTCCACGACCTTAATGGCAAATCAGCACCTGTTACCGACAAGGTTACGAACAAGACTCTGCGAAACCTCGATGATGTCTCGATCACCGCTCTTACGACATACGTCAACTAATGCTGGTGAGCTGCTCGCATCCCAGAGGCGTGGAAACGCTCTAAGGCAGTCCTGATACCGATGCCAGGCAAGCCGTCCAGTCTGGATCACTTGCGGCCCGTTTCCCTCATATCCTGCGTTGGCAAGGTTATGGAGCATGCGTTCCTCCCCCGTATCAACCGCCACCTCGAGGACAGTGGAGCCTACCCACCCACTATGGTGGGCTTCTGGTCACACCTCTCCAGTCAAGACGTTATGCTCCAGCTCTCCCACCAGATCATCAACGACCCAACTAGCGGCTCCCGGGCCATCCTTGGCCTGAATCTGGAAGAGGCATTCGACAATCTAGCACATCCAGCAATCCTGAACCGAATTACCAAGCTGAACATGGGCGATCGAAGCTACAACTACATCAGAGACTTCCTGTCGCGCCGCACAGTCACCCTCGCGATCGACAGCATGACATCCGACGAACATGCACTAGGAAGTGCCGGCACTCCTTAAGGGTCGGTCATATCCCCGCTCCTTTTCAACCTCGTGATGCTGGGTCTCCCGGATTACGTTGACGAGATTGACGGCCTCCATCACTCCTTGTATGCAGACGAAATCACCCTGTGGGTCGACAAGGGCAGTGACGGTCAGATAGAAGGCACCTCTGCAGTAGAAACCTACCTCCAAGACACGGGTCTCCGACTATCTCCACTCAAACCGAAGCTGCTCCTCTACTGCCCACGCCGCAGGCCCAAGCCTACCAGCGAATCGCGCCAATGTGAGGAAATACTCCTGTATACGCAACACGGCTCCTGTATTCCCCGAGTCCCGAAGATACGCATCCTCGGCATGCATATAGCAGTCAACGGGTCAAACGCAGAACCTATCCGCAAGATTTAAGGCAAGGTTAAAGCGGCTACCCGCCTGATCAAACGCATTACAAACAAGCACACGGGCGTGAAGGAGGACAGCGTCATGCGCCTCATACACTCCTTCGCAATCAGTCACATTACTTATGTGGCTGCCTTCCACAACTGGAATGTCACCGAAAGGGAGAAACTCAACACCCTTATAAGCAAGACTTACAAGATAGCCCTTGGCTTACCAAAGTTCACGAGCACTTCTCGACTGCTACAGCTGCGGGTATACAACACGTGTGAGCAAATCGTGGATGCGCAAAGAGCCTCGCTGCTCGAACGCATGTCGCTGACAGCCACGGGTCGGTACATCCTGCAAAACTCGGCTTCAATTACCATGTCCAACACGGTCAGAAACAGGCCATTCCACCCGACATCAGCGACACGCTGACCGTCGCCCCTATCCCTCGAAAGATGCACCCCGAACATAACGGGGGCCGACGCCAGGCCCGTGCCAAGGCACTGCTGCGCTCCTTTGGTTGGAAGACGACTACGCGCTTCGTAGACGCGGCAGAGTACACACAAGAACACCGGTTCACGGCGGTAGTCGTAGGCGTTAACTCCCGGCTTACTCACGCGTGTAGTGTCAGCATGGAATACCCAGATACAGCGGAAGAGGTTGCGATCGCGCTTGCGCTTACCAACCCCTCTGCGAGGTAGTTCTTAGCGACTCACAATCCGCAGTTCGTAACTACGCGCGGGGGCGCATTTCCACCGAAGCTCTTCAGATCCTAAGTAAAGCTTGTCGACCGCACTTTAGTAACACCGCGATTATGTGGTTCCCAGCGCACGTCGCCACCTCCACCGACGAGGGTCCCCCTCACTTGAATGAGGTTGTACATAGCTCTGCGCGAGAACTGACCCGCCGCGCAGTCTGAGACACCCTCTTCGAGTTCGGACCTCCTGGTGCGAAACACGCGAGAACGCTTAGTCAGATATAATGATATCACCAAGCACTATCAGGTAGGCAGGAGGATATTGCCCCCACCTCACCCCAAACTGAAACGTCGCCAGGCAGTCGTCTGGCGACAACTGCAGACACACACCTTCCCCAGTCCGGTGTGATTGCGGCACATCTTCCCCGCGCAATATCCGAGTGCTCTTTGCAAGTTATGTCAGGCAACTAGACCGGCACTCTCACACATGTTGTGGGAGTGTCCTGTTATACCAGCGAAAATGGTAGTAGGTCCGGAGGCTCTTGCGTCGAAGTGGGCCGCCGCTCTGCGCAGCTCCAACCTCAAGGACACGAGAGTGGGCAGTGCAATGGGCCCGGGAGGCGGAGAGGAGGCAAGGCCTCGAAGTCCCCTCATGGGAGACCTGAGCCCGGGTCGTTAGACATCGCCAGATTTTAATAAAGTTGTTTCCATCCATCCATTGATGCCTTCGTCCACTTTAAATCCAAGCGCTTCTGGAAGGTTTAATTACCTATGGGGCTCACAGGGTGAATCTCTTGCCATTCCATTAAGCTGTACTGAGTGGGTGTCCAAATGTTTGCTGTAGTATACACATCCATCATCTAGTTGCGAATATTTTCACCGGTATGTTTTAGTCCTTAGGCAACCAGCTCTATCCTCACATAGCAAAGCACTGCCTTTGTGTTATCGTACAGATTTTCTCTTTTTGGTCCCATTAGTGTAAATCTTGATGTACTTTTTTGTTTTCATTCCTTCCATCCAATTCACTGTCACTGCTTCTCTCACTTTATCGTACTTTGCCTGCTTGTCTATTTACAGTTTCAGATACCCTGTATATGGTTGAAAGCTTTCTTGACCTCTTCCTCCATTCTGTGTCCGTGCTTTTCAGGTACGGATACATGTGCACTTCATCCGGCCATTTATTTTGATTCATGTTTCTGAGCCCTTCTTCAAATCTAAATTTGCCCTGCGCTTCTCTGATTTCAAAAGAGCTTCTCTGACTTCTCTGACCTCATCTTGCCAGTCAAGACAGGTACATATGGCCCCTATCGCGTTCATTTTGTGCAAACTTGTGTTTAGGCTTTCTTAGCTCTGTAGCTGCACCCCGGAATTATGAGTCCTTTTCTCTGGCCTAATAAGCTGCTCTGTTCTATGCTAAAATACTGAACCAACAAACACATATATCAGCGCTTCGTACCATGGTTACGTGACGTGTGCACCGCCTGGGAAAGAATGCTTTACAAAATTACATTCCGAATCTCGTTCCACTTTGCTTCCAGCTATAGACGGCAATTTTTTTCAAATATTTTCTACTTTAACCAAAGCGTAGCAGTTTCACATAAAATCATGAAATATATGAAACGGAGTTCTAAGTACAGGGTGTCCCTACTATCAAGCACGAAGATTTAAAAATATGCAAATGCCACCTTCTGGACAAAACCCAGTTAATGTTTTTTGCCGTCCTTGTTGTCGGGAAAAAAATTCACTGACGATTACCGTACTCCCTAATCCGAAATTTGCGCACAGCTCTATAAGTGCATTCTGCCTAATTATATATTTAATCTTAATTATTTAACCAACTTATCAAATATTATAGTTAGAGGAAAAGTGTCAATAAAAAATTTGTAGAGCTACGCGAGAAACTTCCGACAAGACTTTCTTTTGCTCGATACGTGCTACAATAAAGAGTTTTTCCGAGTGTAAAAGAAGCCCGCGAATACACGCGGTGTGCCTCAAGCGGCCAGTCACGCAGCAATTTCGCGTGTATTCACAAGCTTCATTCACGCTCGGCAAAACTTATGTTGCACGTATTGAGCAACAGAAAGCTGTATCGGGAGTTTTTCATGCTGCTCGACCATTCTCTGATTGACACTTTTCATCTAATCATAATATTTGAGAAGTTCAATAATTAATTAAGACTAGTTATCTAATTAGGCCGAATGCAAAATTTAAACTGAGTATCCACAAGCGACGGCAAACGACATTGCCTTGGTTCTGTCAAGCTACGTGGCATTTGCATATTTTTAAGTCTTGGTGCATGATAGCTGGAACACTCTGTATAATATCATGTTTTACCTTTTATATACACATGTCAATAAGTATATGCAAGCGCATTCAAGTGCAGTAGGTAATTTTATCCATAACTGTAGTCTACATACAGGTAACTTTAACGCGAGCGTTCATCAGACAGCTTGTTCAATGTGACACTCATTGGATTAGCTAAAGCTTTACCTAAAACACTCTGCCTCTCGTTATACGCACATGGCATTTGCCTTTGAACTTCTGTGGTTACTCGCCTTCTGGTGCGCACGCGATTGCAGCGGGCAGCAACCTTGAAATCAGCATGCCTTCAAACACTAGGCTTGACTGTATCGAGCGAGAAATGTGCATTGATTGCATTCACACATAAACCTACCCAGTCTCCATTAACAGACACACTATCACCTGTGGAAAGACCAATCAACTTTGAGTGCAACAATCAACCGAAATATTTCCTGGAGCACTCACTGCAAGTAATTGAAGAAAATATCTGTCGTCGCTTGCCCAGGTACTGAGATTCATGTGCGGGAAAACATGGGTCACATCTGCACGCTCCATGCCTCAGTTGTACGGAGCTCTATTTCTAGGATATCTGCGCTACAGACTTCCAGTGTTGTCCAATACGTGCAAGTCAATTGTTCGCTCATTCGAGAGCTTAAGGGGCCAAGCATTGCGCATGGACTTAGGACTTCCTCGCTGCGCGTCAACACCTGCAACAATCGTCCGCGTCAAATATTATCCCACCCAAACATACATTGCTGGGATTGTCTCAGGGCGCATATTCGTCATCTTTCCCGCGTCCCCGATCATCACTTGGCGTTCTTGCCCTCGCAGAGACCTCGTGCGACGTTTTCTGAAATTATCACCGCCAATCCAGATTGTCTTACATCAGGATACACACCAGCAGCAAGGCCTTCATTCCCTTGTGGCGTATCAAACAGACTCAGGTGCGTCTAAGTATTCCGGGTGTAAAAAAGAAAGCCAGTCACCCAAAAATCTCTCTGAAACAGATGACGCTGCTAATAGTGAATGAGACATACAGGGACAGAAATTACACCTATACCGAAGATTCGGTCTCACCTACGAGCCCTTCAGCTGCCGTTGTCATTCCGGCTACGAAAACTACTATCAAATTGAAACTGTCATGCATGACATCAACGTTGACAGAGCTTGCTGCCCTGCGCGCTGCTGCAAAATACCTCCTGAAAGAGATACCTCAGTAATGGGTCATTTTTTGTGATTCTAAGGCAGCTCATCAGAGTCTGCATTTTGCCCTTTATCACAGAACTCACGAGAAGCTAGAATATGAGATAAGAGAGAAAAATCATCAAGATATTGCTAAAGGGCATGGAATTATATTTCAGCGGCTACCTGGACATACCAGCATTGCTGGTAATGACCTCGCCGACGAAGCCGCCTGGTCTGCCCATCTGGAAGCCCGATCAGTTCCAATACCATTATTCAGGACCGACACTGCAAGAAAGCTTCATATCGTGGCTAAAGCTATGACGCAAAATTATTGGTCTTCTGCCAACATCCCGAAGTGTAATCTTAATAGACTCTATTCATCCCTCAAGCTACAAGCGCCATCAAAAGTTTCGCACTCTGAGGCGACAGTTTTGTGCCGCAACTGGCTAGGGCTGTCATTTACAAAGGCCTATTCGTTCCGCATTGGAATGGGGAATACGCCCATGTGCGACTCTTGTGGCACTATAGTACCAATTGAACACAATCTCTGTCCCCAGTACGACGTGGAACTTGAACCTCTCCAGATAGCATTGAACCGGCTGGACTCTAGACCATTTTCGGAAATCAAGATCCTTGGACCATGATCGTATGCTCGATGGCACAGAAAGCCATGAAAGCGTTGTTGCAGTAGGTGAAGGCGACAGTCTACTTGACGTACAGTCGACAGTCGATCATGTGTAGACTATAGGTACGAACTTAACCTTCAAATGTGCGCGAAACTGCTCTCTCTCACTTTTCATCCCTATACCCCTTCCCCCAGTGCAGGGTAACAAACCGGACACGCATTTGTTTAACCTCCCTGCCTTTCCTCTCTTCTATTTCCCACTCTCTTGACATGGAAACTTCGTTAAGTATGTGTATTAGTACATTTTGCGATTATATTTGAAACGTTGTTTCGTTTAGGTAAGTGGAAAATATTTGCAAAAGATTCCCCACACAGCTACTACCTAAGCGGAACGACATTAGGAGTCTACGAAAACCAACAGCACTGCTATTTCGAGATTACTAAAGAAGCGTTTATTTGTTTCAGCTTTAGTACTTTGGCAATAGAAATAAAGCAAGCTATCTGTGCATGATTGCCCATGTTCACAGCAGAATCAGCTTTTGTATGCTTGATTTCATCGGGAAAATGTCACCGGAATACGTACACGTACTGTCGTTTGCAGGCTACTGTCCACGAAGTAAGGCATCCCTGCGCAAATTACACGTCTCGAAATTGGAAATTCACTAAATGAGAGAAGGAAAAAGGAGTGGCAAAAGGTTTATTGATGGAGTCACGATAAGAGCAAACATAGGCCCATGCATGTCGCAACATTAATAACACAGGACGTCCCATAGTATCATGCGGGAGGCTTTCCATGAGCAAGGACACGCTGTCAATTACACGTGTGTTGTTCGCATCCACTTTAGCTGCTTAGACTATATTTACTTCGTTTCTTAATGAACAGCCGATAGCCCATCTTCTAAACGAGCGTCACAACCAATGCAGGTGACAAGTCGGCTGCTGAGTTCCGTCATGCGCCGAAGCGTAGCACGTCCACCAAAAATGATAAGGGTATAGATAGAGCATATTGTCACGTAGTAGTGACGCTGAAGTAAACAGTCGTAAAACTGTGTATGACGAAACGGATTCTTTATTGGGCGAACCTGTGCCCACAAAAGCAAGCTACACTCGAAGCACAACGAAAGCGGCGAACACAGTCGGCGGTCGTCGAAATCCGATCAGCGGCGAAGCGCGTCGGCTTTTATACCTGAGTCATCGAAGGTTCCAGATTATTCCCTGATGCCCGCGTGTCTTCCAGAAAGTTCTAGACAATTCGCGTCGGTCATACAATCAGATAACATAAGCGTCGGTGAAAACAGGCAACGGAAAGAAGCATCGATAACGTTCTAGAAACTTCCGATACAGGCGCGTCCTGCGCCGAGCGATAACGTTTAACATTTGTTGGCCTGGTGGAAAGCGGCCACCGGTGAAAGATAAACTTGTATACGTGTCAATACCCTCCCCTTAAAGAAAGCATCGTCCCGATGCTACAAACACGAAAGCGAAAAGAAAACCATGCGTAAAAAAAATAACAAAGCAACAAAGTACCTAACGTCGTCAGCGGGCGTAGAAAGGTTTAAGACGCACCACATGGATGACTTCAGGTCGTGCCCGGCGGCGTATTTCTATTTCAGCCCCAGTACAGCGCTCGACCGCTGGCGCCGCGCTGCGCCGCTCGCGCGTACCATGTTTCTAGCCGCCGCCGTTGGAACGGAGGAGGCGTTGACGGAGAACACGCTGGGTTGGGGGTGACTAGCCTGCTGTTAGGGGATCGGTGGTATTCATAAACGCATCACTGTTTTGATGATCAGAATCTAATCTCACTATCAGGTAGCTGCCCAGCGCCGCTGTGATTGCGAAATGCCGTCTGGCACGACCTCATAGTCCAGTGCGCCAATACGTCGGATTATCTATATGGTCCGAAATAGCGACGCAACAGGTTTCTCGCTAAGTCCTCGTCGGCGTAAAAGAGTCCAGACCCAAACACGGTCGCCGGGCTGGTACTCGACGTAGCGTCGTCGTAGATTGTAGTGTCGGCTGTCGGTCCTCTGCTGGTTCTTGATGCGCAGGTGGGCGAGCTGTCGACCTTCTTCGTCACGCTGCAAGTAAGTGGCAACGTCGAGATTTTCTTCGTCAGCGACGTCTGGTAGCATGGCGTCAAGCGTCGTGGCGGGTTCCTTCCGTAGACCAGGTTGAACGGCGCCATGTGCGTCGTTTCTTGCACGGCCGTGTTGTATGCGAAGGTCAAGTACGGAAGGATGGCATCCCACGTCTTGTGTTCGACGTCGACGTACATTGCCAGCATGTCGGCGATGGTCTTATTTAGGCGCTCGGTGAGGCCATTCGTCTGCGGGTGGTAGGCGGTGGTGCGGCGATGGCTTCTCTGGCTGTACCTCAGGATGGCTTGAGTTAGTTCTGCCGTAAAGGCCGTGCCTCTGTCGGTGATGAGGACTTCTGGGGCACCGTGACGCAGGAGGATGTTCTCAACGAAGAATCGGGCTACCTCGGCGGCACTGCCTTTGGGCAAGGCTTTTGTTTCGGCGTAGCGGGTGAGGTAGTCCGTAGCGACGACGATCCATTTATTCCCGGACGTCGACGTCGCAAAAGGCCCCAGTAAGTCCATCCCAATCTGCTGGAACGGTCGGCGAGGTGGCTCGATTGGCTGTAGAAGTCCGGCTGCCCTTGTCGGCGGTGTTTTGCGTCGCTGAAAGTCTCGGCATGTCCTTACGTAATGGGCGACGTCGGCAGAGAGGCGAGGCCAGTAGTATTTTTCTTGTATCCTCGCGAGAGTGCGTGAAAAACCGAGATGTCCATCCGTTGGGCCGTCATGGAGAGCTTGCAGAACCTCTGGACGCAATGCTGAGGGTACCACGAGGAGGTAGTTGGCTCGGAGAGGCGAGAAGTTCTTCTTTAGGAGGATGTCATTTTGCAAGAAAAACGATGACAATCCTCGCCTGAACACCTTCGGCACAATGACGGTCTTGCCTTCCAGGTAGTCTACAAGGCTCCTTAGTTCCGGGTCGGCTCGTTGTTGTTCGGTGAATTCGTCGGCACTGATGGATCCCAAGAAAGTGTCGTCATCCTGGTCGTCTTGTGGCGGCGGTTCGACGGGGGCGCGAGACAAACAATCGGCGTCAGAGTGATTTCGCCCGGACTTGTAAACGACGGTGATGTCGAATGCTTGAAGTCTCAGGCTCCAGCGTGCGAGGCGGCCTGAAGGATCCTTCAAGTTAGCTAGCCAACACAAGGCGTAGTGGTCGCTCACAACTTTAAAGGGCCTGCCATAGAGGTAGGGGCGAAACTTTGATGTAGCCCAGATGATGGCGAGGCACTCCTTTTCTGTTGTGGAATAATTTGCTTCCGCCTTCGATAGAGACCGGCTAGCGTAACTTACAAACCTTTCTAGTCCGTCAGTCCTCTGCACAAGCACGGCACCGAGTCCTACGCTGCTTGCGTCGGTGTGGACTTTGGTATCGGCGTTTTCGTCGAAATGCGCAAGTATTGGCGGCGATTGCAGGCGTCGCTTCAGTTCTTCGAATGCTTCGACTTGCGGCGTCTCCCACTTGAACTCGACGTCGGCCTTCGTAAGATACGTCAGTGGCTCAGCGATCCGTGAAAAATTCTTGACGAAGCGCCTGTAATAGGCGCACAGTCCAAGAAATCTACGCACTGCCTTCTTGCCAGCGGGCGGAGGAAAGTTGGAGATGGCCGCAGTTTTCTGAGGGTCGGGGCGCACTCCAGACTTGTTGATGACGTGGCCCAAAAACAAGAGCTCCTCATATGCGAAGCGGCACTTTTCGGGCTTTAACGTGAGTCCGGAGGTTTTGATTGCTTGAAGAACTGTTTCAAGGCGCCGCAGGTGTTCTTCGAAGCTTGAGGCAAACACAACGACGTCGTCCAAATAGACGAGGCAAGTCTGCCACTTCAAGCCTGCCAGTACTGTATCCATGACGCGTTGGAAAGTCGCAGGTGCCGAGCAAAGACCAAACGGCATGACCTTGAACTCGAACAGTCCGTCTGGTGTTATAAAGGCAGTTTTCTCCCGGTCCCTCTCGTCGACTTCGATTTGCCAGTAGCCGGTCTTGAGGTCCATCGACGAAAAATACTTTGCGTGGTAGAGTCGATCCAAGGCGTCGTCAATTCGTGGGAGGGGGTATACGTCCTTCTTCGTGATCTTGTTGAGGCGACGATAATCGATGCAGAAACGTAGGGTTCCATCCTTCTTCTTCACTAACACCACGGGGGACGCCCACAGACTCTTGGACGGCTGGATGATGTCGTCGCGTAGCATTTCGTCGACTTGGTGCCTTATGGCCTCGCGTTCGCGCGCCGAGACTCGGTACGGGCTCTGACGGAGTGGGCGGACATATTCGTCGGTTATAATGCGGTGCTTGGCGACAGGGGTTTGTCGAACTTTTGACGACGACAAGAAGCAGGAGCAGAGATTTTAGCTGTTCTTTCTTATGATTGGGAAGGTTCTGATTGACGTCCAAAGTTGGTTTAGGTACTACAGTCGTCGTTGAAGGTGCACTAGAATCCGTGAAGGCGAAAGCACTGCTGGCTTGTACTACTTTCGTCGATGTAGGCGACCGTGGTGCCTTTGTTAATGTGCTTATATTCGTGGCTGAAGTTCCTGAGCATCACTCTTGCTTTCCCTTCGCGTAGTTCACCTATGCCTCTAGCGACGCAAATTTCACGGTCGAGCAGTAAGTGATGATCGCCCTCGATGACGCCCTCCATGTCTGCAGACACTTCGGTACCGACGGAAATCATTACGCTTGAGCGAGGCGGTACGGTGACTTGTTCTTCAAGCACATTCAAGGCATGGTAACTGATGCTTGTATCCGGCGGTATCGCTTTGTGTGTTGAAAGCGTTATCGACTTGGACCTTTAGTCGATGACTGCACCATGTTGGTGTAGAAAGTCCATGCCTAGGATGACGTCCCTGGAGCAGTGCTGCAGGATTACGAAGCTCGCCGGGTAAGTGCGGTTGTTTACCGTGACTCGCGCTGTGCAGACTTAAGCCGGCGTTATTAGGTGACCTCCCGCTGTCCGTATATCGGGTCCCTGCCAGGCCGTCTTCACCTTCTTTAACTTGGCGGCGAACGCGCCACTGAAAACTGAATTGTCGGCGCCAGTGTCGACGAGAGCGGTGACGTTATGACCATCGATGAGCACGTCTAGATCGGTAGACCGGCGTCTGGCGTTGCGGTTAATTCGTGGAGTCGGATCACGGCTGCGTCGGCTTGCTCTGCTGCTGCTGCTACGTCGTGTCGGAGGGTCTTCGTTCGGCGGCGATGTGTTGTCAAGGCTGTTGCTAGGCGGCGTGCTGATATCTCGTCGTGATGATTCGCGAATCGTCGTCGTCGTCGGCGGCGGAGGATCTTCGGCATTGCGTCGTACAACAACCGCACCTCCATCGGTTGCTGCTTTTAGTTTCCCGGGTATGGGCTGGGAGATCGGCCCCGGGTGGGACCGTTGTACTGACGGCGATGCGGCGAGATGTAGCGGCCTGGTGACGGCGAGCGTGAGGATCGTCGTGGTTGCCACTGGGCTCCGGCGAGGTAGTCGGCGATGTCGCGCGGTCGTTCACCTCGATCGGGACGCGGCGCGTTGACGGGAAACCCTCGTAGGCCCATCTCGCGGTATGGGCATCGGCGGTAGACATGGCCGGCTTCCCCGCAGTGATAGCAGAGAGGGCGGTGGTCGGGGGCGCGCCAAATGTCCGTCTTCTTCTGGTAACTGTGCTGGGCGACGGGCGGGCGTGCTGGCGGCGGCGGCGGTGGACGACGGAACTGCGGCGTTACGGGGCCCTGGCGCGAGCGCGGAGGGGGGCCTTGACGACGGGTGACGGCGGCGTAGGTCAGCGCTTCCGGCTGGGGTTGCGGCGATTGTGGCTGCACATCGGGAACTCCAAGTGAGCGCTGAACTTCATCTTTGATGACGTCGGCGATAGATGCCACGTGAGGCTGCGACCTGGGAAAGAACTTATGCAGCTCCTCGCGAACGACCGCTCTGATGGTCTCGCGCAGGTCGTCGGCGCCTAGCGCTTGAGCGTCGGCGTAGTTGGTCAGGGCACGGCGGTTGTATTGCCTGACGCGCATTTCAAGCCTCTTCTCGATCGTTGTAGCCTCGGAAAGAAATTCAGCGACAGTTTGGGCGGGTTGCGCATCAATCCAGTGAATAGATGCTCTTTGACGCCCCGCATCAAGAACCGAACTTTCTTTTCCTCAGACATATCGGGGTCGGCGTGGCGGAAGAGGCGAGTCTTCTCCTCCGTGAAGATCGCGATGTTCTCGTTCGGCAATTGCACTCTGGTTTCTAATAAAACTTCGGCCCGTTCTTTTCGCACGACATTCGTGAAAGTCCTCACGAAGTTCTCACGAAATAGGTCCCACGGTCCGAGCAGCATCATCCAATGAAAAATAAACATGGCGCAGCTTGTCGTCGTCGCTCCATTTGTTGAACGTCGCGATCCTCTCGTATGTCTCCAGCCAGGTTTCAGGATCTTCAGCGGATGATCCACGAAAAGTCGGTGGCTCCCGAGGTTGCTGCAGCAGGATGGGGGACGCTGGTGCTGCCATTTTGGTCGTTGACTTGGCCTTGATTGCAGTGGTCTTTTCGGGAAGAAGTCCGAACTCCGGCACAAGTCCTTGCTGCCTACGGCTAGCTCGCTGGTCCTTGGCGACGTTCGTCTCGTCCTCCGGTTTCAAGCTTGGGTCGCGGCTTTGCGGGGGCGTTCGGTGCATAAACGGACTAGCACCTCCACCAGTTGTCACGTAGTAGTGACGCTGAAGTAAACAGTCGTAAAACTGTGTATGACGAAACGGATTCTTTATTGGGCGAACCTGTGCCCACAAAAGCAAGCTACACTCGAAGCACAACGAAAGCGGCGAACACAGTCGGCGGTCGTCGAAATCTGATCAGTGGCGAAGCGCGTCGGCTTTTATACCTGAGTCATCGAAGGTTCCAGATTAATCCCTGATGCCCGCGTGTCTTCCAGAAAGTTCTAGACAATTCGCGGCGGTCATGCAATCAGATAACATAAGCGTCGGTGAAAACAGGCAACGGAAAGAAGCATCGATAACGTTCTAGAAACTTCCGATACAGGCGCGTCCTGCGCCGAGCGATAACGTTTAACATTTGTTAGCCGGTGGAAAGCGGCCACCGGTGAAAGATAAACATGTATACGTGTCAATATTAAAAATGCATTTACTATTTACAAGCTAGCATGGGCACATCCATCGGATAGGCGCGTTGTCTTCTTCGTCTCATTGATGATCGTCGTCTTCGTTGGTCATTCTGCTTATAGCGCCATGACAATAGGATGCCGAAACATAATATGACATAAATGGTTGCATTCAATAAAAGGAGTGTGATACCAGAAACAATCATGTCTGTTAAGTGAAGGGCAAGCATATTTTGAGCTTGTTTCAAGTACGCTCTTATTTTCTACGAGTTATAAACTGTTACTCAGGGGTAGACTACAGCACTGAAAGAGCAGATATGACACTACAGCGCATGAATCGCTTCCGAAGTCATTCCTAAACCTGAACATACGGTGCAGGATATTGTTTAATGCAGTATGTGATTGTGGTTCATTAATAAGATTGACGAAATTTCGGAAAGAATTAAGAGCATGTAATATCAAAGCATGATGCAAGATTCCACTCCACAAAGTTCCCCTTTGAACCACGTGAGTGATTTAAACTGACGAAGGTGGAAATGTTGGCAACTATTGCGTCATTGCCTTCTCCACAAACAATACATTGTGCATTGAACAAAATGTAATAGTATGGGCGGTATAAAAAAACGTTCCAGCAATAAAGAACATGCAGTCAATATAAAAAATATAAGCAGCACAATCTACAAATAAACACTAATTAATCTATACCCACACAGGATGCTCTAACATAACAATAATGCATAAGAACATACAAAGGGTCAATAAAGTGATACAATGTCACTTTCAATAAATGAGCTTATCATACATTTCACATGTGATGTCTGTAATTATGCGTTACCCCGGGTAGGGCTACTATGACCACGCTATCCACCACCCTACCCATGGCCCAGCCAGCTTTTCTATTCTGAAAGGACCCTTGTCAAGGGTCGTCATTGTTGCCTTCACGGCACATTGCTGATGTTCAACCTTAGGACTACTTCTTAGAACCTGTTCTACGCTCTCTCATGAATGGCTGCATGTGCAACAAGGCATTGCTTAAATAACTACCTGCATACATGACTTCCAACCTTCTACGATCAATAAGTATGTATCACGGCCACCACCAGAAGAGATAGTAAAGAGTTGATTGTGGTAAACTCTATTCCGAAAAGTGTTCACAGGAGTGGCGTGAAATAAGTGAACTTGCGTTATAGACTTGCATAATTGTTTTATTCTAATCTTAGCATCATTCGTCGAGAATTTAGTGTGACAGGAAATTATTGATGGGCTTACCTAGCGATTTCACTGGCTCTAAGGGCAGCATATTGCCACAAAGTATATTATATAAATGTGTGAAACAACTACAATTTAAAAGTATCACGATGGTACTCCCTGGCAATAACGTAAGTCCTTATGGCACATACTCGTTACTTCCCTGCTGCTTTATAACAGTGTCATCGTTAGGACCTGCTACACCACACTGCACTGCTATACCACGCAGTACAAACAAACTGTAATACGTCAGAAGTGTGTAAGATAAAACGCGAGCCAGGCTTCATGCTGGACATGTCATTAGTGAAGGCAGCCGGCCAAAGGCAGAGTGCACTTACGAACAGAAAGCTTTATGAACCCGGTCCCAAAGCCATGGCTCAGCAGTATAAACACGGACGACAGAAACGACACCAGGAAGTGTCTGTCCGTGTTTTGTGTCGTTTGTATTTTGTGTCCTCCTCACTGCCCCACAACTTTCGTTAAAAAGAATTCATGCGCAATCTAGTCCAAGAACGTGTTTTATTTTGCTGATTTTATTTGTTTGCCTTCATGTTTGCTTTATTAAAATACTGAACATAGTACATTCGCGTTCTTTTGCCGTAAGTACTAAAACCACGGGCTATAAGAAATAGGCAGGTAAGATATCTGCCGCGGCGCGATAAGGCTACAACTCGTTGAAAGCTATTTTAACTTTTTCGAGGATTGCAGAGGCAAACCCAAGCACAGAAGAAAGGGTAATTTCTTGCGGAACTTTTTTAGATTATCTTATCTTACCTTCTGAGTGATTTTCCACCTGAAAAGCAACACCAGAGTGTGACAAAAGTCTACAGCGTGCTCCGGTAGTATGTTATTTTCCTCGATGCTCTATAAGGAGAGGCACAACTGTGTCGTTACAGCGGCTATTGCTGGAACGCCGCTTATGATAGATGGCGACAACTGCGTTCGTTGTTGCATGTCGGCGTGGGACGGTAATTGCAAATACAGAGAGACCTGTTTATCGCAGAGAGTGGACTCGTAACGCACTGATGAAGATTAATGAGCGTGAACTCGATGGCGAGGCGGAGGTATATTTACACGTAAATAGACCTTGAATAGTTTATTTTTTTGGTTGCTTGATTTGATGTTCTGAAGTGACCATTTCATTACGAAAGAATTATCAGCACACTCCCGGCGAATTTCCGCTATCATCGTCGGCATCAGCACAGGTCTACACCGAGAAAAACTTTGAGAAGATTTGGCCACTCTCATGGCGGGCCATTATCTATGTGGCGTCCGAAAGCACTTATTACGTGGGGATGGCCTCGGGCTGGAGACAAAAACCCCTTTCCAAGCTTTGAGGTCCCATAATGGCCGAGAAGCTGGTTGAGAACGCGCTCGTACCAATTTTACCAAGAGGCACCCGGCGGCCGCTCTAGTCTCCCTCCCACAACCACCACAGATACTTTTCAACGAGACCCTCTGTGGTTTGACAAAGGGAGCCCAGAGACCACGCACATAATGCCTATAGGGTGTCCTTTCGAGACGCGAACTCCCACAAGTATCCGAGCACCAGGCTGGAGGACATTTCTTCCCATTAGAAAAGCGCTTTATTTCTGGTGCCAGCCGGATTTGAAGGTAGTACTGCCCCTATACAAGTTGGGTGCCCTACTTCTACTCTAGGGACTGATCTCTATAATAACCAGAGAAACATGAGAACCCAGGAGTTTATCGATTGCCTCATTGGAAAGAGTCAGCTACTGAAAAAATCCGTGAGGTTATTTACGACGTCCGGTTGGCGTCCCGGTGACAGATGACCATGTCGCCGTAGTAACATTAGGTCCATTTGACGTCGTGTGACCGACGACAGGAAGCTGGTGATCTAGGCTGAAGAGACAAGTGGGGGGGGGGGGGGGGAGCAATCGATGTGCGGAATTACTGGTTAGGCTAGATGGTCGTAGTTGCCTGCTTCATGAGTGAATGATTGAGCCGGAGGAGTGCCGTCTGTTACATTACAGCCATGTTAGCCCTTTTTGCGGCTATGTAAGCTTTTAATGCAACTAGAAAAGCTAAAAAGCAGTATATGCCACTTTTACCAACTTTAACAAAGAACTACATGACGTGGGAATTGCTAAAGGCAATAGACATGCTATGCCATTTAGATGTTAAATGGAATTTGTTAGGTGAACGTTTTCGGCCCGTATACAATCCTAATGTGAAACACACAGAAAGTTTTCTTTCTGCACTGGGCGCCCAATAAAAGGCATAAATTTTATAATTTCTTAAAATCGGAGCCGCTCTGTGTGCAACGCGCACTGAAAAACATTGAAGTGTCTAGGGTAATTATGTGCTTTAAAAATAATTACTGAATACCCGCCTTCTTCCAATATTTATACTTTATACATGGTATGTAGTTGCTGTCCCCGGTCTTCTTGGTGAACTATGAGAAGCGTGGTGTTTTCATTTCGTTGAGGTAGGTAGCTTGTCGTACGCCACAAATAGTAGACCTTTCATCTCTCTATCTTAATAGCAGCCTTTCTAAAATGTTACTTATTCAACCCTTCCCGAGTGTCATAGTTCCGCTCTTCTCTATATTTTCCCAAAATACCATGACAAGTGCAGAAGGCACCAATTTCAAATTCAGCGAATTTAGTTGTGACCTCAAACGCAATGTGTGGTGAAACTTTCTTGTTGTTAGCTCAAAAGGAAGCGTTACAAAAATTACTAAATGCTAAATTTTTCCCTAATTTCATATCATACCACATTATGCAGTTGGTTTCTCCGGCGTCCTCGGCAAAATTGGCAAGACAACTAGTTTATATGTCATGAAAATAAGGAGTAGGTTATGACTAATGCGTACCCATTTACAATAAATTGTGTATTGTTGATACTCGGGTAGCGTTTATGCCGGTGATCCTTCAGCCAAAGGGATGAGTACGTCCGGAAGTAATAGCGAGAGAAAAAAAAGGGTTTATTTTGCAGTATTTACAGTGGCTCCAAATATTGAAGCCCACTCCATGGGGGAGCACTTTGAAAGTCTCAGCTCACTACTTCTCTGAGCACATATCAGAACACGTCAGGACACACTACTGCACTCAAGGTGTCTCCTTATAAAACATTGGCCTTCCCTAGTTGACCCGACTAGGAAATCTGATGACCTTGGTGCGGCCAATCAGAGGGGTCGTATTACTTACAGAACTCCGCCTCTAATGTTGCACCTTCGAAGCAAGGACGAGGCAATATAGAAACAGGGGATTCGCACTCCTTCTACGAAAGTCGTCTCCTTGATTTCTATCTCTCAGTGACGTTCGTTTTGCCAGGGTCGGGAGAGTGACCTTGGCGCTGGTCCCCGCTTCCATGAAAGGTGGTGGTTGTGGTCGCTTCGTGAGCTTCTTTCTCATCATGTCCCAGCCGGTGTCGCGCAGCGTCGCCGGGTAAGCGGCCGCTGATGAAGGGGGTGGCATCGGGGGATAATACACAAAGGATGCGCACTGCCGATTTGGCGCGCTTGTTTGCCCATCAACGTCGGTGTCGGGCACTGTCGCCGTCTGGACGACGCTGATGAAAGGGTCTGCCTCGATGGAAACAACCAAAGAATGCGCCTAGCCGATTCGGGGCGCAACAAACTTTTCTCCGCCGGAAGATCCGACCTGAGGGTGACCAGCTGTCAGATTGCTCGAAGCGTCGGTGGTTAGTCGTGAACTCGCGGTTTGTTCTTGCCACGATGGCCGATGACACACTCAAGCATGAGGTCCAAGCATTAACCTCGTTGTAGCCTTCTCCCTGGGAATAGAGAAAGCACCCACACGACCACAGGGCACAGGAAAGCGCCTTGCTCGCACCGAGAGCCATCGGGTCTAGCCAACAAATCAACGCACTTGCTCTTATCTAATAATAGCACCAAAGCAGCCATCAAATCACTAAGCCTGCGCTGAAGCCCACAATTTTGAAATTAGATCAGGATTCACAACTTTCTCGCAACCTCCGATCCGGAAGAGTCATTCCCAGTGACAAAGCGCCACATGGTGTGCAAGCGCCCGAAATCCATTTAAATCCACCAGGCCTTGCTTAACCCAATAATTTGGACCCAAAATTTTTTGCCGCCAAAGCGAGCTGACATGTGCCTCTGAGTTCAACAAAACCAGATCGTTGTGCTGCAGATAGCAAAGGTAGAATACTTGAAAATGCTCTAAATAAATTATAAATGTAATATTATACACAGCACAAACGCCATGAACATTCTTACATCCGCTAGTATGGCACGTACTAGTGCCACTGAGAGCCACATTTGCATCGTGGATTTACTGTCAGAGTCGCTTTAACTTTGCGGACAGAAGTCACATGTAATACGTGCGACTCACGCACTAGCAATTTCTTTGTCTTGTCCACAAAGGGCGCACAAAAAAAACAAAAAAATGTAGCGTAAATTACTGCGCTAGCACCACAAGATTCGCGCTTATTTATAGGCACTTCCACGCACGCTCTAAACGAAACTTAAAGATGCTGCTGTCTTCTAAATACACGTGTGAGACACGCTACCAACGCTTTGCTTCCCTATGTCCGCGCAGGACACGCTTTAAAGGAACTACAAACAATTACTTAAAAGGTAAAGTTACACAATGGCTCTCTCAAATAACGCGCTTTACTCTCAAATAACGCGCTTTACTCTTGAAGAAAAAAAAATCGCGCCAACACTTCCAAGAAGTGAACTGATAATCAAGCGTGCCATTACAGTGTTCAAACAAATAGCCTGGACCTGATACTGCAAGCGTATCTCACATACAAAAAAATGACGACTGAATATCTGCTTTAAAAAAGAACGACACGTCGAAAAAAAGTTTCAAAAATTTAAACCCGTGCGAACCATCTCTTTCAGAATACCGATGATCTTCTAAAACAAACAATTTAAACAAAGCTCGAAACATGCACATAAAAATGATCTCTAGTCTCGGAGATCTCAAAACATTTAGCCAAACACAAAAAAAGAAACAAACAAACAACATGATGTTTCCACAAACACTGTATCCCCGCTTTTTGCTCCGAATAGCCTACAGTTGCGGGCATATTTTTAAGCCGTACTCATGGCGGGCGCGGTCTGAGAGTCTGCCTTGTCAACGAGGGAAGACAAAGCGCAAGCAGGTCATTCTCCTCACTACCCACCCCCGCCACTTTACAAACAAGAAACATGTCTTTTTGGCATCGCCCTACGACTTCAGTAAAGGGTGTGGCTAATTCGCGTCACCTTACCGGCTTGCCCTCCACTGTCATGTCTAACACACCTCGAAAAGAACCGAACGAGGCGGAACATAATTGCCCCCTTCGCGCCACCTTCGCGCCAATCGGCCCTTTCTTTTCTTTCTCGTCCGGCGGTTTGGACGGGCCTGTCTGGAAACATTCCAAGGAACAAACGCGCCGTTCGAACTCTTTGACTGCGCTCCTTACTGGGTTTAGTGCCTTTATTCGGTCGCGTTGCCCTGTCTGCCGCATTCTTGAGTTTGCGACGCCACTTCATCCTAGCACGTTTTGTAGTGCTCATTTTCGAGCCTTGCGCTGGCATCTCGTGCTGACCGGCACTTATTTCACTGGTCACTATTTCCAATCTCAATCGCACAGTCTGAATGATTTCCGGGTAAGTCATTCCTCTCAATGCTACGTCTACTGGCGGAGAGCTTCAAACACGTAGGGACCGTGCAGCTATTTTCCTTTGCGCAACGTAGCTCG
The DNA here is from genome assembly GCF_013339745.2 of Dermacentor silvarum. Classification (NCBI taxonomy): domain Eukaryota; kingdom Metazoa; phylum Arthropoda; class Arachnida; order Ixodida; family Ixodidae; genus Dermacentor; species Dermacentor silvarum. The sequence continues at coordinate 160,502,841 of NC_051157.2, read as the reverse complement.
TATACCTGGGAGCTGTCCACAACTGCAGTGCCCTGCCTACATTGTGCTTTAGCGCACTTTCCTGACCGATTAGACTCTGCACTTGTGCTCTTGTCTGATGAATCGGTGTCATTTCGGACTTCTTCAAGCGCTACCTTCGCGAGATACTCCCCAGAAAACTGTGTCAAATCGTCCACAGCTTGCCTAGCTGCTCTAGTATTCCATTGGCACAGTATCTCGTTGCGCTCAATACGGTCCCCATCAGAGGGCTCCTCTACAGCTACGCTACAGTCTACGGATCTGGCATCACCTGTGAACGTACATTTAGGCTCACAAAGATCAACCTCTCTTTCTGCCATAAGTAGAACAGTGCGTGCAAATCCTTCGCACCTTCCGGGCGCTACTTCTACGGGTGCCTGACATTTCCCTGCGTCACTTCAAAACCCTTTTCCAATCTTTCAATCTCTTGATTAAGAGCTCTATCTCTTCCTATTGTTGCCTAATCCAGTCCTGTCTTTTCAACTCCCATTCATGCTCAATTGCTTCCTGTTCCTGTTCTTTTAGAATTAAGTTGCCGAATTACTCAAAGTATTCCTGATCCCTGTTGCTTTCTAAACTTGCTCTAATTTCGGCTTCTGATTTATCATCCTGTATCTCTACGTCGAGCTCCTCACACAGCCGCATCAAGCTAGCTCTCGTCAAAATCATGAGGTCCATTGGTCACTATTTCAGGCTTTGGCTCAGCTATTCCACGATACTTGTTGCAAAAGCCGCACAAATTGCAATGCAAGTAAAAAAAAAATACCAGCGGTTCAATTCTGTTTTCCCAAGAGAGTTTGAAGCCTGGAAAATATAGCAGAAACCAAACGCTTATACAAAAAAGTAGCACCAATTCCCCAAGTATTGCTCCACCGCATCGAATCAATTCCAAGAAGACGTAAACCCTGGGTCGCCTGTAATTGATACGAATTACGGTAGTTCTTCACTTCCCGATTACTCCCACATAGGTACAAGGTCTGGTTTTAGTAGCTGGTTCAGATCTATGCTGAACGCTGCTTTCTGCTGAGATGCGCAACCGCCACAGTATCAAAATGGGCAGTTGTACACGCTCCATCGGTTTTTAACAAGTCTAGGCTAAAAGATCCGATGACTCAAGCGCAAAGCCAGGCACTCACCCTGTACCGTGCAGTCATGATGCGCAGTGTGCATCCAGCCGTTCACGAACCAGTTGTTGGCGGCTGGCGTTGGCTGCAGGTTCCATCTTGCCACACAGTCATCCAGTTGATCGCGAACCAGATGCCGGCGACTGGCGTTGGCTGAAAGGTCGATCTCATCGCGGCCATCCAGTTTGTTGGGACTCGGGTAGCGTTTATGCCGGTGATCCTTCAGCCAAAGGGATGAGCACGTCCGGGAGTAAAAGCGAGAGAAAAAAGGGTTTCTTTTACAGTATTTACAGTGGCTCCAAATATGGAAGCCCACTCCATGGGGGAGCACTTTGAAAGTCCCGGCTCACTACATGTATGAGCACATATCAGAACACGTCAGGGCACACCACTGCACTTAAGCTGTCTCCTTATAAAACATTGGTGCTCCCTAGTTGACCAGAGTAAGGAATCTGATGACCTTGGTGCAGCCAATAAGAGGGGTCGTATTGTTTACAGAACTCCGCCGCTAATGTTGCACCTTCGAAGCAAGGACGAGGCAATCTGGAAACAATGGATTCACACTCCTTCTACGAAAGTCGTCTGCTTGGTTTCTATCTCTCAGTGACGTTCGTCTTGCTAGGGTCAGGAGAATGACCATCGGGCTGGTCCCCGCTTCCAGGAAAGGTGGCCGTTTTGGTAGCTTCGTTAACTTCTTTGTCATCGCGTCCCAGTCGGTGTCGCGCCGCGTCGCCGGATATGTGGCCGCTGATGAAGGGGGTGGCATCGGGGGAAACACACAAACGGTGCGCACTGCCGATTTGGGGCGCTTGTTTGCCCGTAAACGTCGGTGTCGGGGCACTGTCACCGTCTGGGCGACGCTGATGAAAGGGCCTGCCTCAATGGAAACAACCAAAGAATGCGCCCGGCCAATTCGAGACGCAACAGTATGCAAGTGCTCCGGAGCGTCAGGAATGTGTTTTACGAGCAGCGCCAAATTTATCCAGCTGTCACTACGTCTCTAGATTTGCTGCCAAACCAAACAGCAGAAACATGCGGATCGCTAATTAAAATATTTATGCGAAGGTAAACGCATGTGAATCTAATGCAGCTCCTGCTATATAGTTCTGGAAAAAGTACAGGCAAATGTCACGCTACTGGTATTATATACCTAGATTTATCAATGGGCGGAAAGAACTCTGCATTACACAATCATTCGATGTAACAGCAATGCGGGGGGTCGGCATATTGAATGCAATGTGGCCTGAAATTTTAACATTACTGATTTCCATTGGGAGCATTCCAAATATTTCTTGAACCCTCTTCTTGCGATATTTCGATGCGTTATACGAAGTTCCCCCGGCGTCCTAGCTGAATTAAATGAGGTATGTTGATGTTTTTTATTAAAGAGCCAGGCAATGGTTGATGTGCGGGAAAACTATGAAAGTGGTTGGGTTTATTGCGGTTTTTGCAATAAACTACTTATGTAAGAGCTTTGGAACGTTATGAATGTACTTCACGAGTGGCGCAAGAGATTTCCTGCTGCCTTGACATAGAATACACATTGTAAAGTACCATGTAGCATTAAATCTTAGCATTACTGGTTCCATTAGGAGCATTCCACCTAATTCTTGAACCCTCTTTTCGCGGTATTTCTATGCTTTGTACCACGTTCACCCGGTGTGCGTGTGTGAAAACTTCATTTAAATAGATCCAGACGCTCGACTTAAGCGGAGGCTGGCCGCTCCCGCGTTGGCAGTGTCAGGTCAAGCCCTTCAACGACATCAGGGGCGCTCTGGACAGCCCATAGTTGTATCTTGAAGCAATGGGCTTTTAGATTCTTTTTTCCCATTGTGTCCATTCTGCCAGAAGGTTGGGAAGAGTTGCGGGGCACCCCGCCTGCATATGTTTGATTTCAATGATGTCATTACAATCATTGCATTCCATCCTAATCTCCCTTTCTGGATATATTTTGTTAATTTGGTACGGCGTGGGGTTGTGCCGGTTTGCAATAAGCGCAGTGAGACTGCCTGAGCCCTGTTTAGTTTTTGAATGTGGCGATGGGAATTGCCTGCGTCCTTGATAGTAATGCTTGGTAATCTCATTGTGAGTTATTAAACGATCGCTATGTTCCTCGGTATGATGATGAACGGCTCGGTTATGGCTGTCACGGTTAACAAGTCCTTCCAGAAACATGCATCCAAAATGTAATATTAAAATGAGAACACCAGAACCAAATGCCAGCTATAGCTGATGATGCCTGGGTGAAGGTAAAGAAGCCTATACGGGCCATTGTATGAAATTGTCAAGAGAGAGAGAGAGAGACAAAACTTTATTTTGATGGGGCACGGAGAAGCGTCGATCTCCGTGGTGGGTGGAGCCTTCCAGTCCAGGGCCCCAGCGGCGGTGGCAGCACTTTCGGCTCTGGCGCTTAGCTTTCGCTGATCCTCCAGTGCCGAGTTGGTCAGCACCATGTCCCACTGCTCGTGCAAGGAAAGGTGCAAGACGCTATCACTATTTTTACCAAGGACCCCATGGTGGCGGAACAAGTGGCAAATTGCTCTAGCCACCAGGAGTAATAAGTGGGCCTTCATTTACAGTGATTAAAAAGCCGCTATAAAGAGTTTTGAGTGTCCTAGTTGAATTAAAACAGGTAACTCGATTTTTTTAAGTAAGGGTCATGCAATGGTTGACGTGCTGGTAAACTTTAAACTTGGTGGTTTATTGCGAATTTGCAATAAATTACTTATTCAAGAGCTTCGGAGCGTTATGAGTGTACTTTACGAGTGGTGCAAAATATGTCCCGCTGCTTTGACATAATGACATATACCACCATAATACAATTTAGCAACAATGTGAGAAAATCTCCGATAAATTAGCGTCCTAATTGAAATGCCTTTTAACTGAATGCAACTTTTTAATATAAAAACTACTTATATATGTGCCAGAAAGTGTTACGCAAACTTCATTGCGATACGGTTCCTGGTGTCCCGAGGGAACTCTGCATTACACAAAATTTACATTTGGTGAAAATAAGGGGCCCGTTATGGGTAACGGGTACGCAAAAGTCTATAGTGTCTCGGTTGATCCAGTTTTCTGTAATAAACTGCGTATTCAAGTGCTCTATAGCATGTATGATTGACTTTTAAAAACGGCATAATTTTCACAAGCAGCCGTTGCATAACTACACTTGCCGCTAAAATTGAACTAGGCAACAACTGGCAGTCTACTATAGAACATCTGCGTGGGAAAACCGAATTCCTCAGGACCAAAAACTGCATTATAAATATATAAAAAGGTGTTTCTAAATGTAACACTGCTTTTACTAGCTACGTTTTCGAATGCTTGGGAAGAACTCTGCGTTACAAAGTCTTTGTATTTGTCATAAATGAAAGCATCTTAATTGCAATGTATCTTTAAATTTTTATGTTACTGGCTTAATTACGAGCATTGCGTTCTACCGGTAGTCCACATACGGGGCTGAAACTTGGAAGTTAACAAAAAAGAAAAAAAAAACATGAGAAGAAGTTGAGGGCCACGAAAGTAATGATTGACCAAAAAATGTTAGGCGTAACGTTAGTAGACGGGGAAAAAGTGGTGTGGATTGAAGAGCAAACGAGTGTGCCCGATATTGCTAGCTGACATTAAGAGGAATAAATGGAGTTGGGGAGGCCAAGTAATGCGTAGTGCAGACAACCCGTGCTTTATTAATGTCACAGAATGGGTGCCAAAGAAAGAGCAAGCGCAGTACAAGACGGCAGCGGTTTAGGTGCTGTGATGCTGCCTTCGGGCCAGGGACGAATATTTTACAGCAATAAAAAAAAAGAAGACAACGCAGCAATCGCTAAATCAAGTACAAACCCACTGCGCACCAAGGAAGCATGCTCACGGGCTCTAACGCCTGCAGCATCTGGCTTTCATGTATGTCCTAGTAGCCAGTCCCGCGGGGAGCTGCAAAGGGCGTCCCATATGGGTCGTAAGAGTGGCTGTCATTATGGGAGTGGCCCGCAGCTTCGCTGAACATTTCCTGGACGGAGCGGGAGAGTGCTAATAGGTCTTATCTGTGATGGCAGCGTGTGGAGGCGGATCTATCTGCCATTAACGCCTTCTCCGACTGAAAGGTCCGCTACGATACGGGGGTATTTGAGCTGGAGAACGCGCCGAGACGAGTCCCAACACTTACGCCCCGTTAACGACGTCGCGTATCTCGCACCCGCGTCGCGTAGCCAATTACCAACTTTTCCCCTTTTCTTGGCTTCTTCTCTCAGCCAGTTCAAAAAAATAAATGCAATGCTTCTGCAGCTGAACTACTGCGACGCCCGCTACACTGTTTCTGCGATACCATAATATGATTTTGACGCGAAAGCGTCAAATGTCTCTTTGAGCGAAAATGCCGGCGTCTGTCGTCTGGATAAGCCAAAAATGTCAGCTAAATTCCCATTGGCTGCAAGCGCCACATCCCCAGTACCTCGACGGAGCAGAGCGGGCGAAAGGGCGCTCCCGCTGCCTCGAATACCGCGCCAGGTCAGCGCCCCCTAGATGCACAAGGCCTGGGCACTTCGGTACATGATGTCATGCTACCTTGCACGACTGCGTTAGAATTTAATGCGGATGCTCCCAAGTTAAGCCACGCTGATCTTGACGTCACCGCTTTCGTCACGCCGGGCGTGGCAGTAGAAATTTTGGTCTAAGTAGCACGATGTCATTAAGCAGAGTGCACAGGCCTGCTATCTAGGAGGCTTTGACCAGGTGTTGCGAGAGGGGAGAGGGCATCGCCGCGACGCCACGTCAACTTCGGTCTCATTTTCGGAGCCTGTAATATCCAACCGTTCCTTGTCCGCGCAATGCTCTAGACTGCCCTGTAACTGCGCCTCGGTAATCGCTATAAAGAAATTGAAGCATAAAAACAGAATATGTTCGAAAGGAAAATACGTGGGCGGCTAGTGAGTTTCGAACCTTCTACGCTACGCTCAGAAGCCGTGTGTCTTAACCACTGGGCTAAACCAGCGCGTCCTACATAGCAGGCCTAAGCGCTCTGCTTTAAGACGTCATGCTACTTGGACTAAAATTTCCATTGCCAAGCCCAACGTGACGAAAGTGGTGACGTCAAAATCCCCGCGGCTTACTCGGGAGAATCCCTGTTAGATTATATGGCAGTCGTGAAAGGCAGTATGGCGTCACGGATCGAAGTGCACGGCCATGTGCTATCTAGGAAGCGTTGCCAAGCGACTCGACGCACTTGCTTTCCCTTTAGGAATTCATTAATCGAAGGACCGCCCAGCGCTGTTCAATAGGACAATAATGCTTTCGCATTGCAACTTATAGGTGCTATGTACGCTCGGATCCTTCTTAATATTTACAAGCGTGAGTTCAAAAGTCCACAGTCTTTACGCTAGGAGAAAAAGTTCAGGTGTTAGCGCATAATAATTATGTCCAATGCAAAGCATTTGATAAAACACCGCTAACATTTTTTTTTTGTGCGAGACGAGGGACATTTTTTTTTGTGCGCACACGGCGAGATGATGTAGTAAGGGGGATACAGGCCGGAAAGCTGTCGTTTCTTATGGGGTCCGTACGCGTGCTGTATGCAGTCGGAATTATTTGCAAAATCCATAGTTGAGGCGATCATAACAAAGCACTACAGAGTGCAGACTAATGCATCTCGTCAAAAAGCCTAAACACTCTATACAGCCGTAGAGATTAACTGCAGCTTAAGATGCCAAAAGGCTACACATCCGGTAATGAGTATCTATGTATCTATTCTAACGACAATAACAACAATAAAACAGATATCTCATATGGTTCGCGGCAAGGTAATCCGTATGTGTAATGATTACCGTCTTTCCAATCGTACTTATTGGAAGCACAGTATCTTCTAGTACTATCGCCCAAACGGGGACTGCGTAGCATCTCAACGTCTTTTCGGCAAGAATTGGAAAAATTGGCGATAGCATGCGAGAGCCCACAATCCACACTGCTATGCGAGTGTTGTCTGCAGCATCGTTTGTTTCACGAGGATGCACGCCCCCCGTCAGCGTTCTCGGCACTGTCCTATTTACAAGAGATCTTCACGTGAAAGCCGCCTCGGGATGACTGTCGACCTAATGCGTTTAGCAGCGAATCAATATCCGACAGATCATATTTCCACCGTCGAACCGAGTTATGTATGAGGCATGAATTGGAGCGGAACTCCTCTTTCGTATACTGGGCGCCATCGAGCGACGCCGAGGTGAAGCCTGCGCATTGCGTCCGAAATACATGGCGTGCCGGTGCATGCGAACGCTGAACAAACCTCAAGCGGAAGCCGTGCTACTCTCTCGCGCTTTTATAAACTCGCTGTGCGGCAGTGTCATCTATAGTGACACTGCCGAGAAGTCCGCGCGTGGCGTCCGAGACGAGAATCGGGATGCGAGGGTGGCTGCGAACGCTGAGAATCAGTTCCCTCGCCTACCGCACACTCATTGGCGCATATTCAGTGACCCAAGTTGGTGAGAGGTTCACTGAAGAGTGATACATACGCAGTGCATTGATGGCGCAGATCCCCAAACCGTTGGTGTGAAAGGCGTTCCCTGAAACGCGGCACATACCCAGTGAATTTGTATCGCAGATTGCTAATGCATCAGGTGGCTGTCCCTGAGAAACCTTGAGTCACCGGTTCAATTCCGCTCAGCATTGGATAAATTTAAGGCGTCTTTTTCGTCAGCGTAGAGGGGCACATTCCCAGTGGCGCATGCTTATGCCCAAGTTTACGTCGAATAGGTTGATTGAAGAGCGGCACACACTTACTGGCCTAGGGACCCGAGTTGAAATCAAAGAGGTTCACGGAGACAGCACATGCCGAGTGACACATACTCAGTGCTCCAAGTCGGCGTCAAAGAGTTTCTTCGAACACTCGGTCCCGCATCTCTTACGTCCCTTGCCGGCGTGAAAGAGGTTTGTTGAAGTGGGGCACGTATGTGCACACATTGCCACATACTCAGATACCCCATTTAGATCGACGGTTGGTTTCTAACTCTGTTACCACAGCACAGCAGCTCGATGCGCTACCCACTCTACCATGGCCAACCCAGCGACCTAGGTAGGCCGGAGAAAGGTTAGATAAAAACATTGATAGTTGGCCCTCGGAAAGTGCATGTAGTAAGCAGCCTAATAATGCTAACGCAATAATAAATCCTGCGATTTCATGTGTCAAAACCATGATGTGATTATCAGACATGCCGTGGTTGGGAATTCTGCAATAACCACCTAATGCTCTTTGAGAGAGAGAGGAGGGAGGAAGGAAAGAGAGCGAGCTTAACCAGACTTAGTCCAGCTTGCTACCCTACACGTGGGGAGGGGGAGGGGGGAGTGAAACAAAGAGAGAAACAGAAGACACGAGTCTTGATCACACTTTCACATGCACTAAGCAAGGTGCCGCATGTATACAGTCGGGTACTCACGTCTGTCACCTTCAGGTACTGAGGAAGTGCCCGCATTGGTTTCTAGGCTGATGAGCTATGAGGCCAGGCTGCCAAGACCCTTGCTTCTGTAAATGGCCTCTCGTCCAGTCTATTCAAGGCACACTGGGGCGTGCACTGAATGCAATCGAGACGAGTGCTTTTTGCATTCCGCTCTCATCAGCACGCGGCCGCCAAGGCCGGGATCAAGCCCGCCTACTCTTGCAGAAGAGCACCACGGCATGGCCACGTACTCGGCTACTGTGGCGGGTGTGTCGTCACGAATAACATATGAGAAATACTGGGTGTGCGCCCATCTGAAGCAAAGAGCATAGCCGAGGAGGCTACAGCACTGTAAAATTATTTGAGCGCTTGTGCTCTCACCACTTCTCGCCATTATGAGGCGCTGACATGCGGCGTGTTCGACGCTCGCACAAACGTACTTAAAGTTATAGAGGCTGTACATACTGACAAATTCGTTTACTGAAACAAAGAAACGAAACTAGCTTTGCACTTGAAGGACATTGCTTGAACTGAGGAAGTTGTCGAGGCAGGATTAATGTGCACTGACCACACATTACTTAGCTCGAATATTTTGCTCTCATTTAGGAGCTAAAGGGAAAAGTAAAAAAAAAAACAGATATGTGGTTGCAGATTAAAAAGCGAAGGAATTCAAGTTGTGGCTCATGGACACGTACGACGATGGCATCGATGGAAAATTGTTCGTAAAACACTAAGAAACGAAAAAGCGAACTCTTCTAAGAAGCTGCAGGCAACTTTATACAAAAATGACAGATAATGAAAGTTCCACACCTTATAAATCAAGTCTTAACAGCCAAAGTTGATCAGCAAGAAGAAATGAGCAAACCAGGCCCTCTAATAAAAAAAAAATGTTCATACCCTATAACTGTAGCAGGTGGCAGACAATCTCGTATGTGTCTGGTATTAGCCAAGATGTCCAGCCGGTGGCAAATAACACTTAAAAACGTCAAGAAAGACATTTACAAACAGTTGAGAATTTCCCGCTTCGTTCTGTTGATACAAGGTAAATACACCTGGTAGCGAAGCTTCTATAGAAGCCCATACGTTCAAAACATGGCGGCTTATTGGCGGTTCATGGGGCTTAGCGCCATCTGTGTGAGGAGGGAACACTTCCGGCGGAAGAAAAAATAATTTGACGTCATATCCGTTAAAAACAGAAGTGACGTCATTTTCTTCTCATAGGTGCGAAATTTGTTTTCGGAGGCCTGTCATTAGAGCTCCATATTCAAATGCCCCGCCATTCGACTAGATGGGCGCTCCGAGCTTTCAGCGCGGAATGCGATGCATAAAAAGGTCAGCCGTACGGGTGTCGAAATCGCATCGCTGCACAGAACATACTTTATTGGAGGCCGACGAACGCTTTGGGCGTAGATTGCGAAGAGTGCTCGTCCTTTCGTCAGACGCCAAGCCCCTCGGCCAGCGCTGTCGCACGACAACAACTAAAGTAAACAAGTATCTGACGGTCGCAACTCACTACTTCTGACTGCACAGGTTAAGAAACAATAAAACTACCCGCGTCACCTAATTCAGACAAACGTCGACATGCAAAACAACACAACATGTGAGGGGGGCGTATTGTAACAGGTGAACTTAAGGAGCGCGCCTTTCCATGCACTCCAACAGCTGCATTGCCTTGCAAGTGATAGCGGAGTCAACGCCCGCCACTATCGGTGGGCGCTCTTACGGTGGGAGCTCAAAAGAGATATTTATTGATAATGATCATGTAAAACAAAGTTGTATCGTCTTTTCTCGCCATGCGTATATAAAATTGATTAGGAATTTTATGTTCCTTGATTGAATCTAACTGTGTCTCGCTTTAATTAAAAACGCCTTTTTCTTTCCCAGTGTTTATTCCCTCCAAACATAGTCGCGCTTGAATCGCTGCTCCCATAACCACCCTTGCTGATGTCGGTGACAATTGGTTCTGAACCGCTTTTCGGCCGAAGCTTCGCGACTTATGTGGATCGACCTTCGTTGATATTTGAAAGCTCGCGAGAGTTGCTTGAAAGGAAAGAAAATTCATTGGTTCGAGAGTAGCAGGTGCCTACAAAGGAAATCTATGCGGGATTTCCGAAAAGGAAGCTTCGCAGATGAAGAAAAAATCGCCGTTGTCTGAACATAACTCTGGCGCCAACGCCTTTCCGGCAGGGTCCTTCTACAATCTCAGGTTGACGGGATGCTAGCGGATGAATCCTGATGCTAAGGTTGTCTAGTAATTACGTTTCTTGTTTCGACCTTCTAGATTACTCATTAGATCTGATGATAGAAAGACCACCATAAAAAGGTTTTGGTCACAGCTACGACTGCCGAAGCAATTTTTTTTTGTATGCGATTTAAGCTTGGCTTTCCTTTCCATCGTTGAGCGCCTCTTGAGTACACTGTTTTTTTTTTTCACCAGAGTAAAATAAGTCCCAGTTCAAGTTTTAAAATTGTGAACGTTGACAAAGCAGTAGCGCATGGCAAAAGGATACAGAATAACATTCATAAAACAATTTTATCAACATCAATTTCCTTGATGTCAAAAAGGTACGATGTGATGTTTGCAAGATAGTGTCAATACCGATACCAAACATGAAGGCACGAGTAAACTTCATCGCTTACATACTTAGGGTACGTGTATCATATACTCCCCAAAATAATCTAGACTAGATTGATAGCACACTGACACCTTCGACTACTTGGGCTTTCTAGGGACTCCGTGGCAAAACATGGACTTAAGCTTCGCCTTTAAGGGTGAAGCGCGGTAGCGTTATTAGACGCCGTTGACACCGACACCGTAATTTCTGCGACATGGGGCCCGATCAAAATTTAGAAAGGCTCGGTTATCAACAATCCCCTCAATGTTGCCTAGAACCAAAGTACAGCAAAACACCATCAGAATTGGAGGACTCTTAAGCTTCGCCTTTAAGAGTGGAACTTGATAGCATTCATAGATCCCTGGCTGCTTATCAGGCTGTTTTCTCGTATATTCAAATTACAATCCGACGCAATCAAGTCTGTACGTTGTGGTTGAGCCGTACTTTGCGATTTTACTTTCAGAAATTTTACTTTCGGAAATTCAACTTTTGTTCAATAACGCCTTCACTAACACGAACACTTCACTAACACATCGCCTAATTTTTGTTCACTAACGACCAGGCGGGCCTCACGAAGGGCCCGCCCGGTCGAGGTGGTTCGGGATGATGTGGTTCGGCATGATTATTTCCGGCAGATGCCGATGCTTACGCCGATGCCGACACCGAGGCCCCTGCCAACGCCGGATTTTCTGCGACACTTTAACGCGCTCGCGTTAAAATAGCTCTGATAAACGGTATGGAGAGCGAGAATTTGTGCAATCTTAGCAAGGTCCGCTTTGCCAAAAATGGTGTCCTGCTTAGCAACGCTGAAAATGACGCAGGTGGTTTGAGATAAAACCTTCGATGTGTAAACGTAGTTCAGACGGTTCATAAGCAGAAAGGCAAAAAAAAAAAAAATGTGCAGCTCGAAGCGAGAAATAGTTGAAGTTCTTTAGCCATGGCTTTTTTTTTTTCTTTTTTAAGTAGGGTAGCAGTTAGTTTATCTAATTCCCCTCCATGACCCCTAGAAGAGCAGCTTACCAATTTCGGGAAAATAAAATTTTTAAAACAGTTCACTAGTGTATATACAAGGTAGCACTGTACCATGGTAGATAATAAAACACTGGAAGAACTAACCTTAATTAGCATTGCGTAATTAGAAATGAAACGCCGAGTGATAGGATTAAAATTCTGAGTCACGTAGACGTTGGGTTGTAAAAAGCACGCCGACTGCTTAAATGATTGTTGTTTAGGAAGAAGAAACAGAGTCAAACAAGTGATGTTATTGAAAGGGCAGACAATGAGGTGGGTGTAGTTTGCTTATCTTTTTCGGTGATCGTTTGAGAGTGCAGCTCCGAGGTGCCTCGCCGTAGGAGTCGGCGGCGTAACCGAGCGCACGAGCACAGCGAAAGATGAAAGAGCGAACGCAGAGCGAGAGATGAAAGACGCCAGTCGCGAACGGCGGACACCAATGAGAGCGGCCCCTTCAGTGCCGTCCTCGCGGGAAAGTGGTATTAAGCGGACCCGCCCGACCGCTCAATTTTGCGTGTATTCGCGGGCTTCTTTCACGCTCGGAAAAACACATTTATGTGGCACGTTTTGAGGAACATAAAGCTGTCGAGGGAGTTTCTCATGTTGGTCCACACTTTTCTCATTCACACCTTTAATCGAGTTATAATATTTGAGAAGTTGATTAAAATTAATTAGGACTGGTTATGTAATTAGGCGGAATGCAATACAATAGTCTGAGTATCTCGAAGCGACGGCAAACAATTTTACCCTGGTTCTGTCCAGCTACGTGGCATTTGCATATTTTTAAACTTTGGATAAAGTTACGTGGGACACTCTGTATAGTCGACGCGTTTGACCCGTAGATCACGGGCCGTATATACAAAGTATTTCGTTCGTAAGTGGTGTTTGCCATTCACCGTCCGCCTTTGCTAATAATATGTCTAGCATAGGGATTGGTTGGAATTTTCGTTACGAATAATTCTAGCATACAAGTGTTTTGTGAATCCGGGCGCAGATTCTGAGGACCGACGACCGTGCTCGTTACTATTGTGCTTACTTGCTTTTCTGGCTGCAAGTTTGCATAATAAACTGCTAACTTCTTACCTCTCGACAATGGCAATGCCTTATTCTTGATAGCCACGACAACGTGACAATATCTTAATTGACAGTGCTTGGGTATGTCAATTTTACAAAAATCGAATTTATGTAAGTACTAGTATGAAATTTAAATAGCAGAAAACAGTATACTATAAAAGTATAGGATATTTAGTGCTCGTGCGATCGTGGTAAAAATTTGCGCCTTGCTTATTTATAGTGGCATAAGGAATGTGAACACTGGCTGCGGCATAGTCTGCCGTTAAATAATATGGCTTCCTGGCGCAATAATAAATTTTTGTGCCAATCACAGTGTCTTCTCTGCTGATTATTGTTGTCGCATCCCTGAGACCTTTTTTGCCAATGTCTAGATTCAGTCCCGCCGCTCCATTACGCAGGCTCCATTGCAATCAACATGGATTATAATAAGCGATGCATGTGAAATAGTGCAGTGAGCTCAAACAAAGGTCGTCAGCCTCTTATAATCATCGTTTCAAGCAGTGTATGCAGATCTAGCTTGCATGTTGTTGTTTTCGCTAAAGACTAAAGTCATGCACTAGGCATGGGGTATATCCATTGACGCATCGTAAAGCACTTGAAATGCTACCTAACATTGTCATCAAACAGTAATCATGTGACCTGTAGGCTTTATACACTGATCATCAATTGCTGCAGAAGGTGCAGTACTTTCTGTAATGAAAACTTAAGGCCGCTATATACAGTCAAACTCGGTTATAACGAACAGCGTGATTCAACGCTATTTGTTCTATGTATGAAGCACTTCGGAGCGAACCGAACCGAATACGCTTATAATGAACTTCAGCACCAAATTCGTTATACTTGATGTTGTGGACAGTCAAGCGAAAACGCGCTGACAAAGACAAATGCTTCCACACACCGTGAATAATGACTCCAAAACTAATTCATTTCACAGAAACGTACAGCTATTTGCAATAGGCAGTGATTTTTGCCTGAACACCTCGTTTAGCTCCATAAATGAAGATCGCATTTTCGACACGCGACATCATTTCAATGAACTCCAGTCCGCTTCCCTGCATCACCGTGCAGTATCGTCGCAGCACATCGGCAGCAGAAAGGGCTTCGTGAAACGTCGAGAAAGGGCGATGGTCTTCCGGCGGCAACTCCTCGGCGGCACCAGATGCCAGGATGTCGGCAGCCATTTTCGTGTTCAGCGGGCTCGCCGTCACAGCTACGTCGTCGTCAGCCGCAAAAAAATCCCCGAAGGCAACATTTACTGGCTCAGCATCTGGAACATTGACCAGCTCTTCCGATAGCATGGCAAAGGCACTGTTGTCTTGCACTGTACTCGCAATTTCCGTCCCCTTCTTGACACAGTCTAGCATGGTGGAAGCATGCTGGACCTTCACCCGATGCCCGAAGCTTTCCTCAAGCGCGATAGGTCCGCAACTGCTCGCACATAGTTGTTCACGTGGTAGGCGGTTGCCAAATAGGGGAGCTGCACAGCAAGGCGGGTTGAAGGCATGGAGGCGCGGCCGGGCGGTACGGCTGCAGGGAGACTTTAGGAGACTACCCGGAGCCGGCGGAGGAGCGCGTTTGCGGCTATTTGGTGACAGATCACGCGCGCTCAAATTTCGATATATCTAATGTCTCGTTCGTTACAAAAAATAAATTTTACATGCTTAATGATAGGAGAACATCGAGTGTTGGATAGAGAGCATATTTCGCTTTATCCGACTTCGTCATATTCGGCTTTGACTGTAATGGTAGTCACCGCAAGCTAAGAAAATGAAACACTAACCATAGAAAATGTTCCTGAAACAACTTGGGCATGCCCTCTCAACGTTTACGGAACGAAAACATCCCCTGAGAGTTGATTTGCAAAGTGAAGCTCTGAATATTTGTCGAAATTCTCTCTGTCAATCTTCTACGGGGCTTGGCGTGGTTAAGGACCTCCATTATTCAACATTGTTCAGCTTTCTGCTGATGCTTTGATTCTTTTTCTTTGCAACCAGCCAGCGAAGAAGGCCAAGTAGCGTCGAGATGAATGACCTAAGCCCACCCCGCACACATACCTAACTATGAAGGCTATAGCAGTAAAGAGAATCGAGCTCGGTCGCGCACGCTCCGGATAGTAACACCGGGAAAAAGCGAGAACCAAACGCTAACCAGGGTGCGTTGCCACTAGCTAGCGTCAAGCGCAACCGATGCGTGAGAACGCGCGATAGCTCGTGGCGCCGCCTGAATTCCCAGAAGCCACACGACACCTAGTCTTTTTGTCACGAGCGTTATCTTCGCGACTCGGGAGAGACAGCCCCGGTACCGAGCAGCCTTCCATCGATCGCTTCCTGACTAGACAGTCCCGCTAGGCTGATGGAGAGCCCTCGCTTTCGCCTTTCATAAGCTCGGCCCCTTCCCATATTGTTGAGACATAAGCGAAGGAAAAGAGGAGAAACAAGGGAAGACCGCGAAAGCGCACGAAACAGGCCATTGGCGCGCTGATCCTTTCCGTGAGTTGAATGAAACAAGGCGCTTTACTCAAGGCAGGCTTCCAACAGCTTAAGATCGATCGATATAAGTTCAAGTGCATGCAAACAGCACTGAGTCTGTCTCCGTCTTACAATCTTCTGGAATAGGCGATTCGGTGCTTTTTAAGTCCCACTCGTAGAGTTTTGTAAACATCCGGTTACGTCGGCTCTACGTGTCCATATTGCTCCAGAAATAAACACCATTAGGAGCATGAATAAGTTCCTAATTCTCCTCTATCCTGTTTTAATATTAGAGACTATAATATTAGACAGCGTGCGCTGGAAACCGTCCACTATATGTTAAAGTACGTTGGCGTGCGTGTTGCTGCCAGTTTAGCGTGCGTATGCCAGTTTAGCGTGCGTATTGCTCACGTACGCTGGCGAATAGCTCTCAAATACGATGCAGTGCTCCAAGGAAAAGAGAGACTTCAATTAAGTGATCGTCAGGGGGCTAACAAGGGAATCCATTTGAAATGATGCAATGACGACACTGGCTCATCGTAATTTTATTGACGACACGTCAATAGAATTACGATGATGGTATGATGGCGAAGGTATACGACGATGATGTCATTATGATAATCGCATGAGGACGCTAGAATGAAGATGACTGTATGACAATGATTACAATAGCACGACGTTGACGAATTACCGACAATGGCATGATAACGACCGCATAATTATGATATAGTGTCAAGGACGAAATTCTCTTTCGTTTGAGATAAGATGTACGACTAAATTCACAAGAACAATAACACGCATTTTTGCGGTTTTCTTTTTTTGTAGCTGCTTTAAAAAATGGCTGGAATAATCTGAACAGAGTAAACATTTTTACTCCTTTTGCCCAGCTTTAGTAACGGCAAATGAGCTTTATGTCAAACACATTACTCTCCCCCGATAAAAAGTCTTTGTGAATATTCAAGGCACGGGGAATTAAAGTAGACCTGCATGTGTATGCGCTAATCCCTAAAGATCTCTACTACATAAGACATTTAACGCAAGTAGCGATTGCTAGAACGGCTTAGAGTAAGTCTGTGAAACGGAATGAAGTATTACCATGCGCATGCGGAATTTTTCACATGATTTAATTTATTTTGGGGATCTATCTCATACTCTAACGCAAGGGTCTGCAAACTTCTGCGTGCGATGGGCGGCGGCCCCTGCTATGATTTCCGGCCAGCAGGTTGGCCATGTTTCTAAGCCGAGCCTGCGCTTCGCCTCCGCCAAAGAGCCAAGATTTTTCACAAATTTTTGCGCCATTGCGCTTCTTCATGAGAGCCGGCAGCTTCACAGCAGTTACAAGATCATGCCACTTCATTGGAGGCATCGCCAGCGAATCAAGAGGCTTATGCGAGCAACGAGAGCGCGAAACTCCGATTGGCCCATCCCGGCCACGACGTCATAGGACACGTCGATGCTTTCTCAGCTTCACCTGCAGTTGCGCTTAGCGGAGAGCTTTAGCCAGTTTTTTTGCCCCTGAAACTACAGCATGTAAACAGCTGGATAGTACAAAGTTCTTCGTTCTCATTCATTATCGTCCTTCCTGAGCTTGGTAACCACTGTCTCAGCCCTGGTCACACATCCTCATGTCCTAATACTAGCTAGAGGTCGTCAGAGCAGAAGTGATGGTGTAATTCAGTACTCAAATTGGACACGACAGACGGCAAAGCAGTGCGAACCCGAGGAAGGACTCGTAAAAGCTTTGTTTTTAAATAAATAGCTATTTTTGGCTCTTAGAGCTGTTTTCGTGGTCCGTGGTGAACAGTGGGGGTAGCTTTCAGAGACATTCGTCCTAAAAATATGCGTATTTCCTCGAAACTTCACATTCGCAATCATGCAAAATTAAATGACAAGCCTGATTGCTCTGCAAAGCGCTGTATTTATTAGTCTCAAGACATTACGTATAAGACAAGCACGCACGCATCCAAGTTAAAGCCTGAAGCACAAAAATTATAGCCTTCCTGGTACATTCAAATAATTTTTGTGATTCACGGACATCTGATAATTCAACCGCATCAGGGTCTCCTTCGCTTACATTCAGTCATTTTTCATGTTTTTTTTTTACATCGTCTCTCGTACACTACGAACAGATTTTTTGCCTATGAAAACACCTAGATATACGGCAAGGATTTTCTAAAAGGGTCCCTGTCCGCATTTTTGCCGCCTATATGTACCACAATAAAATGAATATCAAGCAAAATGTGCTTTGAAATGTCTAAAATGCAAAAATTATTGGGAAAATATTCAATTGTAATGATAATTGCGAGCTGTAAGGACCTAGTGAGTAATAATAAGTTCTCCCTTTGTGATATTAGTGGGTTGGTGAATGAAACTGGTGAAGTTTCTTGGTTAAGGAAACTGAAGAGCCAGTTCCCTCTGCACCTCACAGTGCTAGCTATGACATTTTAGCAGATCATCTGCTTCTCCTTAATTAGGTTGCAGTTTCTATCTATTCTGATTTGTGGCCATTCTAGTAGTACCGTGTGATATAGTGAGCGTTGTATTCAGCCGCCACCGTTGCGCCGAGTTGTAAACTTAATATCTTCGTAAGCACGATAAATTGAAAGTGTGCGAATACACTCGTGTGCCTTTCTATGGAAGCACTTGGGATCTCTAAAATCCTATGTTATACAGGTCAATTCGTTTGAAAGACTGCGCAAGGGGAAGTTCGCGATAGCCCCAACAACGCGAGTCCAGCAAAGGATATCCTTATTTGATATGAACTTAAGGAGATACTGAACTGCTTTAGTTGAGTGCCGCTTACCTTTCGCTCCGTTCAGATTTGACGCGCTGAGACACTGCAGGGAAGTGTGTATAGATTTCGCATGCGATAAGCGCGTCTTGCCGAGACGCGAGCGGTGCGCTATCCGCTCGGATGCAAAACGAGCAAGAAGCCAAGTAGACGCGCATTCACGCTTTGCTGAATCAGATTTGTAAGTGGAGTGAACGAAGCGATCTTTTCTAATGCCGGCATCAAGATTGTGCGCAAGCGCACTGGCGTTCCCGCTAAGCGGTCGTTTAGAAATTGCTAGCATACGCCAGTCTTAGCGAAGCGCGCTGTAAACGCTCATATAAAACACTCTACTTAGTGGATGGGGTCTATTGCATACCTCAGCCAACGAAATGTGGCTGAACTATGGTATACTCCGGGTGTACTCTCAGTATACTCCGTTTCAAACATCAGACTGTCTCATTTTCCATTTTAATTACTTCACTCCACCTGGCGGGTTTACGCTGAACTAATACGTCAAACACTTGCCTTTATTTCGAGTTGTCGATGAATTCGACTTCGCCCTGCTATCTGCTTGCCGCTTGGTCAACTCAGATGGTAGAGCGGCTGCGCCGGAAAGGCGGTGGTCCCGAGTTCGAGCCCTGGACCAGTGCGAATTTTTCTTCACCTGCGAGGCTTTTCTTTCGAGGAACCCGTATGGGTTTCTATTGTAGCAATTGCTACGATTGGGTGGATGTCTCATTTTCCATTTAAAATTTTTAACGCTGTGGAAGCTACGCAAGAAGTACGGTCACAAAAATTAATTACTCCACGCGTTCCGTCTATGCTTCGCTGCGCGCCAGCGGCGTTAGCTCGCGCGAGCTTGCATGTAAGGCTGCCGCGATGGCCTGCGAATAAAGAACAAGGGAAAGCAAATTGATCTAAAACAACGTGTTAGCAGCCGTATGAGTGCATGGTTTGTTACTTTCTAAGGGTAAATGAATTTTTTAGTTCAGAACTGAGCTTATATAAACAACATTTTCACAAAAATTGGTCAATACGAACCTAAATATTTCTATGGGCGATCGCAGCCACTGCAGA
Source organism: Dermacentor silvarum (assembly GCF_013339745.2). Taxonomy (NCBI): domain Eukaryota; kingdom Metazoa; phylum Arthropoda; class Arachnida; order Ixodida; family Ixodidae; genus Dermacentor; species Dermacentor silvarum. The sequence continues at coordinate 160,483,263 of NC_051157.2, read as the reverse complement.
AGTATCGCTAGCCTCCACAGTGTTGATAGCATGACGCTCGATGAACCTTGAACCATTTCATCAAATTCCGATCGGATGGGTCGAAACGCTCCTCTGCAGCAGCCCGGTGCGTCGATGAGCTGGTAAGTTCAACGGTGTTAGTCTTCATGGCTGGCCTGTACAGCTCGGTATACTCAGCAACACCTCCGAGCGTGAGCACGCAGATTTTTCAGACTGTAGGGTTTTTTTTGTGTATGTGTGCCGGCTAACACTCTCACCCTAACACTGTTACGTTACATGGTACATTATCTCAGAATATGTTATACCTTAACACTGTTGCGTTACACGCATTGGTACACCTCGTCAATGCATTGGGACATTCGTCCCGCTGTGCCTTATTTTATTTTTCATTTTATTTCTTTTTGTTATTTTGCGCACAGTGCAGGGGTGGTACCACTCATACGAGCGTTCAATGTAAAACAACGAATCAGCCATCGGGGATGCCTAAACTCCTTCGAAGTACACACAAATTTATGCAGTTATCTTCATTGTGGAGGCGTTCGCGACAAAGACAGGAAATCTACCAGAACAGTTGGAATCCGTCGTTATATACCTAATAGTGCTGCAGTGGCACTCGTTGTAGAGACGCCCAACTGTATTCGTAATATCGAGTACCAATAGAATACGTCCGCTATTCGACTCGGTTTCCTGTATATATATATATTGCGACGTAGCGTTTACACGACCTTTAATACGCCCCGAAGACGCGGCGGACCGATCACACTCGAGGCACAGATCAGTCTCAAGATGAGTCCCCCCAAGCGATGAAGTCGACGAAGCCGATGAGATGATGAACATGTGCAGCCAACGAAGAAGTCACTAAGAAATGCCCACACTAATTTCCCCCACGTGCGAGCGGCCAGCCTGGCCGCAACTTAAAGGGACGGCGAACGCCTTGTGAAAGGCTTCATGCGAGAGACGTGGACAATCTCGGCAGCGCGACAGCGGCGGTCAGTTGGAACCACAATAGGTTGAACGCGATAATTAACGGGAGAAGCCTGCTCTAAGACTCTGTATGGGCCTATGAACCGAAACTGAAACTTTTCGCATAAGCCAGGAGTGCGAACTGGGCTCCGCAGTAGCACTTCATCGCCCGGGCGGAAAAACACTGCACGGTGGGATGCGTCATAGAGGTTCTTGCGGTCATGTTGCCTTGCTTCGGTGTTGATGCGGGCGAGCTGGCGATAGTGGATGAGGCGTGATATATATTGTTCACAAGAGGATGCAGCTAGAGTGACCGGGGCGGAGAAGAAAGAGACGTCAAGAAAAGAAGAGGGCGAACGGCCATATACGAGGTAGAATGGCGAGTAACCAGTTGTGCGTTGTACGGCGGTATTGTACGCAAAAGTCACGAATGGCAAAATTGCGTCCCAGTTTGTGTGGTCAGGTTGAATGTACATAGCTATCATGTCGGAGAGCGTGCGATGAAAGCACTCAGTCAAGCCGTTGGTTTGTGGGTGGTAACTGGAGGTTGTCTTGTGGGTGGTGCCGGAGGCTCGGAGCTATTCTTCTACAATTTGTGAAAGGAAAGCCTTTCCACGGTCGCTAAGGATGACACGAGGAGCACCGTGACGCAGGATTAATGCTTGAAGTATAAACGCAGCCACTTCAGAAGCCGACGCCGAAGTCACGCAACCTGTTTCGGCGTAACGTGTGAAGTGGTCGACAGCTGTCACTATCCATCGATTGCCGGTGAGAGTCGTGGGAAGGCGACCATACAGGTCAATGCCAACGACTTCGAATGGTGCCGACGGACACGGGAGTGGTTGGAGCTCTCCGCTTTGACCTGATGTGGGTAGCTTTCGAAGCTGGCAAATGGCGCAGGAAGCGACGTACCGCGCTACACTTGTGGATAAGCCAGGCCAGTAGAAGCGACCTTTGATGCGGTCGTACGTTTTCTGGAAACCAAGGTGACCAGCAGTCATGTCGTCGTGATAGGCCTTAAGGACATGCGCGCGAAGAGAGCGAGGTAGAACAGGCACCCAGCGTTGACCGTCAGGGTGATAGATATGGCGGTACAGGGCGCAGTTGTCGAGCTTGAATTGCGTCAGCTGTCGACGAAGGCGGGCGTTGGGCGGGCGCGAAGTTCCCTGAAGGCGGTCTATGATGCGTCGACAGTAGGAGTCAGCGAGTTGGTGAGTTATGAGCGATCCATGATCATCAGAAGGAGTCTGGTCAATAGCGGTTAAAGACAACACATGCGCAGAAGGACGGTCCGAAAGCTTGTCGCGGAAGGTAGGAGCAGAACCATGGCATGGCGTCGTAGGAAGGGGGCAGCGAGAAAGCGCATCTGCGTCCTGATGCTTTTTACCACACTTGTAGATAACAGTGATGTCGTATTCTTGAAGACGGATAATCCAGCGACCAAGGCGTCCAGACAAGTTCGTGAGCGTGGAAAGCCAACATAAGGCATGGTGGTCCGTAACAATGGTAAAATGGCGGCCGTGAAGATAAGGTCGAAACTTCTGTACCGACCAAATGACAGCGAGGCACTCCTTCTCAGTGATGGTATAATTCTTCTCGGTGTGCGTCAGTACGCGGCTTGCGTAGGCGACGACCCGCTCACGTAAAGACTCATCTCGCTGTAGGAGAATACCACCGATGCCATGACCACTAGCGTCCGTATGTAGGAGTGTGGGTGCGGTTTCATCGAAATGACGAAGTATTGGTTCAGACGTGAGGGAGTTTTTCAGATGGGTAAACGCTGATTCGCATTCGGGAGACCACTCAAAGGGAACACCCGACCCGAGTAATTTGTGCAACGGGGCAGCTATTGAGGCGAAGTCACGTATGAAGCGGCGAAAATAAGAAGCGAGGCCAAGGAAACTGCGCAAATATTTGGTCCGTTCGGGGCGAGGGAAGTGAAGAACCACTGAAACCTTATCGGGATCAGGACGAATGCCGTCCTTGCTCACAATGTGACCCAAGACCTTAATTGTCTTGCTGGCAAAACGGCACTTGTTCGTGTTTAGCTGTAGGCCAGCGTTGGCAAGGCACGTGAGAACTTCGTCCAGTCGTTGCAGGTGTTGAGAGAAGGTGGAAGAGAAAACAACAATATTGTCGAGATAACACAAGCAAGTCTTCCACTTTAGGCCACGCAGAACGTTGTCAATCATGCGCTCGAATGTTGCGGGTGCATTGCAGAGGCCGAATGGCATTACGTTGAACTCGTAGAGCCCATCTGGTGTTGAAAACGCAGTTTTTTCTTTATCGTCCTCATGCATAGGTATCTGCCAGTAGCCTGAACGCAAATCAAGACTCGAGAAGTACTCGGCATTCTGCAGTGAATCCAAGGCATCGTCTATGCGCGGCACAGGGTACACATCCTTGCGCGTGATCTTGTTGAGTGCCCGGTAATCAACGCAAAACCGGACAGAGCCGTCTTTTTTCCGAACTAGAACGACGGGGGATGACCAAGGACTAGCGGAGGGACGTATTATCCCCCGTTGCAGCATGTCGTCGACGTTTTCTTCAATGACTTTCCGCTCGGCGAGAGAGACACGATATGGTCGACGGCGAACAATGGACCCGCCATCTGTTTCTATCCGATGCGTGATGACGGAAGTCTGTCCCAATGCAGTGGCATGTGCGTCAAACGAAGTTTCGTACTTTTTCAGCAAAGCAAGCAACTGCTGTGACTGTGAAGAGGTCAGGTCGGAACTGATGGCAGCTTCAAGGGCAGAGAGAGGCGCGGAACGTCCAACAGAAGCCACTTCAACAGAAACAACAGAGAGATGCTCGAATTTAGTGACGCAAGCCAACGTAGTGCCCTTAGGGATCAGAAGTTTTTCGGATGTCGGGTTGGTAGCGCAGACGAATGCGGAGCCATTCTCAAGCCGGACCAGCCCTGATGCAAAGACTATCCCTCTGCTGAGACAGTGCGCAGATGGTTGTACGAACACGTCACCATGGTCAATGACATCCGACGCGATTGCAACAATTCGCTGATGGCAGGGAAGTAGCTCGGTGTCTTCTGCAGCAAGCAAACGAAGTGGTGCGTCATCTGTATGGAGCGAATAGGCGGTGTCGGTCATGTGGAGAACACGTTTCCGACAGCAGATAGAAGCGCACGCCGTAGAAAGAAAATCCCATCCTAATATCAGCTGCTGGGTACACGAACTGAGCACTGCGAATTGTACATAATGCAGAATTCCATCAATGGAGACACGAACAGTGCACATGGCGGCAGGTCGAATCGCGATCCCTGGAGCAGCGAGTAGCGTAGGTCCATCATAAGGAGTGGTAACTTTCCTGAGGCGCGAACACAAATCACGGTGAATAATTGACAAACTAGCGCCAGTGTCTATTAAAGCTTCCACGTGTACTCCTTCTACGAAAACAGACAGCATGTTATGCGGACGCGCTGGAGGAATTTCTGTCCTGTCGAGCAATGCAGCTTTTCCTCCACAAGCTGCATAATTTAGTTTTCCGGTCGACGGTCGGTGAATGGAGAGGCTGGTCGAAGTGGTGAGGTGGAGCGACGAAGGGGTGACGGCGAGCGGCGTCGGGCAGGACGGTAGCTAGAAGGCGTCGCGGAGGTTGCAGGTGGCGACGGCGAGTGGTCGGAACGCGGCGCATAAGGACGGCGTTGAAAAGAGGCCCCAGCACAAAAGTCGTCCCGTTCGTAGGTGTCAAATCCGCGCCGTCCGTCTTGCTGCCGCTTGTCACAGAAACGTGCGATGTGGCCACGATATCCACAGTAGTAACAAATAGGTCGGGTTGGACGCCATGGCGGAAAGTAAGCTTGGTTTGGTGTGCTGGTAGACATCGAAGCCAAGTGCGTCTGCGTTGGTTTCGGAGGCATCGATGGCACGAAGGCTGGGGCAGCTGCGGCTACCTGCGCGTACGTTGGTGGGGGCCTAGGGACTAGAGGGTCCGTATACGCAGTACCCGCCATAGACGCCAACTCCTCCTTGACAACGTCACGCAATGTGGTACTGGGGGTGTGGGCAGGAATGGGACCTGCCGAGAAGCCAAGAGACTGCAGCTCTTCTCGTATGATTGCGCGGACCAATGCGCGCAACGAGGAATCGGTGATAGGGTTGTTGTCAGGGGTGTCCGGGGGCGGCAATCGGACAGATTCGAGTTCGTTGAGGCGCTGGCACGTAGCTACAATATCAGCGACGGTAGCCGGGTCCTTGATTGCCAACGCATTGAAGGCAAGAGGCCCAATGCCTTTTAGTATGTGGCGTACTCTGCCTGATTCGGCCATGGAAGCGTTGACGCGTCGACACAGAGCGAGGACATCCTCTATATACGAGGTATATGACTCGCCGAGTTGTTGTTTGCGAGTGTCGAGTGTCTTCTTCGCGATGGCGGAACGAACAGCCGGAGTACCAAAAACCTGTCGGAGCTGCTGTTTGAAAATATTCCAGTCGGTGAGGTCGATCTCGTGGTTGAAAAACCAAGTCTTCGCTACGCCCGTGAGGTAGAAGGAGACGTGGCGTAGCTTCATCACCTCGTTCCAGTGGTTAGCAGAACTCACCCGGTCGTAGTTGTCAAGCCAATCCTCCACATCTTCACCACGGAAGCCAGCGAACAGATGGGGGTCGCGCTGGGGCCCACTGACGATCCAAGATGGAGAGGCTGCGGCAGGCGGAGCCAATATTGTAGACGTAAAAGTGCCCGATGGCTCGTCCTGCGGCATGTTGGCGGACAGCTGGCACAAACGGTGACCTGAGCGAAGCTCCAGGAGGTAGAGCGGGCGAGCAGAGGACGGGCGACCGAGGATCCACCACTTGCGACGTAGCGTTTACACGACCTTTAATACGCCCCGAAGACGCGGCGGACCAATCACACTCGAGGCACAGATCAGTCTCACGATGAGTCCCCACAAGCGATGAAGACGACGAAGCCGATGAGATGATGAACATGTGCAGCCAACGAAGAAGTCACTTAGAAATGCCCACACTAAATATATATATATATATATATATATATATATATATATATATATATATATTACTGCAGTTCTGAGGGAGACAGAAAGATGGTATGAAGGCTCTTCCGAATGATTCTGCGTCAGGATAGCTGTGGTTGTGCCCTCAAGCGTGCCAATTCCTGAACGAACGCATGGGGCCGACAACTTTTGCCCGGTATTATCAAGTCAATGAATAAGATTGAGTCGCTTTCGGGCAGCATATATATATATATATATATATATATATATATATATATATATACTATTTCATTTTCATTTATTGTATCGCCAGCCTCACGATGTTTACACGTCCTTGAAACAATGTGCGGTGCTCTCGTATTGCACTTCTCTCTTCCAGCAAACACTGCATGTACCAGGTAACATGTCTTCTTCTTTTATTACTTTAATTACCATGATGCTTCAGATATCCGAAAGCAGTTGTTTATGATTTACAAGCTCATCAGTTGCCCGACATCGTAACTTGTGACCACCTGCCTCAGATTGCTGTTTATTCCCACTTGAAAAAATTCCATGAAATGCTTGCTTTTTCAGGCATTCCGATTTTATCACGTAACTATCGAGTTTCTTATTAGTGGCCCTGTCGCGATTAAGTTTTCTGACAAGATATTCGGTTCAACCGCGCGGTAATGTTATCTTAGCATGCCACTCGAAATTGCCTCAGAGCTCCTTGAGATATTTCCTGATTTAACTCCGTTTCTAAATGATTTATAGCATATATCTAGTATGGCAACTATAATTGCTAAGCAGAAGCATGCCCGAAAAATTTATTGCTGTGGCTCCATGGCGGCACATTAAGAAAATAGAAAAAAATGGGACGGCATATAAAACGCGAAGTCGCGCAACAATTTAGGTCTGTTATTATTATTATCCTTTGTTCAAACCTACAGGGGTCGTTTTCGTCTTGCTCACACAATACAGTGTGCAAGACGAAACGGCACAAGTGTTCTGTGTCCTTTGTATTGCGGCATTTCATTCATGACAATGCTACAACCAACTGAGCTGCACTTTACACTAGCGAAACGCAACAGCTATCCGCAAAATCACCAAGAATTCGTTGCAATGCCGAAGTTGCAGTAACAGCATAACAACAAAACAAAGGACCTCTTGTAAAGACTGGTGACGCTTCCCAGCCCACCTCAGGGTCTTGCATATACTCGCTTAATGCAGATAGAATGACCATGAACAACCTAAAAAACTGCGTGCTGCCTGGAAATGCGAACTTGTTTGTACCACCAATATTTAATACTACTTCAAATTGATACACCCATGGACACTTGGTGAAAAAGTAATGTTCTAAAGGTTGTAATGCTAAAACATTTATTTCACAACATTTCCGGACGTTATGCTTGATGGTGAGCGCAACTAAATAAACTAAGAAAATATTTCAATGGAGTACGTAAAATATTCGGGTAATATATTAGTTTATGTCCGGTACCATTGTTTTTAACTAATTTATTAAAAGTACATCTTTATTTTGTTATTTATTGTGCGGCCTTCGACGCCCTCAATGGTTACCATTTCGGTCTTCTGTCGGGAAAATTTGGACACCCCTGCTCTAACTAATGGTGGAGCTACGGAACCATTAACAATAACTTCAATAAAACTGGGTAATATTGCATTTGACGTTTTACAACTGTTACGTGGCTGGTAAAAAATGGAGATAAAGATAATACGTTAAGATAGTGTCCCAGTTGTCACATGTTCCTTATGGGTTACACGAAAATCAAAGATTTTCACGAACGCCATTCACCAACGTAAACTTGTTTGTGAATATGTAACAAGTATTTTGAGTCTGGTAAAATACTTGTTAGATATTTGTTTTAAGCGACCAATGTAATTGAAGCCGTGTAGAAGTTCCTCTCAGTCAATCCTCACGTACGCTCCTGAAGTTCATCTGTCACTTCTCGAGTTAGTTATCACGCTGAACTATTTTGAATTCAATTCTATTCACTACCTGCAAACGTTCGGCACAACCATAAGAACACTATTCACTCCCACGTACGCCAACATTTTCATGGGACAGCTTGAAGCAAACCTGATAAAATCATACCCTTTAAAATCCCACACCTGCTTGTGTTACATTGACGATATATTCATAATATGGGAACACGGCACTAACGCGCTAACCAACCTAATTAGCCATTTCAACCGCTATAACCCGAGTATTAAGTTTACTGCTCACCACTCACCTAGTCAAATCACCTTCCTCGACCACACGGTTTACATATAAAATGGAAAACTGAGAACAACACTTTACCTGAAGCCTACGGATAGACAGCAGTATTTAGACTAGACCAGTCATCACCCGCGACACTGCAAGCGAGGAATTTTTGTCGGAGGAGCGAAACGAATAGGAAGAATCTGTAGCGAAGACAATGATTATATGCACCACCTAAATGTCCTTAAAGTAACGCTAGAGGAACGAAACTATCGACAAATTCCTCTCGACCGAACTTATGACATCGCGTCAAGATTAGAGAGGCTGTGAGCATTAGCTAAGAAACAACCTACACCGGAATCGGATGGACCGGCAGCCTTTCTAACAAAATATTCTAATGCCCTCCCAAAATAAACAACATCCTACGAAAACACCACCCAATATTGAGAAGTAACGAGCGTCTGAGAAAAGCGCTCCCGGATGTTACCTATCGCGGTAACAGAAGAAGAAATAAACTTCATTTGGAGAGCCGGCACTTTGCTTTTAGTGGCCTCAGGTGTCGGATTGAAGTCCTTGGACTCGGGCGATATCTTCGGCTTGCCGGACGGCCCAGAGCTGTTCTTCCAGCTCCGAACTTTTCGGGGCCACGTCCCAAAACGGCAGGCGTTACTAGATTAAAGGAAGCCTCGAGCTCGCTCATTCCCGCCGTTGCCCCGGCTGCTGGGGCCGCCGGGGACCTTCTCCGTCGGCGTCGCCGTAACAGAAACTTTAAAGACATGTTAGTGCATGCAAAGGTCTGCCAACATCATTCCCCCGCAATAAAAGCATGTTCTCGCCCCAGGTGCGAAACCTACAGGCACATTGAAAGTGACCTTAAAGTTAATAGCACCACAAATAGCTATACACACAAAGTGAAAACTAGCTTTACTTGCAGAAATTTCCAATGTAATTGATGTGCTTGTATATTCCTTCTGTAAGAAACAATACGTCGGCGAAACGGGACAATCAATGAACGTCAGCTTAAACGGACATCGCGCGGACACATCTAGAAAGCTTCCCAAAGCCATCGCCGAGCACTTCAACCAACCAGGTCATAACTTTGATGAACTTAAACTATACTTACTACAGTCAAATTTACGTTCTGCGCGTAACAGAAAATATAGGGAATCATACCTCATCCATAAGTTCAAGACAATGCAACCAATAGCATGAACGTTTTGAAGGGACCTTCAGTGTTAATTAGGGCACAGTTAAATAAGGTAGCGTCAGTTAAGGCACTCGAACCCACGACCTTTGTTTGAAAAAAAAACAAGTAATAAGAAGTAACAACGCATGCGAATGAAAATGTCAAGTAGATCAATAAATCTCTTTTGAGCGCACAGGCATTCGCCTTCACCCTCTCTGGAGTATGCTAAAGTGACTGTCAATTTGTTTTTTCCACGAGCACCATTTTCAGCCGCTACTTGTATTCTCTTTCAGAGACACGATAGTTCACTGACCTCCAGCAGAGCAGGTAACTCCTCCCCCCCTTCTCGTCGTCTAGCCTGCTTCCACGAAAAGAGGAACCTACAATGAAACGTCAACCGGCTAACACACTGCGCGGCCCCAAATTCCGCCACCGACAATCAGTAGCGCATTACCTTTCTTTTCAATTCTACACCCTCGCCGCTAACACACCCTCGCTCGTTACCTCGCCCACCCGCCTTATCCTATCTCCCCTTTAGAAGAACCGTACCTATATATACTGTACCGAGGAGAGCATATGTCGCCTTGGAAAAGACCTGTCCACTTGTCGAAACGTTGGCTCCTGCTTTCGCCTTGTTCTCGTGTTGCTCATCGTCCTGAATTTTCATCTCCCGCATTACCCTTGTTTTCCAGCGACCAGAGTAAGTGATGTTTATAAAAATAAATTGCAGCGCCGCCCACCTTAACAGCCTACTTACGATTGGCATCAATGTAGGACTGAATTATGACGCCGAGGTCGCTCCTATCAACATAAAATGAGGTTGTGGAACTACATACTTTAAATTTTTTCTGTGATTTTTCATACTAATGTATTTGAATCCACATGAACATTTATACAGAGTTATATGATATACAATATTTGATATAGTGGGATCGTGGACTGCAACACTAACACCAGATGAAATACTAGAGCACTCGATAAATGATGATCCGAATGTATTCAGGCACAAAACAACTCATTCCTAGAGTATTTGGTTTATATACCTTAAACTTAAAAAATATATTACGCTTAAGGTTCCGCAGACCAACATATATTGTAACGAAACAAATTTAAGCGTTATTTCTCCACACTTGAATCAATGCTTAGAGTGACGCATATGCAAAATAGTTACGCCTATTCATGCCTTCCCCTTTTCCAGACGAATTTTCGTGGCCGGAGATCAGGAACAGCCGATCGATGCTTCGCGCTCTCTTACTTGCCCCGCACAGATTGTAAAATGCGAGAAAAGGGTACGCTTCGCCAACACAATAACGAGGTTCGTAGCCCCTTTTACACCGAGATATATGTACGCACACAAGCACACGTGCACATGTCTTCCGGATTCTGATCTTGATTTATTCCGTCCCCTTTTTCCGCATTCTGGGTGAGGTACCTATCATTATAGAAGTCCGAAAGAAGAGTATCATGCAGCTGCGATTTTCGACCATTACGACGACGCTTACGGCATCGTTAAGAAGAGGCCATTTCCTCTGTCACGAGAATCTGCATTCGTTGTTTCGAAGGACACGGGTGCGGCAGATCAGACAAAGGAGGAGGCGAGACATGGTGAAAGTGATTCCTGAACCATTTTTAAGAAAACTGCACATTTGGCGGGACTACCGTTTTTAAAATATACGTGCATTCTAGCTGCAGCAGGGCAGCACGCTCCTATACAACCCGTGTGTCTGACGCAGCCTCTCCTTCACACCTGTATGGTTGAAGGAGAGCACTCCTCCAGCGATTCTGAAGAAGGCTGTCATAGACGTTTGCCACACGCAACATTGGTTGCGGAACGACGCTTTTCGCGGGTAAACACATAATTTATGCGCTCTACGCCCAAGTAGACAGCCCATATAAAATTATGGGGTTTTACGTGCCAAAACCACGATATCATTATGAGGCACGCCGCAGTGGGGGACTCCGGAAATTTTGACCACCTGGGGTTCTTTAACGTGCACCTAAATCTAAGTACACGGGTGTTTTCGCATTTTGCCCCCATCGAAATGCGGCCGCCGTGGCCGGGATTCGATCCCACGACCTCGTGCTTAGCAGCCCAACACCATAGCCACTAAGCAACCACGGCGGGTGTATACAGCCCATATACACACAGAGACTTTGTCTACAGCGATTGGCTCTTTGTCATAGCATATTACGCTCCAGACCGCTCGCACAAGAGCATTCCTTTTGACCATACCAATGAAGTCTCATCCTAGCGTGAAGCCCACAATAATGTTGCTGAGTATCGCGATCTTTTTTTTTCTTTAATTCTGAGGTTTTAGCGCCAGAACCACGATTTCATTATGCGGGACGTCGTAGTGGGGAACTAAGGAAATTTCGACGGGGATATTTAACGTGCCCCCAATGAACGGGACACGGGCGTTTTCGCTTTTCTCCCCCATCGAAATGCGGCCGCCGCGGCCGGGATTTGATCCCGCGACCTCGTGTTTATAGCGTAACGCTATAAACGCTAATCCACCAGGGCGGGTAATATCGCGATTTTAACACCGAGCCTACGGAGTTGAACGATGCAATTAACTGTCAATGTTCCAAACTTGAGTTATATCGTTTCCCCTACGGCCAGCTCCGTAAAATTGTCATCAAGCGATTCAGCAGCTTCGCCGAATGCGGTAACGTCACATCACAATGATATTGCACGCCAGCTGGTCTATTATGAGGACATTGCAGTAATGCGGAGGCGAGTGCGGGCTCCGCATTACTGCAATGCCCTCATTACAGTGCGCTGTAAGAGGTTCTGGGTCCTTTCGCGTGATGTTTTTCACTCTTTCTTTTTTTATCCTTCATCACCAATAAGAAGGCAAGTAGGCTGCTTTGTGACAGAGTAATAAACAAATCAATTTAAAATGTAGAGAGCTTCACCCATCCGTACTCTCTCATCAATGCAGTACTCGTGCAGTGAATACCACCCACGTTGTCTATATTATCAACCACCTCACACCAAGGCAGGCGTTGTCCACGTAGGTATTCATTTATAGACAGACCCACTTATATGGGGTAGATATGTCGTGTCGTTCAAGTTCTAATCTACAAGCACAAATCCTAGTTTACCTCAACGCCGGATATCCTTGAACGCTGGTAGACCTATCACCTCAAACAAGGGCCCCAGGGATAACGAGAAGCCACCACTGTCTCAGTGATATACATCTTCCATGACTGCTGCCAGCCTGCCCGGTCTATTGCCGCTGGCCTTCTTGACTAAACGATAATTCTTGAATACGCTTCGGTACTAATATTTGGGAGTGCGCGGATCCTAGCACCTGCTGAACAGACCACTCTGGTGACCTTCCACTGACTCTACTTTTTTACTTCCTCTTTATTACCATTCTAAGTCCACTTCTCCAATAAACCTTGAGCCCTCGTGCTAAATAAACACTCGTTGAAAGGACCCTCAGGCTTTTTTCAGTAATAGTTGTTTTCTGGCTATGATTCCAGCGACAGTTCTTTGCTAGAGGTATTCTCGTCAACGCGGTTGTTGCTTACGTTCTTGTTTAAGAGAACCGCAGGTTGGGAAAGTTTGTAGCTGCGCAGTATGTTTTCTTTTTTCATTGCTTTGTATAACACGCAATAATCCCAGTACACAAGATTCTGAGCCAAGGAAAGTTCTCGTTTACTTTCGTAATATGACCCCAAACTTTGATGTATGTTTCGATCAGTGTTGTACGGAACGGCGTTCCTGGAACTATTTCTTTTTGTGAGGAACGGAGGAATGCCACCGTTCTGTTAAGGGTCGGTGGAACTGTAACGGTAACTCGTTAGGTTTACGAAGGAGCGGCCAAGGAAACGGCGTTCCTTCTGTAAACGTTTCACGGCTTTGAATAGGCGCACCCACATACGCAGCACATCATTCGGGGCGGACGGGCGACCGTGTGAGGCACAAAGAACTACTGATTGCCTGTCGCATGACTATGGCACATTTTTTTTGTGAACCCTTCGTTATAGTTTTTGATGACTAGTATTCAAGAGTCTAAGAGCTTGAATACTTTCCCAATCTAAGAGCTTGAATACTTCTTCTAGCAATATTCTAGCAATATTCAGCAACAATGGAGACGAATTACAACAAATGATTGAGGACCTTAATCGAGAAAGTGTAAGAATTGGGTTGAAGATGAATATGCAGGAGACAAAGATAATGTTAAATAGCCTGGCAAGGGAACAAGAATTCAGGATCGCCAGTCAGCCTCTAGATTCTGTAAAGGAGTACGTTTATCTAGGTCAATTACTCACAGGGGACCCTGATCACGAGAAAGAAATTTGCAGAAGAATAAAATTGGGATGGAGTGCATACGGCAGGCATTGCCAAATCCTGACTGGGAGCTTGCCAATGTCGTTGAAAAGAAAAGTGAATAATCATTGCATTCTACCGGCGCTAACATATGGGGCAGAAACTTGGAGGTTAACAAAGAAGCTCGAGAACAAGTTAAGGACCGCACAAATAGCGATGGAACGAAAAATCTTGGGAGTAACGTTAAGAGGCAGGAAGAGAGCGGTGTGGATAAGAGAACAAACGGGGATAGCCGATATTCTAGTTGACATTAAGCGGAAGAAATGGAGCTGGGCAAGCCATGTAATGCGTAGGATGGATAACCGGTGGACCATTAGGGTTACAGAATGGATACCAAGAGAAGGGAAGCGCAGTCGAGGACGGCAGAAAACCAGGTGGGACGATGAAGTTAGGAAATTTGCAGGCGTAAGTTGGAATACGCTAGCGCAAGACAGGGGTAATTGGAGATCGCAGGGAGAGGCCTTCGTCCTGCAGTGGACTTAAATATAGGCTGATGATGATGCTGATGATGATGATGATTCAAGAGTCTAGGTGACCATAAGATAACAACAGATCTGGCTGCATGCGGTGACCAAAAAAGCCAGCGCAGATGTTGCCACCTCGTCCGCACCCGATTATTTCTTCTCCATCGAGCAGAAACCCTCCCAAGCCGATGCACAGGATGAACTGTCGCGGTAACAGCTGTAACAGTTCACTACCCGATGTCGCAGATGAAAAATTTCGAGGGACTGAACCATCTTTTTCTCAAGTTCCACACGGCGGTAGCTTCAAGCGCTTCGCTGGAACTGCTCTTCAACGTTTCCATCGAAGTGCTGATGAAAAAACGGGTTTGTCTGTTCGACACCAACATCGAGATGCAACTATTGCTGAGGTCAAACAAGGGACTTTACTAAGTTGCGAAAATGTACTCTGGATATTTTTCCCCCCACCCACAGTAAATCGCGTCCGCATCCTCGGCCTCCACATACAACAAAACGGCGGACGTACATACACCATCGAACGTCTCAAGCAGACCACTTTCCAAGTCATGCGAATGGTCAGCCGCATCACCACCGAACAACACGGCCTGAAAGAAGACGACGTGGCCCAGCTCGTCCAGGCTCTGATGTCGCATCCCGTTATTGAATTTTTATTTACATAGGGCTGGTCTGACGATGTCCCCTCTATATGTCACAACTGTAAGGAAATTGAATCAATGGAAACAACTTTTTTTCATGCAGACGATATTCACACCACAGAAAGTTATTACTGGAAGCTCCACCCTACAAAATTGGATTAGACTTAAACACACCAGTATTGTTATCATTAGGGGCCTCAGCACTAGGCTATAGTCACAGAGACGTGTGTTGCGCAGCATTTAATTTTTGAACTGGAACATAAGGATTACCCTGCTAATTATTGTATTTGTATTCTACACATCAGATGCATTCATATCACCTAAATTGGTTTCTCCAAATTGTTTTGGTAATATTACCTCCCCCTGGTTGTAACAGCTTTTCACTTCCACCTTTTCAGTTAGACTGACTGCTCGCTCGCATGGTAATCTAGTTATTGCGATATCTGCCTTTTTTGTCTTGTACTTGGCGTTGCTTGTTTTCTGGTTTTCAAATATGAATTCTCTTTAGCATACCCACTGCCACCCGATTCTTGGCCGATCCCCCTTAGTGGGTGCAAGCCATGACAGAGGTACATCGTCATTAACAGCATCATCATCATCAGCCGCATCGCCTACGCTGCCCCGTACCTTTCCCTCACTCCCAAAGAGAAAGATCAACTACACATACTTCTGAGGAAAGCATACAAGCAAGCGCTCGGCCTACCACCGGGAAGAGCCACGCTCAAGCTCGAAGCCCTGGGAGTTCATAACACTGTAAGAGGAATCATAGACGCCCACCTCACAAGCCAACGAGAACGTCTAACCTTCACACCAACAGGCAAGACGCTCCTAGCTCGCCTAGGCTACCCAACACATGGCCGAGGCCACGAAAAATCAATCTATCTGGCCCCCAACATCCGGGAGCATATCAAGGTAGCTGCCATCCCCAGAAGCATGCACCCGGAACATCATGCCGGTCGTCGCAAAGCTCACGCAAGCACTCTTCAAACAAGATACGGTAACCTCCCCACCATACTATACACAGATGCCGCGCAGTACTCCCGAAAAACAGCTATGGCAGTCAGCGTTGTCGAACATAACGTTCAAGAGGTGGTCTCGATGACGGTACACACTGCCAACGCCCTCGAAACGGAGGAGACAGCCATCGCCTTAGTTATCACCTCTAGTCAAACCAAAGAACACGTTACAATTATTACCGACTTCCAAGCCGCTTGCCATAGCTATGCCAAAGGCAGAATATCTTCCATCTCCGCCCGACTCCTCAAACAATACTCTCAATTACCCCACGTTGAAATAGTATGGACTCCAGGACACGAGTCCCTCCGTGGAAATCAGCGTGCGCACGCTGTAGCCCGAGCTCACTCCACCCGGGCGCCACAAGACAGGGATACGGCCGCATCTATGGAGCCTGCACCTTTATAATACAACGCCACATTAGAACACCACAAATTGAACAGACGATAATACCCACCCCAACGCAAGACCCTCTCACGCGAAGACGCAGTAGCATGGCGACAATTACAAACCAACACATACCCCCATTTAAGCAGATTACACGCAATACACCCTGCACTGTACTCCTACAAATGCCCCCTTTGTAACGACCACGCTTCCCTATATCACACCACATGGGCATGCCCCAAAATACAGGTAGCCCCGCATGTACCCAACCAAACACCCGAGCAGTGGGAGGCCGTGCTGACTAGCTCGGACCCTCGTCACCAGCGACAACCGGTGTGGCGGGCCCGGGAGACAGCAAGAGCCGCAGGAGTCCTGGACGGAGGGCATTTCCCAACGCAAGCAGGAAGTCGCCTGCTTTTTTTTTCTTAATAAAGGTTTTTCGTCCTCCTCCTCCTCCCCCACTGATACTGTAATATTGAATCTGCATTCAGTAAACGCTTATGTATGGTGCGTTTCGATGCGGTTTCGTGTGCAAGAAATTGAATTATACGGGTGCATGTGAGTAACTTTCTATTTGCCCATCTGAAGCGCAGTATGCTGACTGCGCATTTGAAGACCGAAGTGGAAAGTGCCATATGTGTTGCACTTCTAATAGACGAGCACCAACGTTGTAGATAGACATGTCTGGAGTATGTCCGGTACTCCCTGAAAAAAATTCGTCTAGGAGCATTTCTTTGGATTCTGTTTATCTCCAGATAATCAGCTGCCTGTGATGTTAAAATCCGTATAGTATATGTAGTTCGATGTGAGTTTCAAATAGCTGACTTCATTTCGCCTCCGGATTATCCGACACTATGTTTTAACAACCAAAAAATCTAATGCAACGTTAAAGTAACGACACGTTCCAATGTTCGAAGTGTAACTGGAACGCCTTGCTTTCGCATTAAATAAACTTGTAACGGGAACTCGTTTCAAGATTGGGAACGAACGAGGAACGAGCTTTTGTTCCTGTTTTAGAGGAACGTGTACAACACTGATTTCGATTTTCTTGGGCGCCACCTATCAACACGTAATGTAGTACCTGACGCAACGTTGAGTCGACGGCTGTCAGATCTTTCCGCTTATGAGTTGAAACGAAACGTTCGTCTAAACTTTCCATCCACGAGGACATATTCTGGGGCTCACCATCGACACCCTCTCGAGTGTCCTGATGTTACAATCCGCCGAGTGTGCCCGAGTGGAGTAGTTGCTTCCCAGGAACGTATTGAAGTTTGTACTTGTAGCCACGAGGAACCATGGCTATCCTTGAATATGCGAAGCCATCATTGTCGGTGTCTGGCGGTCAGGTCTCAGCAGGCCCACCAGTGGTTGATGATTCGAGGCCCACGTAAATTGATGACCTAAGAGGTAGTCTGAAAACAACATTACGCCGAAAATCAGTGCCAACGTATGAGTTACAACTGATAATAGCTCCACTATGCTTGGTTTAGTGTCCTAATTCCACAGTGTCTTCACCACACAAGAGCTAGTGAGCGCACCTTTTCCACGACGCGTCAACCACCAATTTATCTTCACGGTTTCCTTATGAACACCAAGGCGCCGCGCTGTTGCGGGCGGGGCACGCCAGCTGAAGCGCCATATCTGCTACAAACTCTCGACTGAGGGTGCTGCTTTGTAATGCGGGCGGATGGCCACTCACGTGATATTTTTCATTTTTGTGGCTTTCCTTATCACCCGTCCAAAATAAAGGGGCAAAGGTACCTGACTGAAAACTTGCCACTTTTTATTTTCTTTCCATTTCCTACATTTTTTTTCGTCACAGCACGGCATTCAGACCAGTAATAAAATATAAATGCAATTATTTAATAAATTGAATGGTAAGCACAAAAAGAATACTGGCGGCTGCTCTACTCTACTGCGTACAATATGCACTTGGTTATCTTCGCGCAGAATGGCTCGCCTTCTTTAAAAACGCGATACGTCGTACCTGGGACACACTGTATACTAAATCGATGGATATAATGTTGAGCACTGCACTTACGATCAACAGACGAGGCAATTTCAAGTTTCTATCTCCGACGCCAGCGCGCCATCACCGCATGCTCCCCTTTTTCTTCTTTGTGGGGTTTTACGTGCCAAAACCAGTTCTGATTATGAGGCACGCCGTAGTGGAGGGCTCCGGATTAATTTTGGCCACCTGGGGCTCTTTAACGTGCACTACAACGCAAGAAAACAGGTGCTTTTGCATTTTGCCTCCATGGAAATGCGGCCGCCGCGGCCGGTATTCGATCCCGCGATCTCGTGCTCAGCAGCGCAACGCCTTAGCTGACTTGTCAGCAGATTCAAACTTCGACGGTCGCCTCTTTTCATGTCGCGGCAAGCAAGCGCCCGTTTCCGTTGTTGTCTTGCTACCTGTGGTTGTGTTCACAAGTTGTCAAGCGTAGCCTCGTCATCTCGAAAACTTGCTGCAGATTATTTTCGCGCTGACAGCTCCCTCCTCGCCCGGAAACAGCCCCTCGTGTGCGTACTCTCCCCACCGCTCACCCCCTCTCCAACCGCCTGGCGTGTTTCGCTCCGCCGTCACGTGTTGTGTGTGTGGCGCCGGCGCGTCAGTCGTGCTCTCTCGCTGCCGAGTCTCCTTCGCTCGGCTCTGCAGTTTAGTCGCGCGCGCCCCCTCATAGCATCACCCCGTGCTTCGCACTTCCTCATACTCCCCTTCGGGGAAATGCGGGTTTTATTGCGATAGCAATTATATGGACACTCAAAAGCAGATTTCTGCCGTCGGCGTCGCCGTCGCCGTCGCCGTGAGGTTCCGTATGACGTCAATGGAGATGAAATCGTCGCCGCGCGCCGAACGCTGTATGTGCGAGTGAAAGGGCGCGAGGGACGCGCGCTTTCACGGGTAGTGAACGCACGGCGGAGAACAAACGCGCGTTCTGCTCTGTGCTCCCTGAAGGACTGCAGAAGTAGGCGTCTCTTTCCTCCTCTATTTGTGTCACACAGTGTCACAACAGCTTCGAAAACACCAAACACTGAGACGAGTCCTCCTGGTTCTCTCGTCCTTGCCCCTGATTAGTGATTTGGACCGTCAGAATGCATTGTCAGCAATGTGCAATATCATTAACGGTGCGCGTTGCTTGTTTTCCTTTATTGCTTTTTCCTATACGTGCAATATTTCATTGAGTTTTGTATAAATATGCATCGTCCATTTTTAGTGCCTTTTTTCTGTCAATACGCCTGCTTTTTTTCACGGTCGAATATTTTTGTCCTTTTTGTATTCCGTCTCTCCTGCTTGGACCATACTCGGTCCGCAGTATGCGATAAAAAATAGTAATTTTATTCAGCTCGCTTGCTTTCTTTTTTTATACCTGTCTTGTGATAGATTTAGTGGCCATTACAAACACAGTGATCAAGTTTAGAAGCCTTCCTAAATACACGTCGGTTCACGCAACGCTGCCCCTTTCGGGAAGGAACATGCTGCAGGACCACTTGATGAGAAAGATTGCCGTCGAGTTTTGCGCAATGCAGAAACGCAGTAGATGCAAGAGGATGCTTTGGGAGGAATAGAAAGGGTAAATGTCGTGGGTGCTTTCCGACATTTTACCCGTAGTAAACGAGCCTGTGAGGCGGCCGCATGACTGAACGAGACCTGTATTAGTTTGCACAATTGGCAATTCTCCGCCGTTCATAATAAAACATTTTGTTTCTTTTTTGCAAGCCTTGGCATGGTGCATGCGCTATTCATTGCTGGTAGCCGTCACCAAAACAAATGTTATTTACCATTATTTTCTATATGTCGTTCACCTACTCAGTAATGTAAATCGTTTTAGAACAACGCAAGATCTGAAGTACGAGCTGCTAAAGAAAAAAAAAACATAATGCAGTTAGAATCACAGAACAAACATTTCTGGGATGCAGTTTTCTTCTTGAAGTGAATGAGCCTGCTAAATCAAATGACTGCTTTGTACAAAAGCATTTAAATCCGTTGCAAAATACATCGGGCCCACACTCCCGTGTTTCTGAAACAGACTATAACCAAAAGTTATTGTTTGCATACAAATGCAACTGCCAAAAACGAAAATGACAGTGAGCACCCCAGCAATTTTATTAGCGTGTTTCACATCGGAAAGGAGTAAATAAACAATACTCGCGTTTCTTGTTGCACATTTCACAGCACGACGTTTTTTTTTTTTTTTTGGAATGAGCTTGAGTATATTTCACACCTGATGTTGCGGAAGATATTGTTGCTGTTGTACGAAACATGCTAGGAGCTTGTAATTGTGTGTTATGTCTACACTTTACTTGACGCCATAAAATAGCAGGCGCCGTGGAGGCTCTCCTTTCATGGTGTTCCCACCACGTAAAAGGTACTCGGTCATATTACTTCTACGGCCAGAATGCAATGATTATACACGTTTATTTCAAATATAGCGCGAACCTGCCGGTCATTATTTCATAGTGCCTGCCGTATGCACTTAAGCCAATTTTTATTCTTCCATAAACTTTTTCTCATGGCCATAGTTTAATGTGAATAATGAGCCGAGACAAACGTAATCTGGAGCAAAATCTTGTGGCTGATGCGTCCGAAAAGAAATGAAATAAAAAAATTGGCTGTGGCTTAGCTAAGTTATGCCTGGATGTGCGTAGCGAGAGGGACGGTTATGTCAAAGTCTTTCGCAAACGTCACACGAAAATCCAAACGGATTGTCTGTAAAGTCCGTTTGGAACATGCGCGTCGCACTTGAACTTTAAGCCAGCCGAATCACATGGTCCGTCTCACGGCGAAGCTTCAAGTCCTCCAACTCTCCAACTGCGTTGTATCGGCAGCTAGGCGCGGCGCTCTCCGAGCTGCATCACTCTGCCGTCTCTGTTCAATACGCCGAGCACGTTCTTCTTCTGTCCCCGCAGCTTGTTGCCTCCTCCTGGTTTCATTCCGTCGTTGATCCGCGGCTTTGGCACGAGATGCAGAACTAGACGACGAACCATCCTCATCTTAATGCCTGGTCGTACTTACGATGCTTCTCGAGGCGTGCGGCTCGTTCTTCCTCTGTTTCATCGGCTCGCTGCCTCCTCTTGGATTCGTTCCGACGACGACGCCCGGCTTCTTTCAGTCTCTCCGACTCACTTTCCATATCTGCCGATGAATCCCACCGAGCCTCCCTTTCTATATACACGATGCAAAGCCGACTCCTCTAGCGATGCAACGCCGGCAATACAGATAAAACGCCGGCGGTTGCTAGGCAACGGCTCCGCTCGCGGTTTCACCGGCTCCTCCTCTGCCGTCATGCCAGATGGCGCGGCGAGCGGCGCTGCCAGCTGCGGCGGTTGCTAGGCAACGGCTCAGCTCGCAGTGAGGCCACCGACCACAGCGAAACGGCGAGAATAGGGCCAATGTAGCTCTCGCTACAAAACGTGGGCAGCTGGCACTAGTGGTGCAAGGTTGGAGTAAACAGCGAAGCTGGTGATCGACCTAGATTCTTTCAGGTTTCACTAGGCTTTGCTAAGTTTTGCTAGGAAATGCTAAGTGCTGCCAGGCACGGTATTCTGAATCGGCTCGCCGACGACGTGCAGATTCGCACTTCACCGCGCGACGCGCTTCAAGATGAGCAGCTTCTTCTTAGGTTGTCCGGATCTTCTTTGGTCGTCCCATGTCAAGGCAGTATTACATGTACTCGCCACAGAGTCAACGACAGTTCTGCCGCCGTTGCGGTGGCTCCGAGCATTAGCTTCCCGGTGACGTCATGGTCACCCTGCGCCTCCACACTGGCCGGGGCGTGCCTGGTCGATACCAGGCGAGCCGCCGCCAGAGGCGCCTGCTGCAGTCACGGACACCGCGCGCGTTTGACGCGAACGCAGGGAAGGCGTAAACGCAGACGGCGTCAGCAGCAGATCTGCGCGTTGCCTCGTTGGTGCTGCTTTAATTTCTTTATCTCTCTCGCTCTCATTTTCTCTTGCTCTCCCCCGAGCGTAGCGCGCGCCGCGCGCATGCTCCCCTATTCTCTCCTTAATGTCCCATGTCAAGGCAACATGTATACGGCACGGAGAAGAAGCGAAGCACACGCCGCTCCGAGAGGTGGTTACTAGGCAACGCATGGTGAGGTCATCGTTCAGTGAGGTTTTTGTAAACGCTCGACGGACTGACGGTTGGCTTAAGCAACTCCGCTGTTAAAAATAAAGAAAAGAAAAAGAAGACAAGAAAAAAATTACACCTTCTTCCCGTAGGGGAACCCTGAGTAGTATGCGAAGCAGCCATGGGGTTGACTCAAGCTAGTTTTATCAGCTGTATAAACTTGGACATGCAGCAGCACCAGCAACGCGCGGAACTGTTGTCGACGCCGTCGGCGCTTTGCCCACGTTCGCACCGAACGCGCGCGGCGTTGGTGACGGTTGCCGGTGACTCTGGGGCGCCTACCGTCACACCTATAACCTAAGCTGCTTCGCATTATCGCGCGTGGAGACGCAGGTGTGGCCATTTGTTGCGCAATCCGGAGAGAAGAGGAGGAATGCCGAGAGGAGAGATGAGACAAGGGGAGGAGAGGAGGGGAGGAGGATGCGCATGCGCAGTAGGGGTGTGGATGCCGCACGGTGGAGGCAGGGAGGCAGTGACTAAAGTCCCTAGATTTTTGCTCTTTTTAAGTAGCGACATCTGCCTCCGTCGGCCTCCATGTTCTTCCTAACCTCCTGAAGTGGCGTATCTGCGTAGATAGCATTCGACCGTCAACGGCCGCTGCTGCACCACGCAGGAATGGGGCCAGACAACCAAATACGAACCCAAAAGCGGCTTAGTACTGCGCTGCTGAGGCCGCACGCGAAATTTGTATTTACGGCGACGCCTGCCGTGTTGTATTGCGGTCGCGCAATACGACGCCTGCCGCGCTTCTAGCTGCGGTCGCGACGACCGCAGAAAATCATTCGCACAAGGAAAAGAAAAAAAAAGATAAACACGCACAGAAACACAATGCGTCTTCAGCCTGCCCTCAAGTTTGTTCGCAGCAGCATGTAAGTGACTGCGGGGAACAGCGTTAGGAAGAACACGGCCGCCGAAATGAGCGCCGACGAATGAGATTCCTCGGCGGTGCTTCAAAGCTTGTCGCTACTTAAAGAAAGCAAAAAAATATCTAGGGACTTTAGGAGTGACATAGCCCCGACCATAAGATGCTTCGCATCTAAAAAAACAAGGAAACGCCGAGAGCCCGCGTCCCTATTCTAGTGCAGGTGCAACCAAATATATTCAATGTGTTCGGCAGAATCCATGTCACAATGACTGACGAGGCTATAGAGCTGAGCCATTATCACCTTCAGTTGTGTTTAGCGCTACTTTCCGTTTTTCGCCTTAGGCTTGTGGATCGCGCCCCCGCTGTGGCTTTTCTGTTGTTGCCGTTACTGGTGGGAGTAACTAAGGGGAATAAACACCAGAATTTGAAGGCTCGACCTCTCCCCCTGACCTGTACACGCCGTGGTCCCAACTAACTGTGAACCGCGGGTTAGGGATGACAGCTCTGACTGCTAGGTCTGCTGAGAAAGTGGTAGCGAGCGACTGCTGCTCAGCTGGCGCGGTGCGATAGAGAGAAGGATCAAGTCCGCACGCGCGAATCTGAGTAATATCCTTATAGGCTGAAACCTTAAACATGCATAAATCGTCCCTCCGTTTCACGAATAAGCCACCAGCAACACATGAGAATTCAGATCGGCATGCTGAGTAATTCCGGCAGTGCCGCTGATTAAAATACGCTAGCTATATTTTTCGAAATTCATGCATTTTTACTTGGAACAGCTAGTTTGATCTGCGCTGCCTTGTCATGGGAAATATTTCAACTCTTTCCACGAACAGAATTTCTTCACGCGTTCTGCGCGAAAAATGAAACAAGGAACTGGAAGACATATAAAGCTTTTAAGAATTTCAGGCGAGGCTGAGGCAAGAAGATGTAATCAGGCGCGTTGGCTTTTACAAACATCCTTATCACGATGAAGAACTCCTCGCATGGAGGACCTAATACACCCAGGAAAGCTCCAGTACCTCGGACGCACAAGGTTGTTTGTCTAAAACCCGGCTGATGAGGGCGGGAACAAAATGCGGTTGGCGTGGCTTTTTCAATTTTCTTTGCGCGACCAGGCGTACTGGGCGAGAAACGGACGCGCTACGGCAATTTACGTTCGTCAGTTCCAAAAAAACAGCGTGCTTTGCCATGAAGTACGACCCTGTTTAAGCCCTTGCTAGCGTTAGGTGACACCGCAGGAAGCTTTCTGCATCTGAGAAGGCCAGATAAAGTGTTCACCAGAATCGAGATGTTGCTACGCTAGCAAATTTGAAGGTGCTCTGATATTCTGGTTGCAGGTTGGTCAAACTATAATCAATTTACGCTCAGTGGTGCGTTGCGATGATTCGAACTAGATTCGTCAACTCTTAGACGCCGATTGCTTTAAAGGGACCCTGAACCACTTTTTATCGAAGTGGAAGAAGACATTTCAAGTGAAAATAGGCTCTTTCAGAAATACTTTGCCGCAAAAAGTACTTCAATGCGTTCAGCAGAAGCGGAGTTACCGGCAATCGAACACGACCTCCGCTGTGCTCCCCTTCCTCATTAAATGCCTTGCACTGCAATGGGAAGGCTACGGCGAAGTGGGGCGCGGCAACAACGCTCCGCCTTCGTAATGTTACCTTGGCGCACAGTTCAAGTTTCATTTTGGATGTTAACGGAGACGCCACAACTTCCGATTTTGGTGCCTACGACGCACTAAACGTAAGCCAAACGCGGTTGTCCGAGTTTAACGCGGACGCCACTGCTTCCGATTTGGTGCCTAGTCGCGCTAAGCGTAAGCCAAACGCGGGTGTCCACAGCGAGCAGCTATAGTGAACTCGTGGCGGCACCCCGCAACGGCCGCGGTGTAGCCGACCGCAGCGACCAATAGCAGCCGCGTGTGGGAATGTGCTTTATTACGTAATAAAGCACACATTAGAGAGTGAGGATCATGGCTTTTGTTGAAACGAGAGCTTTGGGAGAAAGGTGACTTCGCTCTCCGCTTGCGAGCTCCACGCACCGCCTAGGACAGCAAAACTTGTCTGAGATATTCACAACAGCGTATGTTATACCATCGGAATATGTTGTTTCACCAAGCCCGACGGGTTGTTCAGAGCCCCTTTAATAACCCTTCATCCTTGTTCATAAGAGAAAGACAAAATGAGCATTCTCTAGTTTTCTAAAACAGCCCAAATTTGTTGACAGTTCGGCTGAATAAACAGCTGTCCTTGATGCATTTACCCTACAAGCACGGGATCAATGGCATATCTCCAAGGTATTTCTCCAAGGTAAGGAGTATGGTGCCAGGAGTCTCCCTTGGCTAGGCTAGTGGTCCATAGATCCCTAAATTATAGTGGTCTGCTTTTTGGCATTACTCTATTCCTGATCTTTTCGCAATCATGGATAAGCTGCACAGCAACTTGTGTTTTTGTCCGAACGACATCGCAGGGCTCCGTGCCCTTCCACTTCTTTCTTGGCACTTTACATTTGCAGCCAGATCAGCTTGTTTATCCTCATCGTTGAACAACATACATGGCACATTCTAGGCTGCTTTGTCCAAAAGTGCCGTCATAGAGGTGTGCAACTCACTAAAGAAAAGCTTGCTACCACCTCGACTTGACGCGGCTTCGGTGTTTTGCTTAACTAATTCCAAACTATCAAGGACAACAGCGATAAGTCATGTAGTTTGCTGTATGACATTGATCAAGATATCCAGCATTACTGCGAAACTCGAGCCAGAAAGGAGGATAGGGTAAGGCTAAAATTTGCAGTTTAAGCTACACAGTCGATTACCATCTCTGAACTTAGGTGCAATAGGATTTTCTCTGTAGTCGCCAGCAACCTATTATTGTTTGAAAAAAGTATTGTTTCCTACTCCTGTTCTCTCTTTTTTGTCAGGCAAGGTGTTCTTATAGGAGGGGGGGGGGGGGGAGGGTACGAGCGGTGTATTCTAGTGCATTTATGTTACCGGACCTTTTCGTTTTGTCTATCCTCATAAGTCGCACTCGGTATTAGTTTTTGAAGTTTTGCGCGATGCCTTCTCAAATTCTATGGACGCCCACTCAATTGCTCCTTGTAGTGCTTCAATTCTAGTCAATATGCGCAGTCAAGATGATCTACGGTGAACTTGATTGATGGGAAGTCATCATTGCTTTTGCGAATATGAGCACCCAGCCACGAATCATACATCAGGCAACCGTTGCCATTTTCCTGAAACGCCTCGGATTCTATAGAGTCCTAACGTGTTTTAGCAACGTTTTACTTGCATTTGGCACCGATTATTTCAGGTTTTCCACATTGTCTCTTTGCTGTTATACACTCGTGCTCATCTATCTTTGTTGTTCCATTGCTGTGTATTGTGACCAAATCACCATTCTTGTCAGCGAACTGCAGGATTGATTTGTTCGTACTAAACTAAAATTATGAACCTTGGCCTTCGTCTCGATAAAAAGCAATTGCAATTTGTGTACAATACTCAACCAATATTTATGCTAGTATAGATATATGAAGAAGTGAAAATGCGAACAAACTGATTCTAAAAATGCACATAAATAAACTATTTTTGTACCACAGAAATAGCATTATACAGGGTGTCCCAACTATCAGGCACCAACTTTTAAGAATATGCAAATGCCACGTAGCGGGACAGAACCAAGGGCGCTATAACATAAAATTATTCCAAACTGCTTTCATTCCAAACTCCTGACGTCAAATTTACGTAACCGCTGACGCAACCATCAGGTGGTGACCCGCAGCGCTGTCTGAACAACCCAAACACTCTCCTCGTTTATAGGAGGTCACCTTTCTTCGCTTTCAATACCAATAACATTGTCTACACTCAGCGGTTTTCCTTATCTAATTGGCTGACAAGAGGCGAGGAGCACGCTCTAGTGGAGAGGGTTTCGATGGGGCCGTGCCAGCACAGTGAAAATTGATAACCGCATGAAGAGGGTGGTGCCGGCTTCTCCGATTGGTCCACTTCTCCTTACTTAGCTTGCGGTGGCTGGTCGAAAATCACGGCGGCGTGCAACGAGAGGATAAGAATGCCGCTAAAACGGATCCTCAGCAAGGAAGAGTTGGCAGAGCGATGTCGTATGCATGCCGAAAGGGCTCGATAACGCTTTACTGCCACGCAAAAAGGTTTATCATGCGCAAATAAATACATGCTCACCGGCAGGTGTGAGTAGCAAGCGCCTGAGCGATCGGCGGGTAGCCACCTTCTATTCCTTTCGGAACGGGGCAGTCTGTGGCTATTCGGAAACATTTTCAGTTTTGTTCGGCATATTAATTCATTTTTTTCGCGTACACGTCACTTTGACGCGCAGAGTTTTCGCGGTTGTGAGGTCGCGTGACAGACAGGCCAAGTGGGCGTAGCCAGAAAGCATTGGACCAATAGCAGAGGGCTAATGGTGAAAAGGCGTCGAATCAGGAATGATAATTTTTCTTTTGTGCGGTTTAATCGTGCATAATCAGTGTGTACACGTTATATCAGATGGGGAGCTATCGCGGTTTTCGTGACGTCGCGTGACAGACAAGCGAGGTTGGGAGTTACAGTGACAAGAACCTTTATTGGTCCTGAGAAACTGGCCAGGGGGAGCCGAAGGCTCCCTCAGGTCAAGTCGGTGGCTCCGCCCACAATGGCACCGGGAGGCGAAATCCCGTTGCGATGTCGTGAGCCCTCTGGACTGCCTGGAGTTGGATGTGGTGGTGGTCGCTTCTTAGGAACTTCACCCACTGTTCCTTTGTGGCAAGTATAGAGTTTTCTATGGCTGGGCACAGCCAGAGCATGTGATCGAAAGGGCATGAGTCGGCTCCGTATTTGGAGCATGACTGCGGGAAGTGCGGGTCTATCCTGCTAAGGGACCACGGAGTGGGGTGCGTGCGGGTTTGTAACATTCTGAGCGTGCTAGTTTGTGGTTTATTTAGTTTTTGGCGAGGAGGAGAGAACCACCTCCTTTCCAAGCGGTAGTGTGAGACGATGTGAAAGGTGCACAATGGGTCTTTCTGGATGCTAGCCTCGCTACGAGGAGGGCCATTGACGGCTGTGCGGATCGTGAAATCGCGCGCCAGCCGCTGAGCCCGTTCATTGGTGTTGCAGCCGTGCGGTTGGATTGAGTCTCCCAGGTGGGCCGGGAACCATGAAATGTGGAAATATGCTTCCGTGCCAATTTGACCGTAATTACTGAGCTTGTTGAACGCAATTCTATTCGCCCGTTTCGATACGCGCGCCGCCGAAAAGGACCTAACGGCTGTACGGGAATCCGAGAAGACGAAGAGGGGAGAATGTGCGCTGTGTACGGCAGGTTGGGAGTGGCCCGAAAATGTTTTGCCCAATCGTGGAGGCTGATTACAGAAATTGGAATCAACACAGTTTGGAATCATTTTACGTTATAGCGCCCCAAGGCAATGTAGTTAGCAGTCGCTTGGATTATTCTTTGCATTCTGCCTAATTCTATAATTATTCTTCAAATATTTAATCAACTTCTGATATTACATATACATGAAAAGTGTCAATAAATGGTAGAGCAGCTTTAAAAAAAGTCCCTATACCGCTTTCTGGGGCTCAATATGTGCTACATTAAAGTTTTTTTCCAAACGTGAAAGAATCCCGCCAATACGCGCTAAATTTCCATGCGACTGGCACCTCGAGGCACTTTGCCTGTATTGGAGGGCTTCTTTCACGCTCGGAAAAAGACTTTTATGTCGCATGTTTTTGAGAAACAGAAAGCTGTGTCAATAGTTTTTCATGATGCTCTACAAATATTTTATTGACACTTTTTTCTTATTATATTTTTGTGAAGTTGATAAATAATTAGGATTACTTATGTAATTAGACAGAATGCAAGAAAATATCTGAGTATCGCCAAGTGAAGCCAAACAACATAACATTGATTTGGTTCAGTTATATGGCATGTGCATATTTTTAAATCTTGGTGCATGATAGTTGGGACACCATGTATATAGCTTAATTTTCTCTGTGAAAATTATTGGACTTATCATCTATATCGCACACAAGGTAGGCAACATGGCCAGCCATGGTGTAGGTTGTTGTAGATATTGACAGTCGCAACATTAGCTAACCTTTCTATGCTATCCGAACTTCATTGCAGTGGTATATCTTTCCAAGGAACTGTATATTTTGTTTATCCAGGTTATGATCTCTAAGCATCTTCCGCAACATTATTTCATTTCTCCTGACGCACGCACCTTTCATACCCCAGAAATGCTTCCTTCATGTGATGGTCTGCTGTTCTTCATGTTTGTTTCTATATACCGTGTAACTACAAACACGTTATTTTTGTTCGTTGGACGACTACGACTCTATCTCACGCGGAAAAATATTATATCCCTAGACCGCTATTTTTATGCAAGAGAAAGCATGTTTTCTTTGGCCGACCGTAAATAACAATCATTTCGTGCGGTTACAGCAATGTTTCTGCATAAGATTTCTCTTTTTTGTTCTTCTTGCAAGGACATGCAAGAGCGCTACTTGAGCAAAAGCTTACCCGACTGCGTGTGCTTGCCAGGCAGAGTCAACCCTGACTTACGAGTGTAGGAAGCGAAGCGTGTTGGGGTGAGGACGACACCACAAAACGAGCGAAGATCCACAGATAAACAGAAAGGCTAACGGGGTTGCGACACCAACGATACGCTTGAGGCTGTTTGGGCCGAAAGGCACCTCTAAAAATATATTTAAAAAAGCAGAAAGTGACTGGCTGTCACGACTGGAAGCGAAGCGGCTGCCTGACGCCAACCTTTTTCTGGTCGGAGAGACAAAGCCTCGCAGCAAAGATAACGAGGAAGGACAGTGATGCTCTTTTTTAGCCGCTGTGGACCTCTCGCGACATTCATGAGACAATGCCTCACCGCTATTCTTCGGTTCAGAAAGCCACTGGTACTGCGTGGCCTGGCTGGCTTTCGTTGGAACAGCTCTTTTCTTACTAACCGAATTTGTGCCTGCACTGGCTGTCGTGCCACGTGATCATTGGTGCCCTAGGGCTTTCATCAACGGTGTCTTTACCTCATCGGATGAGACGTGATCTCTGATCTGTAGAGATATCGAAGGGCAGCCATTAACTTCAGGGCTGACACACATAAGAAATGAGTGAGTTTGAAAATGCGGTTGCGATTCCGTAATTATTCACAAGATGTGATAGACGATAGATTTCTGAAGAATTGCTTTAACCACAGAAGCATACCTCTTACAGTGGCTCGCTGTATTATTGATGCAATTAATTATGAAAATTAGGCTACTTCACTTTTTAACAGAAAGTCAGACGATTGTTCCTAATGGTAGCCCTCTGAGCATTTCACAGCTCTTCCCGGGCCACAGGAAGCATTTATTCTGGGGTAGCAGTTAAGGATTACGGTTGCGAGAGTGTAGTTTGTAAAGTAGCATACTGGTTGGGGGGCACACTTAGTCGAACGTTCTAAAATGTGTCTAGAAAAGTACAATCGGCAAAGGAAGCACTACGAAGAATAATATTTCGATTGTTAACGAGGGTACTCGTTCGGTTTCGCAGGTGTACATCGCACGAAACCCATTTTTTTATAGTGTGAAGTATGAAATACATTTAATAAACCTTCCTTCAATGAAACGGAAGAACACTCACACTTAGTGTTTTCTATGTTATTGTTAAATGTACTGCAGCTGAATATCATATTGGGCTTTTTAAGCTAAGCCATTTCATATAGTGATAAGCTTTTCTATCCAAATCACATGAATAAATATTTATTACAGGTTACCGTAACTACCGATATTCTGGCTGTAGCGGAGTGTTAGAATCTCGAGAAAAGATATTGAAAAATCCTTTCTTTATCTCATAACTGAAGGCATCTGGAACAACATCCGCAGAGCTTTGATCAGAATGATGGAGTTGTCATCGTTTCGGCTTAACAAGTGCCAAAACAATTGGAGATCCGTAGCAAGCAATGAAGGCAATATTTTTGCGCACATATTTATTCTCTGCTTGCAATAGTGCAACAACGTATACTTTAGTGCATTTGATCTAACCTGCCCAGCAATCATTCCCTGCAAACATTCTGCCAGATTTGAAAGATAATTTATTTTAATATTGTTTTATAACACTATTCTGATATGCCACCTCCGGGTTACAATTGATCTTATGGGAAAGTGCCTATTGGTTCGTAAGTTTAGCAACTTACAAATTTATTCAAGTTAGCAGCTTACAAATTTAGTTACGGAGTCGAAGTCATCAATAAAGTGTGAAGAAGGGTCAACAATGTCGACAACGTTGCTTGCGTGATAATTTTTAGCCAGTGTTTTGTATTCTCGACACTCCTGGTTCGGGAAATTTAAGTTCAAACACACACACACTCTAAAGTCCGGCAGATAGATGATGTTAGAAATAAGAACAGCATCAGTGGAAGCGCAAGTTGTTTGGTTTTAGCTACTGGTGGCCCTATTTTGGTGGGTTGCTTAGCAAGCTTTGCTAACGCGAGAGCGGTGTATGTATAAAACATTGATGCTTGAAAGAACGAGGGTCAATGATGATATGGCTGCCGTTACTCCGGAATAATTGGACTACCTGGAGTTCTCTAACGTTCACCTTAGATTTAGGTGCACGTTAAAGAACCCCAGGTGGTCCAACCTATTCCGGAGTCCCCCACTAGGGCATGCCTCATAATCGGATCGTGGTTTTGGCACGTTAAACCTCACAATCTAAAATTTTTTTCATGTTGTATTGGGAGAATTGAAACCATTGAGCAAAAGGAGAAAATTAGCAGGATGGAGAAGTAACGTAGCTTGAAGTCACGACGTACATCGAGCCTTGGCGTAAGACAGGGTAGGAAAAGGCGGAGACAGAGATCTACTTTATGAGGAGCTAGTTGAATTACTCGAAATAAATTAGCCAGACACTTTCAGTAGTACTTGAAACAGGAATATTTTGGAAGAGTAAAGTTGCATGTTATGCTAGAAAAACACCGCTTTTTTGTTGTTCGTAACGATCTTAGCGATAGTTTAAAAACTGTTGTGAAAGGCGCAAAGCAAACTTAATAGACGCCTACATCTGAAGCTGATCGAATCACGTCAGGGTGACCGTCACACGGAAAGTATGCGTAAGGTTAATTACCTCTTCAAGGAAATATAAAGTGTCATTGAAAAGAAAACAATAAAAATAAAAATATTAGCGTTGCCGCTCCCTCTACCTGCCTTCCGGCACGAAACGGAAGACGTGCATCGGACTGAGACTTTATTATACCCGCCTGTTGTAATGCTTATCGTGAATAATTGAGTGTGCTTTCGCAAAAAAAAAGGAAAAATGCGAAAGGACCGAAATTAAAGTAGCAATAGCAATATTTTGAGCATAGCAAACAACGTTGGCGTCGCTAAAGAAACTATAATGACATTTATTGCAACGGACGAGAAGCAGGTGGTAGGAGGCCTAACAACCGGACAGAGTCCAAGCCAAAGCTCTCCCGCGTAACACGTTCGCGATGCTGCTGACTCGTGCTTCACTTCTGCCTGACAACTGCCCCCGGGGGGAAAACATTATGCAGAAACCATCTACACTGATTGTCAATGTAAACGAATAGCTCGAACGAACGGACGAACGAACGAGTGACAGTATACTCCCCCCCCCCCCTCCCCCCCTTTCACCCAACCCCGCAATTCGATTGCCGGAGCGCGCGTACCCGTTCTTTCAGTGGCTTTCTTTTCTATCCCGGAGTTCCTTCCTGGAAGTCGTGGAGAGCCAATGCGTCCACTCCTTGCTCTCCTTAATGTGTCGGCCTCAACGGCGTCACCGTTCGATGGAACGCTCGCCTGCTCCTGCGGTGTATTTATCGTGGGCGAGAATCCGCTATGGATTCCCCTCCGCGACATCGTCTGCGATGGGCTGGCTGCCACCGGCGAGACGTGCGATGAACGATCGAGCGACAGCCTCCTCTCTTCCTTCTCCGGTGCCTCTCCGCCAATAACTTGCACTTAGCTTGCCGCGAGAGTATCCCACAACTCGGTTACACGTGAACCTCGAACGACTATTCCTCGAACCCCCATTTGGCAACCCCCTTTCCCTCGGCCTGTTTCATCGCCTTCCATGGCCCAAGATCGAGCAACGTCGTACCATCGACCTACCATAAAAACGTCATAAAAGAGTAAAAGGAAGCCATTTTCTTTAAAATAGTCATTCTGGCATGCTAACCAGTGCGCACGACCGAGTGTGTTATAGTGAGGCTTCAGTCACTCAACGCGGACAATGTGACGGCCACGATGACGCTGATCTGACGCAGGTGTCAATGATTCGACGAGATAGTTCACACATGGTCTGCGTTTGAGGACATGGTAGGAGAACAATCGTATTTCGCAACAAATTCAGGGAAGAGGTCAGGCGTATGGGAGGGCACCACCAGCCACACAAGAATTTCAGGAGAGAAATAAGCTGGCCGGTGGCCTTTTCCACGAGCGTTTTATTCTATTAGCAAATATCTGGATCTCTAGACGAATTCTTGCCGTCAGCGTCACTGTGATGCTCCTTATCAAGAGCAAGTGCGAAAACATCCTGGTCGCGCGCCGTATGCTGTGGGTGTGAGTGAAAGCGTGCCAGGGTCACCCGAGAAGCGTGGTGGCTTGATCTTGCGCGCGCAAGGGGGAAAGGCGGGTAGGAAGCGCGCCATCTTCCATCGTCACAAAGCAGCAGGGGGCGTTCTACTCCGACCGCGACTCTGTATGGCATGGCTCAGCGCGGTTTCGTGGGCCTTATTTTGAAAGCACTCTGCGGTGGGTACCGAGTCTAGGTGCGCCGAGGGCTGATGGCTTCGTTTGCGCTGTCTTCTCGCCGCTTAATTCACGTTGAAGCACGAGGCAGCGCAAAGGGTGATTCGCTAGCTGCTGCTGCCGGTTTTTTTTTTTTCACACCAGTGTTTGGACAGCTAGTGTACGCGGTCATCGAGTGAGATCTATCCATGTTTCCCTGTGCGCACGTGACACCATGCTGGTTATATTGGTTAGTTATCGAATGTTCACAATTCATGCGGCCGATAAAACTATTATCCTTACAACTTATAGCTGTCTAATAATTTGCTTTCGCAACGAATGCTTCGCACGCATAGATCCCGGCATCTCGGCAGAACACCGGGTGGTGGTGGCATCCCTTCCAACATCGATTGGAAAGCAAGTTTACCATGGCCGTTGATTTCCGAACGCCGAAGCTCGTACCGGACTTTCACGGCCCATGTGGTTATCAGGCCACTTAAACAAACATCGAGGCCTGCTCTTTCCTGGTGCACATAGTGTCCGAGTATGACAACGCTGGACGGAATACCACTATGGCAGCATCGTCACGGCTCGGCCAAGGCGAGCAGTTCACCAAGTCACTTACGTGATTCGCTATAAATGGACATGATCTTCAGGCTGTGGTACAGCTTTGCCCTCCCGTCACCAGTTTGTGTTGTCCAAGGGATACCACGTGCTGCCTGCAGTGAGCATTTATTTGCTGTGTTTCTTACCCAACTCCCAGCTCCATGCCGCTCGTTCACATGAAGTTGATCGCTCGTAGAAATTAGACAATCGCTGCAACCATCGTCGTTATTCATGTTCCGGCTGTCGTCAGAAACATGCACTCTCACGTTAATTTTATTTCACTTGACTCGCGTCTCACACGCCAATTTTAGATAGGCGCATTGGTCAACCTCGTAGCACCTCGTGGAACCCCATAAATGCTGCATAATCAGCTACCTGCAAAATTCTGCTCATAACGTCGATATTTCTACGTCACGTTGGCACTAGATATGAAAACAAGGCATTTTATTGGTGTTGGTACATCTTGAGCAAGCGACCACAGAGATAAAAATGCCAGCGACGGATTCATACGAAACGCACGACACAGGACGCGAATGAATAAATTGAAAAAAAAAAACGCAAGCAGGAGAATCAGTTGATATATTTTCCGTTAAATGCGATCCGGTAAGTGCAAATAGTTTTGAACAAGGCTGACAAGCAGTGATCGGAAGATTCGTTTAATTACCTTTGTGAATGAAACTCAGTGCGCGTGGCAAAGAGGGGATTGAGAATTTCAGCATGGTCTGTAGGCCTGAGACACAAAGCGACTCGCAGCCAGTTATTTTCCATAACAACGATGGCGTGCGCCATGGAGAAAAGCTATTGAAAGAGGAGTGGCCTGACAAAAACTTCAGCAAGCGCTTCCTGGATTGAGAATTCGACGCAGTACCGACAACCTGCATTTATTCCAGTACTCGGAAGTTTCGACCGTCTGGCTGTTGCCGAAAACAAAAATGCTCCCCTTTCATGGACGTCGTCCTTTGAACCTGAAGCTCTATCGATTAGTCCGTATCTCTGTCGGCATGGTAATTAGCTAATTAGACTGACAATCTAGGTGCCAGTATGTTTTCTTGATCTTTTAGTAGAAGCCGACAATTCAATTCACGCGGTAGCCACTTCTCTACTCTTTTTACCATTACAGAAATTGAAAGTTTAAAAGTTTAAAAAGAGACGTGTCCTGGCGCCTCTACTCATATAAAAGTTTGATAAACGGCTTCGGTATTTTCATGGAAACTTTTCTCCGAGTTTACTACTTCACTTAGTTTTATGTGTGCAGCCGTCATGCATTTTTGCATTCTTTTTTGTATTTGCCAGATTACAGTTGCAATCAATAGTCATCTTGCGCAAAAAACGCGAATGTGTCAGTGATAAAAATATGCATAAGCGTTCGCGCCGTTTTCTATCGCACATTAGTTTTTTTTAAAGTTCTCTCGAGCTTCCGTGTCCTAATAGTGGCTTCAAAGCGTTGCAGTCGGCAATTTGCCTTTTAAACTTAATCAGAACCTGCCCAGGTGAACTCATCTACCATCAGTGCCTCTGCAGAGAAAGCATGCAAGCTTTCCTAATC
This sequence comes from Dermacentor silvarum, assembly GCF_013339745.2. NCBI lineage: Eukaryota > Metazoa > Arthropoda > Arachnida > Ixodida > Ixodidae > Dermacentor > Dermacentor silvarum. The sequence goes on along the minus strand of NC_051157.2, from coordinate 160,447,194 downwards.
TAGTCAGACGGGCTCTTTGGTTCAGATTTATGTTTGAAGGCCGAACGACGATTTCTTAGGAAATACTAGGCAAAGCAAAAAGCGCTACTTTGTGATACCTCGTCTTTCCACCTATAGTCTCTATCCTTGTAAATTTGGACAAGAATATTCAATCGTTTTTTGTTTGCTGCTTATGGCGTTTCATTGGCAATGCATCATAAAACTCTCCTAATAGGAGCCTAAGTTGTTGAAAAAGCCTTCCCGCAAGCTGCCATTTCTACCAGAATTTTAGAGAAGATCAATCAAGAGGAATGCACCGTACTGCGTAATACATTTGCCCACGCTTAGCGCCAACGCGCTAGTTTCTCAGTCTCGAGTGCAAAAACTAATTTTCACAGCTACAAATGAACATGAAAAAAGCGTAGCCCATGTTTCATAATGTGAATTGCCGAGTTATTCTGAACTCGATCTAATTGCACTTCTTTCCTTTCTGCTTGCTGCTGTAAAAGAGAAAAAAACTACAACAACTGCATTATCCTTCAAAGAAGAGATTCCCGGTCGTATGCGCTTTCATCTGTACCAGCGCTGCAATAAAGTGCGCCTAACTCTTTTGGTTGTATCATTAGGCGCTGTGCCAGTAATTAACTGTTCTGCCAGCCGCCTCATTTATTACGCACTGCAATACCGAAGTAAAACATAAACAAGTAAAATGGAACTGCTCTTCCTTGCACTTACTCATAGGATATTGCGATGCGTGATACTGGCGTAACCGGACGCGAAGCGCATTCTGGCCACGAAAGTACATGCCTCTGAATTAATCACACCAGCCTTACGCACAGTGCCGAACGGTGATGTCATAATACGCATTTTTGCTTGCTTTATTGCGTTTCCCTTCTATTGCGGGCGTGGCGGTCTCTGTTGCGGCAACTACCGGCCCGCGCTTGATTTTCACTTTTGTGTTCTACACACAAATAAAGCACGGCCTTTTTTATAGAACGCAGCACCGCACACACATCCAAATACAGCACATTTATTTATTTGTTTATTTATTAGTACCTCAGAGAGCCCTCGTGGGGCATTGTGTAAGGGGGGCAGCAGAGTAAATAGACGCATAAAGATTAAAATTAAATGTACAAGTCAAATACAAATACAAAGTAAGACCTCGATTAGTGCAGAAAGATGCGAATCAACCCAAAAATTTACAAGATACAGAACAAAAGGAAGAGAGTAACAATGGCAAAGTTGAAAAAATAAAAATGAAAACGCAACAACGAACAAAAACGCAAATATAACTCAGCGGAAACAGTGCTACGAAGAAAAAAGACAATAAAAATGAATAAAAAAAAAGGATTGACATGTGGGCAGCAGTGCTACAGGCAAGGTCATTGGTGAAAGTGGCAAATTTGAAACATCAGATTTTGGAGCATACATATTTTTTATGATTATCGAAAACTGCGTGATCTCGCTGTGATGCAAGGGTATCCGGAAGGTCATTCCACAAACGGATAGGTCGTGGGAGAGCCGATAAGTTAAATGCGTCAGTATCAGCGCTGAGCTAAAGTTGTTATGCAGTCTCCGTAAAGTTCGATGAGCGAGATTGAAGCTTGCCGAGGACGTCGTACTGGTGCGAATGAATTTGTGGAATAGCGATGAAATAGCAATGTCACGACGAGTAATTAATGGCTCAAGTGAAAGGTCTTGTTGGACTTGTGTTTTGCTGGACGGGTATCTGTAGTCATGCGCAATAAACCAAATGGCTTGGTTCTGAATGGCTTCTAACCTATTGATCCGATATTGCTGATACGGGGACCAAATTGAGAAGGCAAACTCAAGTTGAGGACGAACTAAAGCGAGATAAGCCTGCTTACGTACACTGGAGGGAGAATTATACAAGTTACGGCGTAGATACCCTAATGACCTTGATGCGTTAGCACAGATGGAAATGATATATATGCGCGGACCAATAAAGATTCGGGGTCAGGTTGGTGCCTAGGTACCTGTACTGCTTCGCACGTTCAACAATGTTGTTACCAATTTTATATAGGCTGCTAGATTTATTAAGTTTACGGGTAAAGGTAATTAGTTTGCACTTGGAAACGTTTAATGTCATTAACCAGGGGCGCTATAACGTAAAATGATTCCAAACTGTTTCGATTCCAATTTCTGCAATCAGCTTCAACGATTGGTCAAAACATTTTCGGGCCACTCCCAACTTCGCCTGTCTGTCATGCGACGTCACGAAAACCGCGATAGCTCCACATCTGATCTAACGTGTACACACTGATTATGCATGATTGTGCCGCAGAAAAGAAAAATAGTCGTTCCCGATTCGACGCCTTTTCACCATTAGCCCTCTACTATTGGTCCAATGTTTTCGGGCTACACCCACTTCACCTGCCTGTCACGCGACGTCACAAAACCGCGAAAACTCACTACGTCAAAGTGACGTGCACGCGAAAAAAAATTCATTAATATGCCGAACAAAACTGAAAATTTTTCGTAATAGCCACAGACTGCCCCGTTCCGAAAGGAATAGAAGATGGCTGCCAGTCGATCGCTCAGGCCCTCGTTACTCGCACCTGCCGGTCAGCATGTATTTATTTGCGGATGATAAACCTTTTTCGTGGCAGTAAAACGTTATCGAGCCCTTTAGGCATGCATACTACATCGCTCTGCCAACTCTTCCTTGCTGAGGATCCGTTTTAGCGGCATTCTTATCCTCCCGTTGCACGCCGCCATGATTTTCGACCAGCTACCGCAACCTAAGTAAGGCGAAGTGGACCAATCGGAGAAGCCGGCACTACCCTCTTCATGCGGTTATCTATTTTCACTGTGCTGGCTCGGCCCCATTGAAGCTATCTCCACTAGAACGTCTCCCCGCCTCTTGTCAGCCAATTAGATAAGAAAAACCGCTGAGTGTAGACATTGTTATTGGTTTTGAAAGCGAACTAAGGTGACTCCTATAAACGAGGAGAGTGTTTCATTGGGTTGTTGAGACAGCGCTGCGGGTCATCGCCTGATGCTCGCGTCGGTGGTTACGTAAATTTGACGTCAGGAGTTCGGAATCAAAACAGTTTGGAATAAATTTACGTTACAGCGCCCCAGGTCTTACACCACTCACCATTACGTTCAAGGTACTGTTGAAGGGCGAGATGGTCACTATTGTTGTGAACTGAACGGTAAGTAGTACTATCAGCAAATATGGACATACAAGATGATATATTCGTGTGATGTGTGATCATTACGGGGCCGAAGCAATGTACTGGCTCACACTAGAAGTTAGCGATTTATATCTCTTTATCTTGAAAGGCCACCCACGATGTCAAGGCAAATAATGACTGCTTGAAAGAGAATCTTTTGAGGCCATTGTCAAAATCCGGGCACTTTGTATAGAGACGAGTCACTAAACACAACGAGACCACGACGGATGCTGAACAACAATTGTATTTAGTACGGAAATGCTTACAGGCTTGCAAGGCTGACATTCGCGGCGAATCTCAAGACATCACTCACGATCACCCATCCAGCATGGGTTGCACACGTCTTCTTATTCATCAAATCGACTAAACAATTCAATCGCCATGCGCCTGGCTGCTCTAAGCACTTTGCGGGTATTCGCGGGCTTTTTCACGCTCGGAAAAACACTTTTATGTCGTACGTATTGAGCCACAGAACGCTGTAATGGGATTTTGTCATGTTGTTTCACAATTTCATCACTGACGCTTTTCATCTAATTATAATATTTCAGAAGTTGACTAATTACTTAAGCCTAATATAATTATGTAATTAGGCGGAATGCAAGAACTAATCTGAGTATTGCCAATCGACGGCAAACGACATTAGCTTGGTTCTGTCCAGCTACGTCATATTTGCATATTTGTAAATCGTGGTACATGATAGTAGGGGCACGCTGCATAATAAAATAGCCTGCGAAGTTTCTAGAGATAATCTTCCTTGAGTAAAAATTCATAAATGATGGCGTAGCACAGAAACCAACAATTGCTTTTTGAGGGAAACAAGAATACAGAACATGCAACATACGCATAAAAGCACTGTCAGAGGACGAATACTCTCGAGTCTTGTAGCCAGGATTTTCTCAGCACCCTCCTTGTCGCATTTTAACCGTTTATTATATCACATTTTTTTCTTAGTTGCATTGCTCCATCAGTCGACTTGCAACCTGACTTCATGAGCATAGAGTAGTCCTTCACATGGCAGACTGTGACACTGCATGAACCAGATTCAATTTCCAATTTTCCGGAAGTCATTTAACATTGAGTGGTTTTCGCTGTTAAAGAGCCAGATGCCATGAAAGGGACCGTACTTAAGGATTGGTATTCTGACGTACACGTTTATTGGAGCCCTTTGCCAATGATGATAATTATGATATTGATTGGCGTTCTATTGAATACATTTGGGGGTGGCGACAAATAGTCCAGTAGCCTGCTTGGTCAAATCAGGTATTACATCCATCGCAGTCTAGTATTTTCGCTACCTTTCCTTGATGTTTTCTTTCTTCACTAAAACTATATATATATATCGTAGAGATAACCATGCCTGTAACAAATCTAGTGCTATCGATCTAGACCCTCCTTTTTTCTTTCATCAATACACTAACATTCTGTTGCTTGTTCGAAAGCTGACCAGTAATTGACTTCATCCGCTTCGAATCTCAGAGCTTCTAGAGCGCGGGCGATTCTTGCAGGTTTTACCAAATCAGGTCATTGATTTCTAGAATCGAAATGCTGACTTGCTATTCTTTTATATACCCTTTTTCAGTTACTTGTGAAACGCAACTGCTCTTGCTCCTGCCGTGAAAACCAGTGCTTGTGATTCACGCGCGCGTTCATCGCTTTTTTTCTCTGAGAATACGTCATAAATTACGTGAGTGACCTAAAATGCATGTAGCGTCCAACCATTGGTTAAACGCCGCAGTTGACCGGGCTGAATAGATATTCATGAGTGTGAAGCGTGCAGACAGTGCGCAGGTATGTGTGGTTTCTATTTGGCACCATACAAGTCGATACAAGACTGCATGGCGTCAGTGTGCATCTGCGCCGTCCATAGAGGTTACAAGAAGAAACGGACATTAAAATGCCGAAAATATGCCAAGAAAGCTCTGCTTTATTTACAGTGTACTCGAACCGGAGAATGAAAGTTGATCAATCCTCCTCATCTTTTTGGCCGTTCGTGCGTGATGCTTCTTATTTACCGTTTCCATCAGCACCGGCTTCAGCTCAACAACCTGCGGCGGTCCACTTGCTTCCTTTGAAGCTGATACACAGCTAAAATGTACACCGTCAAGTGATCGTTCTTCAAGTGTAAAAAGTCTAAGTGGTTCATGAATAAGTGGCTTGGAATGTCATTTAGTGGAATGAGATCATGAATGCCATGAATGAAACGTTAAGCAACCGAGGCTCCTGCATCTTGCCAAATGGTTTCATCTCTAAATTTGCCGTCTCTGGACAGGTTTCACACAAAGCTTTAAAATACAAAGCTTCACGAAGTTCTTCGTCAGCTGCCTTTTCTTAACCATTCTCTTTTGAGAACACATAAACACGTCTATATCAGGATACGCAGCTTTTTTTTAATCTCATGGACTTTGCATATGCTATCTCATTCGCATGTCTATTTTCCGTAGCTGCAGAAGTGCTGCAACGTAACTTAAAATACCCTATATTATACTTGCATCAAACGAATGATCTTCCGGGTAACATTTGTTCCATGATTTTTGTTACTTTCGTATGATGATTTCACTTTTTAAACCATTACTGGCACTGATGATACCGGTATGCTTCGGAGAGACTTCGAATGAGCTGGGGCGTGCTGGGTGTCTTGGCAGAGGGCCCTAATGTAATTAGGACATTGTAGGTTCCTTGTTTATTTATACTTTTCAGGGTTCGTGCTGCTGAAGATGTATGTGTCATTGTGACTAGTTCAGTCCCCACTATCATTCGATGAATTCGTACGTCAGTTCTCACCAGAGCTTACGACTAACAGCTGCTCCTGAGGTTTTCTACTGCTATGATACAAAACCTCTTTAGGAATAATTCTAGCTACCACCCAACTCTTTTATGAAAATGAGTTAAATTTGATAGCAGTTCAAGATTCAGCAAATAAAACGGCTGATATTTTTGAGAAAATATTGAAAATTTACACCTACCAAATGAGTGCCTCAAGTACACCTTTCGAAAATGAAAATGGGTCAGAGCGAGAGCTTTTTAGCCTTCTTGTGCATTAAATCTAGGGTTCTTCAATGTTTAACCATAGTGAACTTTCACAAAAAGCCCAGTAAAAATCGCCTGGCGCAGAGAACATTCCTTCCCTTCTGTGCCAAATGGCTTGAGAACATTGTGTGCCAGGCAAAATGCGCCGTAGCAGAGCTAGAGCGATGCCTCAACCAGATCGAGCAGGAACAGACGCCCACTCGGGAGAGAAATATCAAAGCTTGATAATAACGCAACGAACCCAAGCAGGCAGCAGCAGTGCCTGAAAATTACCGTGCATGTAGCATATTGTCGACCGATTCCTGTGCGATAGGTGTATGGCTCTGGTTTGCCGCGCAGCACCGCCAGGATACATAGCCTCGCGAGTGGAGAAAGAATAGATTTTAGGAAACGCTAGAGCTTCGCAGCACCATCTGCTGCCGCTTATCTCGAGGCAACAGTTTCCACATTCTGGAAAGTGGAAGTGTGCTTCCGCTTCACCGCTATAGACTCGGTCACCTGCCCTAAAGGATTCCTGTCTATGTGCCTAAAATGGCGCATTCTTTGCATCAGCCCTTTTAAGTCAAACATTAGGTCGCCCGCAGTGTTTATGACTACTGTTAAGAACTACGAAGCTAGAAATTAGTCTTAATATGCCGTTTTGTTGAGCAAGTAGGTTTATTATACGGACTAAATTAGATCAGGTTTAAAGAATACATGGACTACACAGGCAACATCACAAGCCTATGTGTGAACAGGAGCGCTTTTGCTTAACTATGTCTTCTCCTGGTCTGTTATTTTTGCTCTTTTAATTTATTCCAACAAGATATCACCTTATGGTGCTCGTAACAACATCAACTCAATATCAACAGACTGAAAATAGTCGACCAAATGAATAAATATATAAATAAAAGAAGCAGCATATATAGTTCGAGCTGTCCATTCTTTTACAATGATTGGCTTATAAGTCCATGATTCCTCCAACATTGGCGCACAGTGTCAGAGAAGGGCTGAAGATAAACAGGCAGAAGGCAAAGGTAATGATAATAAATAGTCTGGCAAGAGCGAGAATTCAGGATGAGTATTCAGCCTGTACAATTTCTGAAAGAGTACCGTTATCTAGCCCAATTACTCAAGGTAAAATAATTCTAAAAACGAGTTGGAGAGCTCACATCAAGCATTACCCAGTCATTACCGGCAGTATAGCATTAACCCTGAAACAAAAACAAAAAAAGTGTACACTCATTGCCTTCTACTGGTATAAACATGTGGCGCAAAAACTTGGAGATTAAAAAACAATATTGAGAAGTTAAAGACCGCGCAATCAGCGACGAAGCAAAAACTGTGCGGCCTAAAGTTGAGACACAACAATACAGCGGTCTGGATCAGAGAGCAAACAGGGTAGTGATTTTCTAGTTTGCATTAGAAAAAGAATGGAGGAGGCCAGACGATGTAATGCGTGTGGTATATAACCAGCGGTCTTTTAGAGTTCGAGGATGAGCTTGCTAATTGAAGCGAAGTGTACATAAGGACGGGAGAGGAATAGGGGGTGTTATGCAATTAGAAAACTTTCAGGCATGCTTCGCTCTGCAGTGTACAAAAATAGGCTGATGCTGCTGCTGATGATGATAGCACTGGGACTTATAACGTCTTCGCTACCGAAGAAAATGTAGACAAGTATATGAGTAACTGTTTTTAAAAAATCGTTTACACTAATTCACGAGCTGTGAGAAACAAATTTGTGACATGAAAGGAATTTTGAAGCAGGCTAGCAATGTCGACTCACGTGATAAGAAGTTGCGAAAACATCCCGTAAGGCTGCTGGCGGCTCCGTATTTTTTATTGACTGCCTCAGTGAACAGATGGAACCATCCTATGAAAGCCGGGTGAACCATGATGCAGGCTGATAAACTCGCGCGATTTGGACGCCTCACGGCTTTTAACTGGGATTGGCTTTAGAAAAAAAAAACAATTTTGACATATGAACACTGGTAGCCAACAGAACGAATTACGAGAATGATTGCAGGCATCCTTTTTTTCTCTTTCCTTTTTTGCGATCGCCTCAGGTGAGATATGGCATCCTCCCTTGAAAACATGGTAAATCCTGGTCCGGGCTGAGCTTAATGCTTTGCAAGTTTTCGCTCATGAGGACTTGGCTTTAGAAAAACAAACGATGACGATGTTGAAACGACAGCATGACGACTACGGGATGATGAGAGTCGGATGTCGAAGTTACAGTGATGAAGATGGAACGACCCTGGCGGGATCCCGAAGACGGTAAGAGATAGAATGCATGATGACGATGACTTCGGGATGACGGTCACGAAACATGTTTGACATCGACGGCGTGACAACCACGGCACGACGAGTGTCGGATGCACTAATCTGGAGCGACGATGACGGCATTACTTTGACGGAGATACTGACGACGGCCTGAAAATAAAGGCCTGATAGCGACTTGCTGCCTGTTGATGATGGCAAACAATGGCGCCTAATCACGATTAAATGACAGTATGATTGCATTATAATGACGAATAAGGATTCATATCGATGGAACGACCAAGGCGCGTATGATGACGATAACACGACGACAATGAGATGACCTTATTGAACTGATGACAATGATGAAACGGCACTGCGACCACCACAGCATGACGGCGACTGTGTGACGACATTGACATGACGACGGGATGACGAAGCTGGAATGACTGCGATGCATTGATCACAGCGGCATCAGGAAAGCGAACACGTACCGAGGACCCTAAAACGTAAATCTATTCCAATCAGTTCTAATTCCAATCTGCTAACGTCAAATTCAGCCACTGCCCGACGCAACCATGGGGCGGTGACCCGCAGCGTTGTTTAACTCCTCGTTTATGGGAGGTCACTTTATGTTGCCTTAAAAGGGAATAGCATTGATTACCTTGACAGGTTTTTCATGTCTAGCTGGCGGACAAGAGGAGAAGAGCACGCTGAAGTAAAGAGGGTTTCGGTGGGGCCGGGTTAGCGCAGGTAAAGTAGGTAACCAAATTAGGAGGGTCGTGCCGTCAAAGACAAATGGCTCGCTTCTCGTTGCTTAGCTTTCAGTGGATGGTAGAAAATCGCAGCGGCGTGCATTTACCTATCACTAACTTTACCGCCAACTCACCCAAAAACTAAGAAACGAGCTAGACACCCTCATACGAACAACGGTGAAAACGCGACAGGCATTTCTATCTACACCCCAACAGCCAGACTATTACAGCTTGGTTTGCATAACACCATGACCGAATTAATCGAAGCCCAGAAAGTCGGTAAGATCGAACGACTGCAACGTACATCGACAGGAAGGCACGTACTCCAACAATTACGTTACTCAACATCAGAGTTTGCCCCACTAGAGCCCCTGTCAATCGCACAAACTTCAATAAAAACAGTACAGTGGCCCCCATACCTCGGAATATGCACCCCGAACACTATAAAGGCAGGCGCGCTGCACGTGCAATGGCACTGCACCGAACATACGGCAACGACCTCGACACCTTCTATACAGACGCCACGTGCTACCCTGACAATACAGCCAAAGTGGTAGGGGTGGCCAACTGGAGGGGGCGAAGCAGTACTATCAGCCACAATACGCACTGACAACTGCACGGAAGCTGAAGAATGTGCCATAGCACTCGCCATCAGCGCTCAACCCCCAGATAAGATCATATATATTCTTACAGATTCCCAGCAAGCATGTCGAAACTACGCACAAGGACGGATTTCACCGATCGCTCATAAAATGCTACACAAGAAGAAAAATATTCCACTAGTTAACCTAGTCTGGACACCTGGGCATGCGTCTCTCCCTGGCAATGACCGCGTTCATGCGACAGCCCGAGGCCTAACCCTCCAGGCACCGGTGGAAGGCCAGTCCAACCCAGACAAGGTGAAAACGATACCGCTTACATACACGCATACACAACACCACAGACTATCCCGTAGAACATTCCCTCCACCCCACGTGAAGCTAAACCGTGCAGATGCAGCTGCTTGGCACCAGCTCCAAACTAATACGTTCCCCAGCCTTGCTCTCCGCCACACTTTTTACCCTAGCCAGTACCCCAACAAATGTCCTTTCTGTGGTGGACACCCAAACCTCTACCATTCTACATGGGAATGCTCCACACCACCCGGCTTACCTAGAATACCCAACGCCTCCCCATCCCAGTGGGAAGCCGCTCTTTCCAGCACAGCCTTCGACGACCAGCGATACCTAATCGACCGGGCCAGCCGGATAGCAGCAGCCAATGGGGCCCTGGACTGAGTGCTCCATCCTCCGGGACTTCGTTAGAAAAACTCCAAATAAAGTTTTCTACTACTACTACTACTACGGCGTGCAATGGAAGGGTAAAAATACCGCTAAAACAAATCATTAGCGAAAAGTTGGCAGATATATGTCGTGTGCGTGCCGAAAGGGCCCGCAATGGTATGTGGCCATGGAAACATGTTTATTGTAGCCAAATAAATCCATTATTCCCGGCAGCTCCTAGTAGCCAATACCAGAGCCATGTGTGGGCAGCCATATTCTATTTATTTCGAAACGGGACACTGTCCGGCTATACCGAAAACGAAATTCAGTTTTGTTCGGCATAAACCGTATACGTCACTTTTACGTGGTGAGTTTTCGCGGTTTCGTGAAGGTCGCGTGATAGACGGGCGAATTGGATTCAGCCCGAGAACATTTGAACCATAGTGGAGAAAAAAAGGCGTAGAATTGGAAGTATTTATTTTACATTTGTTCAGTCTAATCATGCATAATCAGCATGTACGCGTCATATCAGATGAGTCTCCTGACAGAGAATTCAAGTGTGGGGGGCCCGAAAATATTTTGACCGATCATGGAGAGCTGATTGCAGAAATGGAATAGAAAAGCTTGGAATAGATTTACGCTATAGCGCCCGGCCCTAGTTGCCCAAGCTATAGACAACTTGGACCACTGGGTCAGAGTAGGGGCCATGACAAAACAGCATGACGAGAGTCAGATCAGAAACTTTGAATGAAGATTGAACGACCGCGGCTGCCTCACTAAGGCGGTGCTATAAGGAATGCATGAATGGCTTGACGACGACGTTGTGACGAGTGCCGGATGATAAAGCTAGAATGATGGTGATCCAACGACCGTTAAGGCATCACGACCGCAATTCCGTACCTATTGGCCTCAGCTATTAGACCACTTGGGCCACTCGGTCGGGATAGAATCTTTCACAAGCACATGAAAGCACAGCGACAATTGTCATTACGTTATTGGTGTCTTCCATCGCTTGAAAAATCAGAGGTGGACTAGCAGAACGGTGCTAATTTCCCTTCGAATGGCACTGATCTATTTTGTGTACTTTTTTTCTCATTCTACCGGTAAGGAGGAACAGATATCCTGCGTTTCCAACTATGACGCTTTGATTTCTTACACGGCCAGCATTTCTTGAACTTACGTGACTGCCACAACACATGAGATCTAAGAGAGAGATGCTCAGGATGTTGTAATTGTCTCTGGCTCTTAGTACATGTTACATAAATCTACCAACTCAATGACGTTTCTTGTGTGCAATATGGGCCGCGTCTGCGATTTCCCTGTAATCAAGTAATCAGAGTATATGATTCATCCAAGAGTTGCCTGCTACATCCGGACTCCCTGAATAAATGCTTGTGATACTCCTGTGCTCTTATTTTCTTTGTTCTCCGCAGACTGTTTCCGCCATCCGCTAATTAAATACGATTATCACTGCGCCGTACGTGGTACGCAATTTTCTTGTTTGGTTTATTTGCTGCGTCTACTCATAGGAAACTTGTCCAAATATGACCCCGAATGCGAGGCCGCTTGCCCCGTGCACTTGCTTTACTGAGGGTGTTCGGTGCACCTTCTTTTGCACTGACCTCCCATTGATTTCCTCGAATGGGCTCGTACATAACGCGCAATTTGGCACCGTAATTCTTGCCGTTTGCTGTAGTACTCAATCAAATAGTATTCGATCCTGCGAAATGAAACCTTCGACAAGGACGAGACGTCAGATTACTTTTTTTGTTGCATTTGCTTAGTGCAAATAGAAGCCTGTTTGTGATCATTACCGTTAAAACGCTGCATTATATACAAATCTGTATGGGCAACACCAAGTTAATTACGTTCACGCAAAGATGTCTGTGACACCACTTTAATAGATTAAATATCTTTGCAAAAATGATGGGTGTTGATGCCACTTTCCATTCTCCAGATGGCAGCTGTACATTCGGCTAAACTCGTGCCCGCTCTCGTCTTCGCTATGTGATGCTACAACAGGCTGGCGTGCTGGCTGCGAGGACGAAGACGATTGCCGCTGGCGGCCCGCCAGGCTGGGTCAAATTACCATGAATCACTCGATGGAGCGCGAGTGAGCGGAGAAACTGCCAAAGGGGGTTGCTTCCATTCTTATTTGAACTTTTGGGTCATAAGCAGGTTGCCCATGTCATCGTTTTCGTTCTCAGTGTAGGTGCTGTGAAGGTGCTCTGTGGCCCATTGTCGCGGTGGTCCGTGGTAGGTCATGACAATGCGGGGACAGTTGCACACGGTCGGTCTGCTTTGGATAAAGTTATCGGGAACCTCTGGCGGTCGCGGAGTTGCCGGTGCGATCGGCGAGAAATAGCGCTGCCAGTCGATGCAGGAGAGCGTGGTCAAATAACTTGGTGCAATCACATGCGACCCGGTCGGGGTCGTGACATCCTCGATACAGTAATGCTCATGCTGGGACTCACTCTGGGTCTCCCTCACCATGCGTACTAAGTAGCGCGAGTGGGTAGATGCATGCGGATTGTCGTCAAAGTCGGTTTGTACGACGCGACTGGTCATTGACGCTTGTTCCGCACACGTTGCACAGCGAATGGTTTGGTGTCGCGGATAATCGTGAACATATGTGAGCGGCGGAGCAATGGGCAGCTCGAACTTGTCATGTGTTCTAGCCGTGATCCGGGGGCCCGGCCGTGCTCGCGACGGTGAACCTGCCGTTGTTCAGGATCAGCTGACACTGTACCTTCATCTCGGTCTTAAGTTTGGGTAGTTGTTCATTGCGCAGCGTCTGTGGTCTAGCATTTGCTACAGCATATGCTGCAAAAGTGCTGAGGATTCGGTCAGTTCATTTCAGTGACGCAATGGTCCTTGTCAGTGCCTAATAAAATTTCGGTGTCGATATGTACAAAAAATGGAAACTAAACATCATTACGTTTTAGTTGTATCAATAGAAACACAGGGAATGTACATGTGTACTATACACAATAAGAATATAAACAAAGTTAATAATGCAAACTTAGAAAATAAAAAAGGACAACAAAATATAGCAATGCAGATTAGCTAGACAACGTTTAAGAGTAAATAATAAAGAATATAATAAATCTTTATTTAATATAGAATGATAAATAATAAACGACACAGGTGTCGCTTTTCGATAGGAGTGGTGGGCGGGGAGAATGCTGATGTCAGCTCCTGTGTCGACTAAGAACCGTTGTCCCGTAGCTCTGTCCGTCACGTAGAAAAGGCGACTTGTGTGCTGGGCCGGACCACTAGTCACCGTTAGAGGTCGGCCAGCCTGTTTCCCTGCCAAGCGCAGGGACGCCGACAGTGACGAGCGTCGTTTCGAAATCGGCGGTGGTAGTAGCAAACGCCAGACGTTGTAGTTGATGTTTCATTGCGGGTGCCCGTGCGTCTTCATTTACTGGACCTACGGCTGCGTGGGCGACGAGATGATGTGCGGCGAAGTTCCACTGCACAGATGATGTGTTCCAGTCGAGCGGAGATTGCGCTGCAGAAGAGCAGGGAAGGGTTTGTAGGGCGGTTGTATGGGCACCCGGAGACGATGTCGTGGCTGGGATGGTTGGGGTGGCTACTTCCATGACTTTATCAGCCAAAGTGGTAAGTCCGGTAAGATACATAGTAGAGGCTGTCGCCAGGACTATCTGCACTTTAGCCGGGAGTCGTTGCAAAAACAATTTGCGCAACAGCGTGTCGTCGATGGATCTTGCGTTGTCTCTGAGCAGCTGCCTCATTCGGCGAAGAAGTTGACTAGGGCGTCGGTCGCGGATATCTTCAGCGGACAGAAGCTGCTGGATGCGAGAACGCTGTGAATCTGCTGTGCGCTGTAGCAGATCTGCCTTGATATCGTCATAGGCGGCGGTAGACAATGGGGCGTTCGACGAATCAGCTACTTCGTCAATGGTGGCGGGCGAGAGCGCTGCTACAGCGTAATGAAACTTTCAGGCTTGAGAGCGGATGCCAGCGGCTTGTAATTGCGATTCGGCCTGAAGAAACCACGCCGACGGATGCTGGTCCCTGTACTGTGGGAGGCGGACGACGATGGCCGAACAGGAGGGCGCACCGCGTTCGTCGGAAGCGTTCTGGCCTTGAGCTCTCGTAGCGTTGGTCTGGTCCATGGTCGTCTCTACCACTGGAGCGTATGGCAGTATCACGTCCTAGGTCACGAAACTGTGGCGACGAGCGAACACGTAGACCGGTAAAGTCTCAGGGCTCTCGCGGGAGAGTAAAAGCCCATACCCGATCTCTTAGCGTAGCATTTTTAATCTCGTTTGGAAAGCTAACCTGTGCCGGAGCGTGCCAGCCGCTCGTGCCTCGTGTAGACGCGGGCATCTACGTAATTCTCATACGACGACGATGCTGCTGCCGCTACAATACCACCTGCGCAAAAACAGGCACGAAACACAAGAAAGAAGGGACGAGGACAAGCGCTGACGTCCAATTGGCGTTTATTACAAAGAACCACGAATATGCAATTTTCTTACAATATACAATATACGACGCCAATTGGAAGTCAGTGCTTGTCCTTGTCGCCTCTTTTTTGTGTTTTGTGTCTGTTTTGCGTGGTCGTATCAATGTGAAATACCAACTAGATCGGTCTCACACCTTGAGTTCTGAAACCTATTCTCGTATTTATAACACCAGTAATTTTTCTAGGCATGCGCATATTGATTACATACCCAGCTTTGCTAATCGGACCTTTGGTTTCATATGCCGTAATTATTGTTCCACACCTCGGTCTCTGAATCCGGAACTTTAAGAAAAAGGACTCGTTAGACCCAAACCGCAATTTGGGTCATCAATATGGGATCGTCATCCAGCATTACTTATTCCCTCGAAGCTATTCTAAAGCGGTCTGCAAAATTCATTGTTGCCAACTACTTCAGAACTGCCAGTGTGACTGCTATTAACAGTTCACAAGATCGCGCTGACTTACCACTCAGAAGGAAACTGCCTGGTTATGCCTGTTCCATAAAATATACTTATTTATTCCAGACAATAAAAGCATTCAGCAGTTTCTCTTCAGTGGGCACAGAGGCACGATGAATGAAAGAACCAAAGGCTTACGCACCTGTTTTTTCATCCTTCAGTTCATCGTCGTCGTTGCCGGCTTGTCGGTGGTTGGCCTATAGGACGACCTTCCACCCTTGGACGGAAATTGCGATGCTGCCCCTGTCCCTGCACCCACGCCTGCTGGATACAACTTGCGTGGATCTGACCGAGCGCATCGAACGCCCCCTGGAATACCACCACTGCGCAGCTGCGACGTCAACGTTATCAACCCTGCAAGCATTAAGACCAAGAATTCAGCAGTATCTCTTCAGTGGGCACGGAGGCACGATGAATGAAAGAACCAAAGGCTTACGCACCTGTTTTTTCGTCCTACAGGTTGGTTACCTTTCTAAATTTCCTTGTCGCAGCTTCCGATCAGACGACCCTTTTCTTGTTGTGCTTCCGTGCCTTGAAGCAGTTCGGGAGTGTGCGTTACACTTTCGGCGCCTTCTGCTTCTTGGAGGTGACATTGAAGCCAATCCTGGTCCTATGACTAAACATCGGGAGGAGAAGCTTAATTCAGTTTTTGACAGCGTGCAACGCATTGAAGCTAACAATGTGAGCCTTCTGGAATCTGCCAACCAGGTTTTGCTCCTTCATGCCACCTTGAAGGTTGCATGAAGGAGCATGCCACCCACTTTTTGACGAAAAGAGTGGGTGAGCTTGAACACAAACTCGAATCAATTTCGACGCAGCATTCTTCCGAGAGTACGCAGAACATTTCTAAGATGCAATTGTTAATTGACGACTTGCAATATAAAGTGTCAAAGAGCAATTCTGAGGTTGTCCTCACGCATGAAAAGGATCTTGCCAAAATTCAGGACAAATTAGATGATTTCGAAAGCCGCTCACGCCGGTCCAACTTAGTATTTTACGGTGTTACCGATATTGACGGCTTCGAGTCATCGGAGGCTTCCGAGCAAATTGTAGAAGAAATTTGTTCCAACAATCTTGGAATATCTGTTTCCCTGTTGCTAGGACTCACCGTCTGGGACGCTTTCCTTCGAATAAGAAGCGCCCAATCATTGCTAAACTTTATAACGGGAAAGAAGTCGAATCCATACTTAGCAAGGGCTACAAATTGAAGAACACAACAATAACCGTCGCACGGGACTACGCTGAGGCTGTGCATGACAAAAGGTGTAAACTGCTGCAATTTTCCAACCGGTTTAAGGAAGGACAGCGACCGTGTTCGTCTTGTTTTCAAGAAGTTGTTTATTAACGATGCTGTTTACATTTGGGACACTGAATCTAACAACACCACACAACTGTCACGGCGCAACACCACTTGACGCAAATCGAACGTCCACCCTCCTATCTTTTCAAATCACCCATCTGAGTCAGACGCATTATCATCGAATGTACATGACCACGAACGTGGTCTTTCTTTTCCTTACACTGACACCAGAAGTATCCTCTAAAACGCAACAAATAACGCTCAACCCGAACTCTGGTAGTTAGGGTCTCGTCGACAAAATCGTCGCACGAAATAACTTTTGCATACCTGAATGCGCGCAGTATTGTGAACAAACTAGCTGATTTATAATGACTACTTAACAGCCTTAAACTCAACTTTTTGGCCGTTACTGAAACTTGGCTAACAAGCGATATTGAAGACGCTGAGCTAACACCCCCGAACCATACGATCATTCGCAAGGATAGACAAACACGTGGCGGCGGTGTGGCTATTTTCATAAACAATAAAATCCCTTTCACATTACTACCTGATGTAGACAGTGTGGAGGCAATATTCTGCAAATTATAGTTCACAACCCACGTTATCGTTCTTGGGTGTGTGTACCACACCCCTTCATCGAGCCCTGATTGTATGGATGCACTGTACACGTATATGCGGCGTCACGCATCTGGTGCCAGAGTTATTCTGGTGGGGGATTTTAATCTGCCTGATTTCAACTAGGAATCGATGCAGTACCACAGCGCCTGCTCAGAAATCGTTTACGACCTAATGCTTTTCTTTAACTTTACGCAAATAGTGACGCAGCCTACACATATATAGGGACGTAGCTCGAGTGTGCTTGATTTATTATTTCTCACTGATAACTTCCCGATACGTGACGCAAAGATAGAAATACTGGATGGCATATCAGATCATAAAATAGCTTACTGTATAGTACCGATAAATTACAGTATAACGCCTACTCGCGCAGAAGAAACATTTACAGATTTTAGTAAGGCAGATGATGCCGCAATTCTTGACTTGCTGTGGTATGAATTCCTGTCATTTCAAGAAATATCTCGACTCCACTGTTACCATTGAAATATTGCGGGATAGGTTAAAAGAAATTCTCCTTTATTGCTTGAAAAACCACATTCCGTCAAAAAAAAAAAAAAGAAGACGAGAAAGACAGATCCATGAATCACACGTGACGTTATACATGCGAAAAGAAAGATGAAGCGTTTGAGGAAACTTCTAAAAAACAAACCAAATATATTAGCAGCAGACAGAGCCTGAGCGCAGGCATAACTCATATGAAAATTAAAATTAGGGAAACCAAGTCTATTTATTTCGCGAGAACCCTACCAAAATTCCTAAAGAGTCCCCCCACAAAATTTTGGCAATATATGAATCCCAAGGTCCTAAAAACAGCTCAAGAAACGCGTGAAGAAAGTGCTAATTCCGCAAACGTATTAAATAACTACTTTCAGTCTATTTTTACCATTGATGACGGAAAGCAGCCTAACGTAGAAATTAGTGAGGAGAACGGGATCAAACCAATATGTTGTTTCAGAAGCGGGTTTCCTTAACCTGCTTTTGAACTTGGATGAAAAAAAAAAGCTCTGGACCGGATAGCATACCTAATGCGCTTTTAAAGATATATGCGGAATGGATATCAGAATACCTGTGCTTGCTCTTTAACTGATCACTGTCGTTGCGCACGATCCCAAAAGATTGGAAAATAGCAAAAGTAATTCCTATACATAAGTCCGGAAATAAGATCGAACCTTCCAATTATAGACCAATCTCATTACTTTGCACAGTTCGTAAACTGCTCGAACACATAATCCTAAAACACATAACGAACCACCTTGAACAACACAATATTTTATCTCCTTTTCAACACGGTTTCCGCCAGGGCATGTCTACGGTAACTCAACTTATCGAATTGGTTCATGACATATCCTCAAGCATCGATCATCAAAAACAAATAGATCTCAATCTGGATTTTTCAAAAGCTTTTAATCGGGTCTCGCACAACAAACTTATTCTTAAAGTTCAATTTACCCTCGGCAAGGGACGAATTTTTGACTGGATCACCAACTTCCTCACAGAAATATATCACTACGCAGAACTTAATCATGTGAAATCCTTAGTCGTACCGGTGACCTCAGGTGTACCACAGGGTTGTGTCTTGGCGCCGGTATTGTTCTTACTCTTTGTGAACGATCTGCCTGCATACGTTAATGTTGGATGCAGGTTGTTTGCGGACGACTGCATTCTGTACGAAGAAATCGATACTCATGATGACCACATCACCTTAAATACCGCGTTAGAAGCAGTTTCAATGTGGTGCAGAGATTGGCAAATGCATATTAAAGAAAGAAAGTTCGCACTGTTATCCATAACTATAGAAAAAAATTCATCCGACATTAATTATACTATTAATTCAACCACCTTGTCTAAAGTTAAGGAGCATAAAAACCTAGGCGTCATATTATCACAAGACCTACGATGAGATTCTCATATTCAATACATTAGATCATCTTCACTAAAAGTACTGCTTTTTCTGAAAAGACGATTGCAGCTAGCACCACCTGACACAAAGTTACTGGCCTACAAGCTCTTCTACGGTATTGTGTAAGCCCAGACTTAGGAGGTGCTCGGTAGGGGTGGTACGGATGAGTCCTAGCGCATATTTGTACACTTTGCGAATGAGGCGGTCCAGTTTTGCTCTTTCAGTTTGGAGTAAATGTAGGTAGGGAAGGGCGTAGGTGAGCCTTGAGATGACAAAGGAGTGGATGATTTGGAGTAGCTCCTTCTCCTTCATACCTTGCTTGCGTGCCCTCACTCGGGTGATTAAATGAACCGTCTGATTCACCACTATGGTGAGACGCTCAATGGTGATGTTGTTGTGGTGATTCTTTTGTACAAAAAGGCCCAGGACCCACATATGATCCACGTGAGATATTGCAGTGTTGCTGACGTACACGTTAATGTTGGGTGGTGGGGTTTTTATTCTGCGCCGGTCGGGGGGTCGCAGTAATGGTATCTCCGATTTCCTGTGCGAGCACTGTAAACCCGCGTCAGTCACATGCTGGACGACAGTGTCGGCTGCCTTCTGCAGGGTCTCTTCGACTTGTCCGTCGGATCCCGTGGTCGTCCAGAGCGTAATGTCGTCGGCGTAGAGAGTGCGTCGCAGGCCTGGTATCGTGTCGACTTTGGATGGTAGCGACTTCATTGCGAGATTAATAGAACAGCTCCTTGATGAGTGCCACGATCTCCGAGATTGATCGGTTCGGAGAGTAGATTGCCCACCGAGAGTTCGACCGTACGGTTGGATAGAAAAGCACATATGCACGTGCATTCTCCCGGTTGCAACTCGGCCAAGCTGTTTACTATGGCAGTGTGCTTCACGTTATCAAATGCTTTGTGAACGTCTATGCCGAGTGAGGCTTTGGTGCTTGTACCACTCTCTGGTCTTAGGAGATCATGGTGCAG